>NW_024080919.1:1161835-1190767 GCF_003009895.1 Hyaena hyaena
CCTAGAAATAAAAAAAAAAAAAAAAAAAAAAAATTTTAAAAAGTAAAAGTGCTACACCATTCTAATTTTTTATGTTTTCCAAATAAATTATATTCTGCTATTTTATAAAATACTTAGTCCAAGGTACTATTGATAAGTAAATGAAAGGTTATCATAGAAATAATCTATCCAAATGGAGTTTAATGATAAGTTCAGCAATCAGAACTTCTACTTCATTATTTGGGGGATTTTATTAATATTAAAAATTAAAAAAAAATTTTTTGATGTTTTATTTCTGAGAGAGAGAGAGAGAGAGAGAGAGAGACAGCGTGAGCAAGGGAGGGTCAGAGAGAGAGGGAGATACAGAATCTGAAACAGGCTGTCAGCACAGAACCTGACGTGGGGCCTGAACCCGTGAACCATGAGATCATGACCTGAGCCGAAGTTGGACGCTTAACCGACTGAGCCACCCAGGCGCCTCTATTAATATTAAAATTTTAAATTTGTGTGCCTACCCTTAAAGTTAGCCATTTTCTGGTAGTACTGTATCATTAATGAATGAAGTGTTTGTGTGTAAGTAAATGTTCTAGTTAGCAGAAACTTTAAGTGCCTAGGCTTTTAAAATGTACATACTTTAAACTGACGTACTGAATAACTAGAGCCAACTGCCATGCAGATGCTTATTTGTTTATAAACGTAGGGAGGGGTTAGAGCTGAGAGATTGCATGTACAGGTGATTGAGCCGTGTCATCAGTAACCTCCATTCAAAGCTCAGACCCAGTATAATCTTCTAGTAGGAAAAATAAAAACCTTTCTTTGTTAAGATTAACTTGAAAAATTCTGATTGTAAGAGTAATGCGTATACATTATCAGATGAGAAAATAGTGAAATTATAAGGAAACAAAAACAACCATTCCAGTAGATACCAAAAGTAACGATTATGTCCCTTCCATTCTTTATTACCTTTTTGAGCAGTGATTATCTTTCTTAACTTTTTGTTTGACACTTCTTATTGAAATAGTCACTGCCAAAGGATGTTCTTAAAAAAAAAATATTTTTGTGAAACGGTGATTTGCTTGGGGACATTTTATGGACTAATAAAGATTATCCTAAATCTCTTCAACGAGTCATTCGCACCCCCACCCCCAAATTTCTATTTAAAAAGTCAACTTTGGAACAACACGATACAGCATCAATTGCTGATCTTCAGTCTGCCTGTTTACTTTTCTCCCTAGCCCCTTGCATCTATTTTTATTTAGTCTTAACAGAAATATAGAATACACTATTCTGTGTTCTACTTGCTAAAGATAAGTATCTTCCTAGAACTCTCTGTTGGTTTAGTTCAGTGTTGAGAAACACTTCCCTTGAGTTGGATTGAGTCTTCAGATGTATTTTGTTTAATATGCCCAGTATTGACTCATGCAGTTTTAAAGACATTTTTGAATTAGTTTTTACATTTAAAAATTGGGAGAATTCACACGAAAAACTTAGGTTTCTGGCTTCTCCTGAAAGGCCATATGGTCTTAAAACATTGGGCTTAGACTCTGCTATGATGGCACTTAGCAGTGGCTGCCACCTTCAGATAGGTCAGGGTTTTTCTAGTTACCACAGTGCCATCACTCCGTATCATCTCCTTATGTTATTCCAAGCTGCATCACTCATTTAGGAGTTCTGCCTTGCAGTCTCTGTTCAAGGGTAATCATTAAGCAACCCTGGGTTGAATTCTTCTGTTATTGCTAACACTGTCTGTTTTTATTTTACAGGAGAAGATGTGTGGTCTTATGCAAAGGGGCTTCCTCACATGTTCCAGCAGGGTGGAGTGTTCTACAATATTATGAAGAAAACCATGGGTATAGTTAATATATGATTTTATTCTTAGATAATATCTCCATTTAAGCTATTGTAAGATCAAGAAAGATCAGATAGTATTCTTCTAAAGCTATTTCTGGTGCACCTGGGTGGCTCAGTTGGTTGAGTGTCCGACTCTTGATTTTGGCTCAGGTCATGAACCCAAGATCATGGGATCGAGCCCTGTGCTGAGCCATGCGACAAACATTGAGCCTGCTTACGATTCTTTCTCCCTCTCCTCCTCTGCCCTTCTCCCCTGCTCATGCTTGCTCTCGCTAGCTCTCTGTCTCTAAAATAAAAAAAAGTATTAAATAAAAATGAAGCTCTTTCCAACATTTATTTTAGGTATATATTCTTCAGCAGTCTGCCTAATTAAAATGGGTTATTCTCTTGATATGGTCAGCTGTATTTTCTGCTATACTATTACTAAAAAGTCTGCTATCACTTTCTTGCTCCTATTTTCTCATTAAATTATGTATATGATTCTAAGGACAAATTGTGAAATTAGAAGCAGAACGGATTGTAACGCTAAGTGACTTCCAGAACCAGATAATATAGTATTTTTGTTGTTGTGTTTTGGCTGTTATTATTATATACCTCAGTGTTTTCTGGATTTTTAAGAAATAGTTCATTTAACTTCTCACATTGTGTATGCATTGTTGTTAAAGGTATGTGCAAGTCTGCCACCGTATTTTTAGAGTTTTAAGGTCTTAAGAGAAATGTTGGCTGTGTGTGTGTGTGTGTGTGTGTGTTTGGACCTCACATGTTTTTTCAAAGATTTGATGTGAATAATTTTGGCTCTAGACTTTATCACTCTGGCTTTTCTCATTTTTTCACCTACCTGACCTCTGTAGACATTAAGCACCTAATCACTATTTATGGCTCTTATCTCTTACACACTTTTTTACTTTTTTAAAAAAACAACCCAACTTGGTTGTTGTAGAAATGTTCAAACATGTATAAGAGTAGCAAGAATAATATAATGAACCCCTGTTAACCCACCACTGGTCTTCAGCAATTATCAGTACATTTCTATTTATCTCAACTGGACTATTTAAAAAAAAATCCAGACATAATATAATTTCGTCTGTAAGAACTTCAGTATGTATCTCTAAAAGTAAGAACTTTCCTTAAAAAAATGTCATTATCACATATGAAAAATATGAAAAGTAATTTTTAAAACATCACCAAATATCCAGTGAGTGTTTAAATTTCCTTGATTTTTGATCATCTCAAAAATTTTTTTTTAGTTTATTTGAATCAGGGACCAAAGAATGGCTGGCTTCCTTCCTTTCTCCCTTGATCTTACTTCTTCCATTCCTTTCTTTCTAAGACAGGATTGTTGAAGCATATTTTGCGTAGTAAAATTCGCCCTTTGTAGGTATTCAGTGTAATAGGAATTTCATAGACACGTACAGCCCTGTAGCCCCCACCACAATCAAGATACAGAACATTTCCTTCGTTTCCGAAAGTTCCCTGGTGCTCCTTTCTAATTGATCCCTTACCCCTACCCCCAGGCCCCGACAACCACTGACTTTACTTCTGTCTCTTTATGTTTGCTTTTTTCAATTACCATAAAAATGGATTAATTTAATACAACCATTTGTGTCTGGCTTCTTCGATTTAGCCCAGGGGTTGGTGGACCATATCAGGCTTGTGGACCATATCAGGCCTGCTGCCTGTTGTGTATAAAGTTTTATCAGAACACAGCCCCCCCCCCCAAAAAAAACAACAACACAGCCATACTTATGTTTTCATACTACAGTTGCAGAGTTGAATAGTTATAACAGAGACTATATAGTCTGAAAACGTATTTACTGAGTTGCTCCATTACAGGAAGAATTTGCAAATTCCTGTTTTAGCTTAATGCGTTTGAGATTTCATCTATCTGATTGCATATATTAGTAGTTCATTGGTTTTTTTATGCTGAATAGTATTCCGTTGTCTGGACATGTCACATTTTTAAAAATCCATAACCAGTTGAAGGAATTGGATTATTTTCAGTTTTGGTCTCCTGTGGATAAGGCCACCATAAACATTTGTGTGCAGGTCTTTGTGTGTGGACATACGTTTCACTTCCCTTTGGTAAATACCTATGAGTGGGATTGCTGAGTCATATGGTATGTGTATGCCTGTCTTTGTAAGACACTCCCAAACCGTTTTCCAAAGTAGCTAGATCGTTTTGTATTCCTACTAGCACTGTATTGGAGTTCAAATTGCTCTATATATTTACCAGCACTTGGTAGTATCAGTTTTTGTTTTTAAAACTGTTTTAATAGGTTTATAGTACTATCTCATAGTGGTTTTAATTTGCGTTTCCCTAATATCCAGTGATGTTGAGCATCTTGTCATATGCTTATTTGCTTCCTACTTCTTCCTTTGCTCATTTGTTTAAAATGTTTTATTTATTTTTGAGAGAGCATGAGTGGGCTAGGGGCAGAGAGAGAATGGGACAGAGGATCAGAAGTGGGCTCTGCGCTGACACCAGTGAGCCCTACGTGGAGTTTGAACTCCTGAAATGTGAGATCATGACCTGAGCCAAAGCTGGGCGCTCAGCTGACAGCCATCCAGGCACTCCATCCTTTGCTCATTTTTAAATTGTCTTGAATCTTTTTTTAAGTTGAGTTTTGAGAGTTCTTTGTATATTCTGAGCACACATCATTTATCAGGTAAGTGTTCTGCAAATATTGTCTCCCAGTTTGTATCTTTTGAAGATCAGAGATTTCAATTTGATAACAAGTTTAACAACTTTTTTCTTTCACGATTTATACTTTTTGTTCCCCATCCAAACAATTCTTGCCTACTCAAAGGTCACAAAAATTTTCTTCTATGTTTTCTTCCAGGAGGTTTTATAGTTTTAGGTTTTATACTTAGGTTTATGATCCAGTTCAAGTTGACTTTTTTTTATATATTGCAAGGTATGAGTTGAGTTCTTTTTTTTTTTTTAATGTATGGATATCCAATTGTTCCAGCACTGTTTGTTGAAAAAAGTATATCTTATCTATTGAATTACTTTGATACCTTTATCAAAAATCAGCTGACCATGGATTATACACTTGAAAAGGTGTATGCAAAATATAGCATCAGTAAAATTTTTAATAGCCAATTGACTATGTGTGTACGTCTGTTTTTAGAGATTATTTTCTGATTTGTTGATCTATATGTCTCTCTTTTAACCAATACTGTAGTCTTGATTACAGTATCATTATAGTAATTTTTGAAATCAGTTGGTATGAGTCTTCCATCTTTATTTTTTCTATTTTTTTAAAGTTTTAACTTAAATTCTAGGTGACATACAGTGTAATATTAGTTTCAGATGTACAATATAGTGATTCAACACTTCCCTACAGCACTTGGTGCTCATCGCAACAAGTGCACTCCTTAATGCCCAGACCTATTTAACTCATCCCCTACCCACCTCCCCTCTGGTAACCATTAGTTTGTTCTCTGTAGTTAAGAGTCTGTTTCTTGGTTTGCCTCTTGCCCACCCCCACTGCCCCGTTTTTCCCTTTGTTCATTTGTTTCTTAAATTCCACATGAGTGAAATCACATGATATTTATCTATCTTATTTCACTTAGCATAATACTGTTTAGCTCTGTGTCATTGCAGACATCTTTATTCTTCACCAAAAAATTTTTTCTGGATATTCTAGGTGCTTTGCTTAGCCATATAAATTTTAGAATCAACTTGTCAGTTTCTATTAAAAAAAATCTGCTGGGATTTTTATTGTGATTTGTCGACTAAGTAGATCAAATTGAGGATAATATTTTTACAACACTGAATCTTCTGATTCATGAAAACTTTGTATTTCTCCATTATTATTTAAGTGTTCTTTTATTTCTCATCAAAATTTTGTAATTTTCAGCATGCAATTCTTGCATATCCTTTGTATCTAAATATTTCATGTTTTGGGAATGCTCTTTTAAAAGATGCTTTTTCAAAATTCCAGTTTCCTTTTGTTCTTTGCTAATGTATAGAAAATAAGATGGGTTTTTATGCATTGACCTTGTATCCTGTGACCTTGCTAAATTCACATATTATAGTACTTTTTAGCAGATTCTGTGAGATTATCTATGTAGGTTATCTCTTTTGCAAATAAAAAAGTTTTATTTTTCTTTCCTTTTCAGTCAGTGTGCTTTGTATTTCTTACTCTTGCCTTATTGCACTGGCTGTAAGTTCATTGTTGAAGAGGAGTGGTGACGGTAGACATCCTTGCCTTATCCTGATCTTCAGGGGAAAGCACTCGCATTCAGCCTCTAGGTTTTTCAGGTTGAGGACATTCCTTTCCATTGGTAGTTTACTGAGAATGTATATTTTGAATGGATGTTGAATTTTATTAGGTAGTCTCTTCCTGCATCTGTTGAGATGATCTTATGGTTTTTCTCTTTAGCTTATCGATAAGGCGAATTATATTGATTTTTGGATATTGAGTCAACTTTGTGGCTCGATTTAAATCACATTTTGTTGAGTGTTTTGTGATTTCTTATGTGGACATAATGGCATATAATTTTTTTAATGTTTATTTATTTTGAGAGAGAGAGAGCATGAGTTGGGGAGAGGCAGAGAGAATGGGAGAGAGAGATTCCCAAGTAGGCTCTGCACTGTCAGAGCAGAGCCCAACATGGCACTTGATCCCATGAACCCAGAGATATGACCTGAACCAAAATCAAGAGTCAGAAGTTTAACCAACTAAGCCACCCAGGCACCCCAGTATGTAGTTTTCTTGTAATGACTGTTTAATCAAGGTAATGTTGGCTTCATAAAATGTTGGTTTCTCTTTTGTTTTCTGGTAGATTTTTGTAATAACTGATGTTATTTCTTTTTTTTTCCCTTCAGATTTTTGTTTAAATTCTAGTCAGTGTACATACAGTGCAGTATTGGTTTCAGGAGGAGAATTCAGTGATTCATCACTTATGTACAACACTCAGTGCTCATCATAACAAGTACCCTGCTAAATACCCATCACCCATCTCTCTCATTGCCCCCCCGCGCCTTCCTCCATCAACCCTCATTTCTTTATCATTAGGAGTCTCTTAGAGTTTGTTGCCCTTTCTCTTTCTTCCTCTCCCTCCCATCCTTTCATCTCTTTTGTTCCTTAAATTCCACATATGGGTTCAATCATATGGTATTTATCCTTCTCTGCCTGACTTATTTCACACTCTAGCTCCATCCATGTCATTGCAAAGGCAAGATTTCATTCTTTTTTATGGCTGGGTAATATTCCGTTGTAATATATACCACATTTTCTTTATCTATTCATCTTTCCATAGTTTGGCTATTGTTTATAATGCTGATATAAACACTGGGGTTCCTGTACCCCTTTGAATCTGTATTTTTGTATGGTTTGGATAAACACCTGGCAGTGCAATTGCTAGATAGTAGGGTAGTTGTGTTTCGTTTTTTGTGTTTTTTTTTTAATTTATTTTTTTTAATTTATTTTTGAGAGAGAGATAGAGACAGCCTGAGCAGGGGAGGGTCGGAGAGAGGGAGACACGGAATCTGAAGCAGGCTCCAGGCTCTGAGCTAGCTGTCAGCACAGAGCCCAATGCGGGGCTCGAACCCACGAACCGTGAGATCACGACCTGAGCCGAAGGCGGACGCTTAACCGACTGAGCCACCCAGGCGCCCCTGAAGTTGTTTTTAAACTGTTAGCTGTAATGCTAAGACAATTTATTCAACAAATGGTGCTGGGATAACTGGATATTTAAACACAAAAGAATGAAATTTGACCTCTGCCTCACACCAAATGTATCCACTACCTGAGTATAGGAAGTAAAACTATAAAACTCTCAGAAAAAAAACAGGCCTAAAACTTCTTGACTTTGGATGTGGCAAGACCTTAGAAATGACACCAAAAGTACAAGCAACAAAAGAAAAAAGTAGATAAATATAAAAAGCAAACTTTTGTGCTACAAAGGACACCATCAAGAAAGTAAAAAGACAGCCCACAGAATGGGAGAAAATTTTTGCAAATCATATACCTGATAATAGATTTTTATCTAGAATATAAAGAACTCATCAGTAAAAACGCAAATAACCCAAGTGAAAAATGGGCAAAATCTGTATAGATGTTTCTCCAAAGAAAATATATAAATGGCCAGTAAGTACATGACCTGATGTTTAGATGCTCAGCATCATTAACGATCAGAGAAATGCAAATCAAAACCACAATGAGGTAGTACTCCACACTCACTAGTATGTCTCTAATTAAAAAGGCAGATAATAAGAGCTGTTGGCAAGGAGATGCAGAGAAACTGGAACCTTCCTACTGCTGGTGGAATGTGAAATGGTACAGCCACTTGGGAAAACAGTCTGGCAGTTGCTCAAAAGATTTAACATGGTCACAACACAGCAATTTTACTCTTAGGTGTATACCCAAGAGAAATGAAACCTGCCCACACAAAACTTGTACACAAGTGGTCATAAGAGCATTTTTCATAACAGTCAAAAGTGGAAACACCCCACAATTTCCATCGACCGATTATTGGATAAGTAAGAGTTAGTATGTTCATACAATGGAATATTATTTGGCAGTAAAAAGGAGTGAAGTACTGGTATGTGCTATATCATGGATGAACCTTGAGAATATTATGTTACATGAAACAAGCCAGTCACAATAGACCATACATTCTACTATTCCATTTATATGAAATGTCAAGCTCAGGCGCACCTAGAGACAGAAATTCAGTGTTGCCTAAGGCTGGGAGTTAGGGAAGGGGGAGGAAATCAGAATGATTGCTAATTGGTTTTGGTTTCTTTTTGGTGTGATGAAAATGTTCTAAAAGTGATTGTGGTAATGGTTGCACAACTCTGAATGTACAAAAACCATTCAATTGCGCACATAAAATGCATGAATTGTATGTGAATTATTTCTCAAGACAGCCATTGTAGTTTTTTAAATGATACCAGTGTTACTCATCCTTATTAGGAAGTAGTATAGAGCTCTGAAGTAAGAACATCTGATGTCAAATTTTGGTTCTATCATTTACTCCCTGTGTGCCCTCTTTTTTTTAAAGATTTTTTTAAAAACTTTTTTTTAACTTTATGTATTTATTTTGAGAGAGAGAGAGAGCATGAGCAGGGGAGGGGCAGAGAAAGAGGGAGAGAGAATCCCAAGCAGGTTTTGCGCTGTCAGCACATATGACTGGAACTCATGAACTGATTCAGATCATGACCTGAGCTGAAATCAAGAGTCTGAAGCTTAACCTGCTGAGCTATGCAGGTGCCCTTACCTGTGTGACTTCTAAGTCTCAGTTTCTTCATTTGCAAAGTGGATATTATAATCTAGGGGTTGTTAGGATCAAATGAGATCCCGCACATGGAACAGTTAGCAAACACCTAAAAAATAATTAGCAAATGTCTGGTATTATTATTATTAGATTTTCAGCTGTTATTTGCAGAATAATTAAAACTCTTTTGACTATAACAGCCATTTGAAATGGGTCATTGTCAGAAAATTATTTTACTCTTCAAAATAAAATTTCTTCTAATATTTGTGGCAAAGTTTTTACCTCTTTTCTTTTTAATATTTTTATTTATTTCTAGGAGAGAGAGAGAGAGAGAGAGAGAGAGAGAGACAGCCAGCGTGAGCAGGGGAGGGTCAGAGAGAGAGGGAGATACAGACTCTGAAACAGGCTCCAGACTCTGAGCTGGCAGTCAGCACAGAGCCCGACGCGGGGCTCGATCCCACGAACCGCGAGATCATGACCTAAGCTTAACCGACTAAGCCACCCAGGCGCCCCTACCTCTTTTTTTTTTAAATCTTATTTATTTAAGTAATCTCTACATCCCGCTTGGGGTTTGAACTCACGATCCTGAGATCAAGATTTGCATGCTCCTCTGACCAAGCCAGCCCAGTACCCCTGATTTCTCCTTTTTTTAGGACAGATTCATGTGGCAAATTGTTGTTATTCTGTGGTCAAAGAATCAAAGTATATCAAGCCCTCCTCACTCCAAAATATACACCTGTATCCCCCCAAAATTGGAACATATTTCTCTTACTTTTTTCAAATCCACTCTAACAAACAGATGGTTATATCTACATTTGAATAGGAGTATTTCCCAATATAAACTAGACTGTTAATATTCCTGATCTTTATATTTTGGAAAGCTATTTTAAAATTCATTTGTTTAAGGGGTGCCTACGGACGTCTGGGTGGCTCAGTCGGTTAAGCGTCCGACTTCGGCTCAGGTCATGATCTCACAGTTTGTGGGTTCGAGCCCCGCATCAGGCTCTGTGCTGACNGTGTAAATTTTATAGTACATTGGTTACATCTTAAAAAAAAAAAAATAAATAAAACACTAAAAAAAAAAAAAAAAAAAAAAAAAAGGAGGGGGTGCCTGGGTGGCTCAGTTGAACATCTGACTCTTGGTTTAAGCTCAGGTTGTGATCTTATGGTTCATGGGTTTGAACCCTTCATTGGGCTCCATGCTGACACTGCAGAGCCCACTTGGGATTGTCTCTCTGCCTTTCTTGGCCCCCACCCCCTTTCTCTTTCTCAAAATAAACAAATGAAGAGAAAAAAATTAAAGTTCATTTGCTTAAAATGTATTAAGTTTCCTTGCAGGTATTTAAACGGAGATAAATGCAGACATGAACAACAAATTTAGTTTTAAAACTTGTATAGATATCTTTAGCTTTATAATGTGTTTGAACTTTGTGAAAATGGACATTGAAAATTATGCTGTATACATTCTCTGATTTGCTTCTTTCTTGCAACACTTTTTCAGATTCATTCATGTTGATGGGTTCAACTGCATTCATTTTGACTGCTGCATAGTATTCTATTATATCATTTTAATATTATTGATCTGTTCTCCTAATGCATTTTTGGGTTTTTTATATAAGGAAGAATGTAGTTATAAACATTAGTATATGTATTTTTTGGTGTATCCAGTGTGATGGAATTATTGATAGGAGATTTAGGAATTTTAATACACTTTGATTCTTAAAATTCAAAGGACTATATAAGTTATATAAAATATAAATGATTATGTTTAAAGGGGTCCCTTTAAGTTATTTGCAGTGATTTTTTAATACAATTTAAAATTTTTTAATGATATAAAAGGTCTAGAAACTATAGAAATGGGAACCATTACCTATAATTTTTAAGTATTTGTTTTATACATACATGTTTTGGCCAGGTTATAATTATAGGACTTAGATTTGTTTCCTGCTATTGGTGCACATTTTACTACATATGAAACATCATAGGTTTCTTATGTCAATTATTAACAGCTGGATATTACTTACATTAGGGAGATAGACTATAATTTTCTTAGCCATTCCCTTCTTGTTGAAAGCTTATTTAGATTGTTTCTGGTATTTCATTGTAAGTAATACTGTAATGAACATGTGTGCGACTATGATTCTTTCCAGGGACGGCCAAGGGAAAGCATGAGAGTAGCAGCCTGGAAACGATTAGGAAATATTTTTTGATCTAATAGAGGAATTAAAACTATTGACTGCCTGATTTACATTAGGCAGTCTGTGGTATACGCTCGACATGTTTTCTCATCTAACCCTCAAATAATCAGTGATTTCAAATGAGTAATATGCCCATCATTATATTTACCTGATTGTATTATAATGATCGGTTAAGAATTACATTTTATTTGAATCTTAGGGATGTTTTTAGTTCCTGGCACATAGTGAGACTCACTAGGTGTTATCTACTGAAATGAATGTTTCTGAGTTTTGCCTAGGGTTATCCCTGGACTCAACCAATCAGCATTATCTTCTCTGCTACCTTTGTTTCTTTTTTTTTTTTTTTTTTTTTTTTAAATAGTTTATTGTCAAATTAGTTTCCACATAACACTCAGTGCTCATCCCCATAAGTGTCCTCCTCTATGCCCATCCCCCCCCCCCCCCCCCCCCCCCCCCCCGCTACCTTTCTTTCTTGAGCCAAGTTTTACAGATCTCTGTGAGAGGGGATTGGTAATAAACTGATTCCAGGGTTGTGGCCTGAGTCACTATTAGGCACTATTTAGACCACATCTCTGATTTTAAACTTTTGTGTATCTCTTTTTGTCAGTTATCTCTGCCAGAAATGTTCTACCAAGAGGAAGTTTTAATTCCATTTGTATTAATGGATGCTTTACTTACTACTGAAATGAATGTTTAAAATTACTAGATGTTATTTATTCATTTGCAGTTTAGTTCTTTCTCTGGTTATTTGGAATATTCACAGTGAGATACATTAGAACCACTCTGTAGCTTTTTTTCAGTGGAGGGAGGAAGAACTATTCTTAACAACCTACAAAACTGGAGACTACCTAAATGCCCACTAAGCATTCTAGAATTCATTCACTCTACACCTCTGTATTTCTACAGCACTTACTAACAGTTTCATTCATTTTAAACTAGTTCGCTTTTAATAAGTCAGGCAGAGAAGGATAGATACCATATGTTTGCACGTATAGGTGGATTAGGAGGAATTTAACAGAGGACCGTGGGGGAGAAGAAGGGCGGAAATGGTGGGGGAGAGGGAGAGAGGCAAACCATGAGAGACTCTTGAATGCTGAGAACAAACTGAGGGCTGATGGGGGTGAGGGAGAGGGTAAGGGGGGGTGATGGGCACTTGTTGGGATCAGCACTGGGTGTTATATATGGAAACCAACTTGACAATAAACTATTTAAGAAAATAAACTAATTAAATTTAAAAAATAAACTAGTCGCTTTTGCCTTTATATTTTGCCATAAACACCGATTTTCATCATAAATTATTAAGAGTTCTGTACTTCATCTTTCTATGTTGATAACATGGAAAGTCTTTGGTTTTATACCCCTCTTTTTGCATTGCTGGAGTATACTCTGAGTAACAAATTTAAAATGTAAGAATATTGGATAGATTAAAACACACATATTTCTTATACGTAGACTGGAAAAAATATACAATTTTGGAATGCCATATAGTGAGAGATCCTCAGCTAGAAAAGAAAGAGAAGCTGCTTTCAAGTTCTTCTGTTGCTGTATTAGTTGACGATCAGAAGTCAATTGCAGGAGCATCTATAAGTCAGGCTTATTTTGGTGGTTGTGACTTACCAGAGAGGAATAAAGAAGTAACATGAAATATAACTGTTTCAAAGGAATTGAATTAAGTAAGATCTTTTTTAGCTTTCCTAAATGTCCTCTCATAATTACTACTTCAACTATGGGATATCTTATTTTGAAAGTTTATATTTTTTGTATTTGTGGAAAGTGTGTATCTAAGTAAGGTATGATGAGAAAACCGTTTCTATTCTGGTTTTCTGTAATTCATAGATTACTTACAATTTTTTAATTTTAATTCACACTGTGCAGCTTCTTTGTGCAACACTTTGCCCTCACAGGTATTTTTGCAAAGTTTTAAATTTGAATTTTAGTACTATATTTTCTTACTGCTTTACTGTAAACAGCTTTACTAATTTTGCTAGTATTTTCTCATAGCTCAGTTGTTTGTTTGAAGCCCTTTTCCTAACTTTGCAGTGGGTTAATGGTGTTCTTTAAAAAAAAAAAAAAATCCTCTGGGGAACTAGAATAGGGTGTGTTATTATATATTTTTAGTCATATTAAATTCTATTAATAAATATAATGAGTTATTTTTTAATTAGTTTTTCAAAACTGATCTAGCTATTGTTGAAAATTCAGTATTTCCACTGTAATGGTCTTTACTACATTTTTTAAGTAAGATTTTAATATATTAAATACCTTTTTTTTCCCCTTCTGTAGGCATGGCTGATGGCAAGCATTGTACTTTTCCACATCTGCCTGGCAAAACCTTTGTCTATAATGCTTCTGAAGATAGACTGGAATTGTGTGTGGATGCCGCAGGACATTTCCCCATCGGTCCTGATGTTGAAGATTTAGTTAAAGAGGCTGTAAGTCAGGTTCGAGCAGAGGCCACTACAAGAAGCAGAGAATCCAGTCCCTCACATGGGCTATTGAAACTAGGTAGTGGTGGTGTAGTGAAAAAGAAATCCGAGCAGCTTCATAATGTAACTGCCTTTCAGGGAAAAGGGCATTCTCTAGGAACTGCATCCAGTAACCCACACCTTGACTCAAGAGCTAGGGAAGCCCCAGTTGTAAGGAAGCATAACACAGGGACAGACTTTAGTAGTAGCTCCATTAAAATGGAGCCTCCAGTATTTCCAGCTGCTCCTAGTAATAGTGAGCTTATTCGAATAGCTCCTGGAGTAGTTACAATGAGAGACAGCAGGCAGCTCGATCCCGATTTGGTTGAGGCCCAGCGAAAAAAATTGCAGGAAATGGTTTCTTCTATCCAGGCTTCAATGGACAAGCACTTGCGGGATCAAAGTGCAGAGCAGTCACCATCTGATCTTCCTCAAAGGAAAGTAGAAGTTGTGAGTTCTTCCGTGAAGTCTGGGAGTCTTCAGACTGACTTACCTGAATCTTTTTCCTTAACTGGTGGCACTGAAAATCTGAATATAGGGACAACTGATAGCTGTGTGGCAGAGGCACTGGGGGCAGCATTGGTCACAAGGTCAAAAGCACAAAAGGGAAATTCAGTGGAGGAGCCTGAAGAGATGGATAGCCAAGATGCTGAGATGACAAACGCAGCTGAGCCCATGGATCACTCTTGATTTAATTAGAGGCTAATAGTAAAGGCAGAATGTTTATTGTGAATATGTAACATTTGTCGGCTGGGCCACATAACTTGATTAGTCATAAAAAATCTTGTACGTATATAATTCAAAGATTATATCTTGTTATTCAGTGCATGACAGCAAGTGTGTGATTGGCAATAGCTTTTAATATACCGCTGCCCAGGCTGGCTCTGAATTCCTATAAATTAGTTATTAGATCTGCTGAGATGAGTTTTCCATACACGTGGTTCATTGGAAGTTTTTTGTAACTTTAATTCCATGAAAGTCTTAATGGTTCAAACATGAAAATTCTCTTGCTAAAGTTTGATTTCTGAAAAGGATAGAACTGGGAGGTGGGGGATGAGATTTTGCTAATGTTGATGTCATCAAGGTAACCATTCCACATATTTATTAGAGTGTCAAAAGGTTTATGTAAATTTGAAGGTTATCTGAACTAAATTGTATCTTAAAATCCATAGAAGGATTTATTAGATCCAGGGATCCCGACATTTCCGTGAACGTAAACACATTCATAGAGATATGTCTTCTTGGTGAAAAATATCTTGAGAATAGAGTGTAATGATATAACATTTTGCTGATTTAAGCAAGGCTGGGGGAAAATACCTATTCTAGATGGATAAAGTCAATGTGATTCAGTAATGTTGCTGTCTGAGCCAACACAGCCAATTGTGTGCTCTGTTGTTGATAATATGTTAGTTACCATTATTTTTTTAATCCTGGCCTGGTCAAGTACCACTGAATTTTTTTTTTCTTTAATCTTGCAGAAAAGTTGATTGCAAAGTGTGGTAGAAAATATAAAAATAATGGTAGCAGTAGTTAATCTCTAATTTTCAGAGTTTGTCAGATTCACAGAGAATTTATATATAAGAATTTATCTTTATGAATGAGTTACATTGTTCTACAATTTTGATCAATGGTATTTAAGCTTGTATATGCTAAGTGTCTTTGAGCCCCTTTGAACCAAAAATGTTTCCTTTTTTTCCGTAGCATCCATAAAATATATTTGTTGGTTTCACTTGGATTTGGATGCAAATTTTACTGCATCATACCCTGATCAACTGGGCATTTGCTTAAATAGTGTATTCATCAAATCTTTAGTGCCAGTTTCCTCAAAAAGCAGCTTTCATGCTTATTATACCTTAAGGACAAAGAATGTTTATCCTGAGATTGGTATTGCACTATTTTATCCTATTCTGCAAATCTGTATTCTGAAATGTACATTTCAATCCATCTTTTTCCTTTGTTCACTGAAATTAAGTTGAATTTGAATGGATGAAAGACAAAATGTATGTTAATACAATCTCTTATCTAGAGCATTCAAAGCCTGGCTGTCTCTGTTTGCATATGTAACAGATGCAGAACTATGTTTGCAGTCTAAGAAACTGTTCATCAGAAAGTACATTATCAGGTGATTCAAAATGTCAACCTGTTGATTCATTAAGGAATATATATACAGTACTTTCACTTGTGTTTCCAAAGAAGAGAGGTTTTGGATTTCTTTCTATGAAAGTATTTCTGACTTAATCCACTTACTGAACTACTCCATTTTGAATAAGGAGAAAATGGAGAACCTAGACATTTTGCAAGTGATATCTGAGCAAGATATATATATTTGGGTTAGTTTTATCACATTACATTTTAAACCATATTTTATCTCTGTTCTTCTAAATTTAGTTTCAATTGTCTTAATATCTAAAGAGCAGGAAAATTTAGGACTTTTATATTGTGTGCTAGTTTTGCATAAAGAACTGCAGCTACCAAATAATTATTTAGTTAATATAGGTGGCTTCCGTGTATTAAACTAAAAATGACAACTACCACTAACCACTATAATAATTTTTAGCTCTTTTAGCCACTGAAACTGACCTTTTCTTATTAGTTTAAATACAGGAAAACTGTTTAACAAGCAGATGCACCGCTTCCAGGTAAATGATGTACTCACCTTTTCTTTAACAAATATTTTCCTCACCTGTGGCTTGGCATGTTTAGTTAATAACTGAGAAATACACTCTCATAGCATAAAGTAAAAATGTCAGAAATAAATTTTATCATCCTATTATATTAAATATTTGCATTTAGTCAAATTAGAATGCACCTGTGAACATTAGAAGAAGGGCTTTAAACTCTGATAACACTACTAATTTCTCTTGCCACAGCAATGCTATTTAGAAGCTGGTTAGGTATGAATATTATAATAATACTGTGGGTTCTCCCTCGATAAAGAATAAAAGGCTTGATTTTTGAGAATGGTCAGGTTTTCTGAAATTATATTAAATCTGCTGAAATTTGGATGGAGTAAATTAGTAGCTTTTGAGAAGTGGGCCAGATATCATCTTCACAGAGAAGTTTTAGAACGAATTTAAGTGCCTAATTTTCATCCTTTGTCCTTCCATATGGTTATCATAATCAAATACATGACTGTAGAACTCTTATTTTTTAGTACTGCCATTTGGGATCACCACAGCTTTGAATTCCAGCTAGAGATCATAAACCGTTAAAATGTCATTTTTAGCCCTAGACGTAACATAACTGTTAACTATTTTTTTTAGCCCTAGATGTAACATAACCATAACCCAATCTTATAATTAAGTTCTGTTTGTGATGTTTCACTGAAACTTGAAGTAGAATTGTAAATTTTTCTCTTCAGTAATAACATTTTATAGGTAGTCATACCAAGTTTGAATTGATGACCAAAAGTCCAAGTAGAGTTGAAGATGGTGTGTGTTTATAATGAGAAACTGGTTGATATTGAAGAAGACAAGACACTGCCATATATTATGAACTAGAATATAATGAACTCTAAGGGAATGGTTACTCAGGAACTAGTTAAAAAGTAAGCCCAAGGTCTGTCTATTTTTTCTTCTTTCACTGTGTTTCAAGTATTTTATTGGAAAATTTAGGATGAAGACCTGAGAAATTCAGCAAATGCTATTGACTGTGAATTTTGCTTTATATCTTCTGACGATTTTTAGTTTGGTTTTTACAGTCAAGCCTACTGCTTGCAATTAAGACATCAATCTGAAATGCATCTGTGAATCCCAGCCACAGGTCCTTATTGCCATTCTTTTTAAGTATCTAACTTGATTTGAAATGAGCAGACTTTTGTGTATGGTCTTTTACCTCAGGGAAGATCACTTGCTAGCAACTCATATATTACTAATGACAGGTTTTTGAGAATTGTACTGATAACACATGTTTGCTACTAAATGCAAAATGTATAACAGTATTACTTTGTGGAGTTGCCTACTAATACTGGCTGCTAGTGAACATTTCCTTAAAAATTTAGAACTCACTAATGACTAATCTTTAGGTAGGAAGTAAACTCGCTTCTGTCATTAATTATGCTTTGGTCAATATAGTGACAATATCTAATACGGTGTTTATTTCAAAATATCAGTACAGTTTTGTCTTCATTTTTTTCAATAGGAATTCCAGTTGGCCCACACTTAAAATACTGCAGAGTAGACTTTGAGAGTTTCATGGTTTCCAAAACAAGATCTCCATATTAAGATTTTCCTAAAGGCCTTTGCAAAGTTGAATCAAACTGCACTCCACAGAAATTTAAAATGACCATCATAGCAGTAGTGAGATACATACTCTACATAAGTAGGGTAGATATATCCTACAGTTCAAGGTTATCATATAATTTAACAAAATTGTACATTCTCAAGGCTCTTCACAATATAAGAAATTAATTTCTAAACCAGAACTGTTCAGTTGAAAACATACCACAGTAGAATGTTTACTTAAGAAATAAAATTAACAGAGCGGAGCTATTGTAAGATTTATAGTTAATTGTAAGTTCTGCCATTCTTAATAATTCTTTGAGATACTGTGTTTCAATTCATATTTAATGATAATTAAATCGTGGGAATTTTAACGTTTGTTCCAAAATAGAAGAAATTGTAAAAATTGTGAATTATTGGAGAAAATGCCATTACTTGTATATCTGACATTTAATTTTTTAAATTATGGAGTCTACATGCTTTTGTAGTATAATACTAATATGATGATTATTCTCTTGTAAAAGAAAAGGAAAATTAGTAAAAAAAAAAAGTTTTAGTCGATATTATCTGCTTGTGAGTATCAATTACTTAGTATTTAAAATTTGAAGGTATTGCATATTTTTTCTTTAGAATGCACAAGTCCCTGAGCCTTTTATGCCTATGATAAGGCAATAAAAGACTGAAAAGGCTACCAATATTTTCAGGTTTATTTGACTCTAAGAATTAGTGCCAAGCTGGAGAGTCTACTTTTTTCGAGAGAGATCCTCTTTAGACTATGTAAAAATAAGTGGTAATGTAAATATTTAGAAAAATCACATAGCAAGTGCTTTAAATGCTCAATTAAATAGTATAAATGTTCTGTCATCCCTAAGGCACTGGCTGTTACCCATTATTTTCTGATTTTGTGGTTGCTGTACATATTACATTTGAATAATAAATAATTGGTAATAGTGTATTATAACTATATAGTGTTCTACAGCACACCTCACTGTACAGTATTTGAAGTTTTCTTTTATATTAATAAAACTATAAGTTAATACATACTGATTTTCCCCGCAACTTCTCCACAGTAGCTTTTTAAAATAATTTTTTATTCTTTAGTTTCCTGGAATTATACTTTAATAATATAATGCATGAAAATATAGTTCAGTTTTATAAAGGAATTCTTATTGTAATAAAGGTCTTTTTTAAACTACTTTTAGTGGGACATCATATAGGGACAGAAGTTTCCCCCCTTGATGTGATCTCGATGCAAATGAAATGGACTCAATTAGAAAAGAATAAGCAAAATTTCTTTAGACATTTTACATAATTGAGTTATAGAATACTTACTATCTAAAGACAAAACAGACATGTTCTAATAAAGGCAGAACTTAGTTTTGTGCTGTTTTTTTAAAAAAATACTAGTTAGACATAATGAGGAAGTGAAGAGATAAAAAAAAATAGTAGTGACATTTGTATAGCTTAGCAATCAACATGACTTACGTTCACTTTTAAGTTTTAATATGTATGTTTAATATCCAGTTTGTTAGACCTGTTTAACTTAGAGCAGAGTCTCAGACACTAGACTTCTAGAACTGCTTACGGTATGATCTCTCTGTGCTTCATTTTCCTCTCTAGGAGGAGGAGGAGGACATCTCCTGGGGTGGTTGTGAAGATTAAATGAGTTAATACTTATCAGATGATTGGAATAGTACCTGACATACAGTAAATACTCAAATGTTTACTATTACTGTTATTTACATATCACCATAATTCAGTAGAGTTCAGTTGCCATTTAAAAGGGATAAGTCCTGATACACAGGGCACACGTCATTTACATAGTTTGTTTTGTTAGGTTAAAACCTGCTTTATTTGTGATATATGGTTAATGGGCTAAAAACCGAATGGTTTGTATGTTCGAATATTTATGCAAGAGCTTTGTGACCACACGCAATCCTGAAAACCTGGAGAACCGACCGTCTGTGTTTCTGACTAACTTGTTCTGTGACCTGAGGCAAGTCATGGAGCCTTTCAAGGCCTCCATTCCTTCTATAATCTTGGTTCTCCAGTCGTTACCCTCTTGTTCTGCTGGCCGTGTCTTCCCGGGCTCACTTGCTGATGCTGTAGTGCTGATGGGACAAGTGACATTGGCGTGGGCTGCAAGTAAACTAAACAGTTAGCTTTGCTTTATGCTTTGGCTGGCTACACTTGTCCCAAACTTGGACTTGAGGTCTTGTACATGCATCCCACTGGTCACGTACCGTATAGTTTGAAGCTCTCAAATACTTAAGTGAATAAAGTAAGATAAACCTCCGACTCATGACAGTTCAATATCGATTTTATTTTTATTGACTGGCTTTTTCAGACCCCAGTAACTGCAATTATGACTGCGTAGCTGATTGTTTCTAATCATTAAAAATGTATACAGAAAAACGAACTAAGTCTTTAATTGATTTTCTAAACTGTATATGGTATACTGAGATGAAAAAACTTCCCAGGTTCTTTAAACCTGTACTCTTTCCTTGCTAGAACTGAACCGTTTGTCACACTACATGCATAAACCTTTATCTAAAAACAAATTGTGTGGGAATCTGGGAGGATTATTCCTGTTTGCCAGTTCCATGTATAGAAAGAAACATGCATAGTATGAGGTCTCCCTGTAAAATAATGACTTCTTATATTTGATTAATGGAATCAGCATTATACTTGAATCATTCATTCACTTAATCTGTTTATT
Source organism: Hyaena hyaena (assembly GCF_003009895.1). Lineage (NCBI taxonomy): Eukaryota > Metazoa > Chordata > Mammalia > Carnivora > Hyaenidae > Hyaena > Hyaena hyaena. The sequence goes on from NW_024080919.1 coordinate 1,182,495, forward strand.
AAGACTAATCAAAAGCCAAGCTTCTGTTCTAGAAACTGGGGAAACAGTTCTAAAGGAGACAAAGCACATGTAGAAGCTTACATCCCAGTGATGGATACAAGCAATAAACACATAACTATCCCTTAAGGACAGTGTCCCTATATCCAGACAATAGGTGAAACACAACATGTAAAATAAGATTAACCTTCAAAATAGCTCTTTGTAGTTGGGTAACATCATTGTCTTCATCTTTCAGGAAACAGGCTCAGGTAGGTTAGCTTAGTTTACCCAAAGTCCTGGACTTAGTAGGTGGCCAAGTACAATCTGTTGGTCACCTAAGTCTATATAAACATCTGTTAAACCTAACTCGTTTTCAGGTACACCAACCTGGTGTGAAATGATTTCAATGTGTGTACTACCTGGCTTTAATTTCACTTCCTCCAATTTCCCTTCCTGAACCTCAATATTCTACCCCAAGTTCTTGGATTATGTTTCTCCAAATTGGGAGGTACTTTAGAGAAGGATTTCAGAATTTCTTAGATAATTGATCAGGGTCAATTTGAGAATCATTGGTAAGATAAAAGTCCAATTCCCTCATTGTCACTTGCATTTCCCTTAGAAAACATTTCTACGAAACCTATCGTGTGCCAGGTACTTTGCTATATGTAAGAAATAATAAAATGGTAAGAAAGACCTACTTCGTGCCGTCATATCTTTAGTGAAGGAGAGAGTCATTTAAACAAGCTCACTTGTCATAATGGGCATCGCTTGGTGGTGAGGGTTACACTACAGGAGGAACTAACCTGACCCACTAGTGGCTTAGAGAAGGCTTCCTTAGAGGTGATGTCATTCGAGACCAAAAGAATATGATGTTTACAAATCAAACTGGCAAGAATCAGTATTGCCAAAAATATTTATTAGGACAATTAATCAAACAAAATTAAGTGTGATGTTTATGTTTGCCACACTTTAGACCCCAAATCCTTCCTGTAAGAGGGTGGTGATCCAGTTGAATGGATAGGGATGAAAAAGTTTGAGAAAGCTCGTGCAAATAGGGTTCCTAAGGAAAAGGAAACTGTAACAATGAGATTCTAAATTCAATGCATAAAACCAACTTGAGAATACAAGCCTATCCTTTGAAACTAAAAGGTATCTTTACTACTGAATATGACCAGTATAAATTAGATGCATGGATGTATAACGAAAATTTTAGGAAAAAAGTAAAGCAAGAATCAACTTAGGAGCTAGAAACCCTCCCCTCAATTATTTGCTATTTTCCCACCATTACCAGGATGATAGGAAGATTTGTTCCATTTCTTCCTCTAGCTTCTCATGGCCCTGCCATGGTACTGTCATCTCTGTCTCCATTTAGTACTAGTACTGCCTAAGTGACTAGTAACGACTGTATAAAGTTGCACTTCCGATATTGCTTTTCTTTTTTTTTTTTTCCTAAAGATTTAAAAAAATGTTTTCTATTTATTTTGAGGGAGAGAGAGAGAGAGAGACTAGGGCAGGGGCAGAAAGGGAAGAGCCTGATGCGGGGCTCGAACTCAAACCGTGAGATCATGACCTGAGCCAGAATCAAAAGTCAGATGCTTAACCGACCGAGCCACCAGGTGTCCCCAGTCTTGCTTTTCAAATTAAGATTATTTCATTTTGTGATCGTATGGCAAGTGATTTGGCTTTTTTTTTTTTTTTAGTAAAAGTTATTAAATTTATTTTTGGTACAGTGAAGTGACTAGAAAAATTAAATCAATAGCTAAAGAAGTATTCTATATAAAAGTATTCTATAAAAGTTTTCATTGAAATGGGTCTTAATTGTTTTCCTTTTAAAAAAGTTATTATCAAAGCAATAAATGTATTTGGCTAAAAACAATTTCAAAACTATTTAGAAAGAAACCCAATTTCTTCATCTCAATTGCTAAATCAACTATTTCTAATTTGGTGGTTACTTCCATAACAGATCTGATCTCTTGATTTATCAACTTTAGACAGTATTTGATTCCTCCATTATGAAAGAGGAGTTCCCTTACCATTTTTAGGTTATCTTCTAACTTCATATAATATACTTAAGTCTTATTGAGCCATCAGTTTTATTTTTTAAGTTTATTTTGAGAGAGAGAGAGAAAGCATGTGGGGGAGTGGGGGGAGAGAGACAGAGAGAGAGAATGAGAATCCCAGGCAGGTTCCCACCCTCAGCACAGAGCCCCATGCAGGGCTCAAACTCACAAATCATGAGTTCTTCCCTTTCTACTTCCTTTTATTAGCTATACTATTATTGCTATGTTGCCAAGGCTTATGGTATTCAAAATATGTTTTGTACTCATAATTGCTTTAAAAGGAACCTATAGTTGAAAATAGGTGAGGTGGTCCCAAATATCAAAATGAGAAGGGTTTTCTGAGACTCCAGCTAGAAGTTGGAATTTTTCCAAGGCAGATATTAGAATTTAAATAGATTTGTGTTTTAGGGGCACCTGGGTGGCTCAGTTGGTTAAGTATCTGACTTCAGCTCATGTCATGATCTCACGGTTCATGGGTTCTGGCCCCACATCGGGTTCTGTGCTGCCAGCTCAGAGTCTGGAGCCTGTTTCCGATTCTGTGTCTCCCTCTCTCTCTGACCCTCCCCCGCTCGCACTCTGTCTCCATCTCTCTCTCACTCATAAACATTAAAAAAAAAAATTTTAAACAGGGGCGCCTGGGTGGCTTAGTCGGTTGAGCGTCCGACTTTCGCTCAGGTCACGATCTCGCGGTCCGTGGGTTCGAGCCCCACGTCGGGCTCTGTGCTGACTGCCAGCTCGGAGCCTGGAGCCTGTTTCAGTCTGTGACTCCCTCTCTCTCTGACCCTCCCCTGCTCACGCTGTCTCTCTCTCTCTCTCCTAGAAATAAATAAAACATTAAAAAAAAAAAAGACAAAAATAAGTAGAGACACAATAATTTAAAAAAAAATTTTTTTTAAACAGATTTGTGTTTTAAAAGATCTCTCAGGTGGCCAAGTGGAGGATACAGTGGATTGGACAAGACTAGAGGATGAGAGATTGGTTAAAAGACTTGCTGTAATTGGGGCGCCTGGGTGGCTTGGTTGGTTAAGTGTCCAACTTTGGCTCAGGTTTGGCTTGTGAGTTTGAACCCCAAATTGGGCTCTGAGATCTTAGCGTGCAGAGCTTGCTTCAGACCCTCTGTCTGCCTCTCTCTGCCCCTCCCCAGCTCCCACTCAAAACTAAACATTAAAAATAAACATTTTTTTTTAAAAGCCCTGCTATATTCGGTGAGATATGGGAGCTTGAACCTGCCCACTGGCAAGGGGATGTCGAAGAGAGGATATTAGAGACAGTAAAAAGGTCAACCCAGACTCTCCGGTGACGAGTTGAGAGGCTGGATGGTGGTACTAACGAATTTGGAATCGGATACAGGGTAATTCCAGATCGACAGAAAGGGAGTGACTTCCATTTAAGGACGACGTGAATTTGGGGTGTTTAGTGCTTCCAGAGGGAGAGAGATGGAGTTCAAAGAGGGGCTGGGATTGAAAGTGAAGAGCTGTGAATCATAGGAGATGACTGAGGTCGTAGAAGTGGACGAGATGGTCTAGGAAGAGAGTGTACAGTGAGAAGACCGCTAAATGCAACTTGCGAGAATGCCAGCGCTTAAGGAGCTGGCGACGAGAGACTTCCAAAACAGTCTGAGTAAGGAAAGCATGGGGGTGAGGTCGCAGAAAACAAGGGTGAAAGTTTCAAATAAAAGGAAGTAAAAAAGTCAAATGCGATAGAGAGTTCAGGTGAAGTGAAATTGAATTTCTTTCTCCAAGAGCCCATTGGATTTAACAGGGTTTTGCAGCCACGATTCCGGTGCGTGGTGGTGGTGGTGAAGGTAAGATGAACAGGCCCGAACACTGACGGCACAGCCAAGTCAAGGTACCTTTGCAGTTTGCCTGAAAGGGAAGAGGGAAGATAGCAGACACAGGGGTGTGGGAGGCAGGAAGGGATAGATGAACTGATTTAGATCAATATTTTCAAAACTACCAGAGTCAGTGTCCCCCTTTTATAACCATATACGCTACTCCCTGCACCCTGTTAAAGTGATATTCATAGGTAACTTACAGTCTTTTTAAAAATCAATTTAATGTTCTCCCTATAGTATGGAGGAGAAACAGAAGAGATTTATAATAAAACCCATCAGGCACAACTAATCCAGCTGAGACATATGTAGAGTCACTATGAACTCAATAGCTAGAAACACAGATATTGGTGGGCTCGATTTCTGTCTTAAACCCTTGAGCTGAGTTACCCTCAGTGATGTGATTTTCTAAAATGGGGAAACAATTCTTGATTATGTTTGAACAAAAGAAAACACAACCTTCCTCTGGTTTATATAGTAGTTGTAAATAGTTGGAAATAGTGTATTTTAAAACTGTAAAAAACCAAAAAAACCCACAAACAAACAACCAAACACATGTGCACTTGTGTTTATAAGTAAAAACAATTGATTCTAGGCTTAAATATAATCAGGTTTTTCACTTACTAACTCCTTCTATTTCCAGCTAATTTTTTGAAATTAAAAAATAAACAAGAATTTATGCTTTAAAAAGTCAAATAATATAAAAGCACATAAGGTAAAAAGTTAAAGCCCACCCTGCTCCCATCTCATCCCTTTCTCTAAAGTGAAACACTGTACAACAGTGTGTGGTGTGTAGCCCATAGACCATGTTCTATAATGTTAGACACATACCCACATGCACATACATCCTGAGTTCTTACGTATACGAATGACATATGAATCACACAGTTGTGCTACCAGCTCTTCGCCCTACGGCACACTGTGTCTATAGTACATCTATACTATACTGATGGTTGGAATGCTCATGCGTATTACGGTAGTACAGTGATTGTGAGCTTGGTTTCTAATTCCAGTCTTGATTCTGCCATTATATGCCCTTGGACTAGTTAACCTTTTGGTGCCCTATTTTCCCCATTTATAGAGTGGATAAAAATAACAGTACCTACCTCAGAGGACTGTTACAATTATACAAGTTGTATTACCCAAGATGGATGCATGCTGAACACCTAGAAGGGCCCAGTAGTGTCATAGCGGTTTAATGGCATTGGCTTAATATTATACTATTTCTACTAGCTGTATAATTCTTTCCTGGTGATGACCCATTTAAACTAGTCTTAAATCTGGGGTGCTTGGGTGGCTCAGTCGGTGAAGTGTTCAACTTCAGTTCAGATCATGGTCTCACAGTTTGGAGTTTGAGGCCCATGTCGGGCTCTGGGCTGACAGCTCAGAGCCTGGAGCCTGCTTTGGATTCTGTGTGTCTCTCTCTCTCTGCCCCTCCCTTGCTCATGCTCTGTCTCTCTCTCTCTCTCTCTCAAAAATAAATAAACATTAAAAACATTAGTCTCAAATATGAATACTTGCAAATTGGGGTTTTAATGTAATATAATGCTATAAGCATTGAACTACATCTTTTTTGTTTACATTGCCTTACAGAATTTTAAGATAAAATGTCTGTCATAGGCTGTGCACATCTTTATGGCTTTTGCTCACTATTGCTTTCCAAAAGTATTATACCAGTTTCAGTACTAATATCAAAGAATTACTCAAACTTTGTTGGCAGGATTTAGAAATATTTTACAACCTTAGCACTCATGAAATGGTATTTCAAACTTATACTTTTTATATTTATTCATGTGCTTATTTTTGCCTTTGTTTATTCATTATATAGTGATTGTATTTGAGCATACTGATGTATTACTATTCTAGGGACTGCGACTCTAGCAATAAATAGAACAGACAAAACTCTATTTATGGGAATGACAGATACAACTCTATTCAAAGTATAGCCTCTCAGTATATTAAGCTAGCAGAAGATTTCTAACTAACAAAGCTTGGGAGTATTTGGCCTTTGTGGGAGGATAAGAAGTTGGTGTAGCCATGGGAAGGCTGAGCATGGTGCATCATACTGCTCATTTATTTAACAATAATGATGCAACTTAGCAACTTAAAGAATTGGAGTAATAAATTAGCACATACTTTAGAAACCATTTTTATAATTAAAAACAGGAACATATTTGTCATGGAGTAGAAAGAAAACATTATATGAGGTAGGGTTTTTTGTTTTTTTTTGAGGGCGAGAGAGGGAAGTAGAGCGAGAGGGGGAATCTTAAGCAGGCTCCAGGCCCAGCATGGGGCAGACATGGGGCTCAGTCTCACTACCATGAGATCATGACTTAAGGCGAAATCAAGAGTTGGACGCTGAAATGACTGAGCCACCCCAGTGCCTCTATGAGTTTTTAAAGATAAAATAGTTTTCAAAGAAACTTCCAACACTTGTTCCCGATATATCTTCCGTTGGTATTCAAGTCCCTATATCTTAGTGGAACTAAGTGGACTATTCAAAACCAACTCCTGGTGTTGAGAAGTGTACAAGGAGAAAAACATCCCTTTGAGTGTTTGCAGTTTTTGGTGATTATAAATAAAGCCACTGTAAACATTTGTTTTCCAAAGTGGCTGTTCTGTTTGCATCTCTACCAGTAATGCATGAAAGTTGTATTTGCTCAGCATCTTCACCGTCACCAACACTTGCACAGTCTTTCCCTCCCTTATTCTAGCTGTGTGGTGCTATCTCACTGTGGTTTTGATCTGCATTGCTCTGATGATTAAGGATGTGAAGCATCTTTTCAACTGGCGTATTTTCCCTTCTGTATTTCTTTTTTGGTGAAAGGGCTGCTCTAGTATTTTGCCCATTTTTCATTGCTTTTTTTCCCCCTCACAATTGTTTTGAGAGCTCCTTATATACTCTGAATAAAAACACTTTTAAAATATGTTTTGCTAAAACAAAAACTGCTCTCAATTACGTTGGAGTATATGTATTCAAATGACTGTGAACCACTTTAACTGCACACTTTGTCCTGATTTAAATGAATTTGCAATGTGATCTGAGGAATTACCTTTTTCTCTAAAATGAGGGGTATTTACTTTATTGTCACAATCTAAAATACCTGCCATCAAGCTCTAAAAAAGTCTGTATAAGAAGCCTAAAACAGAACAGAAACTCTGCTTCCTGTTAGAATATAAATAAGCCAAGTAATGTATGACTCAGGAGTAAATCAGAAAACACTGTTTTCAAATGACATTACTTTTTTTTTTTTTAATGTTTTATTTATTTCTGAGAGAGAGAGAGAAACAGACAGCGTGAGCAGGGGAGGGTCAGGGAGAGGAGGAGACACAGAATCTGAAACAGGCTCCAGGCTCTGAGCCGGCAGTCAGCACAGAGCCCGACGTGGGGCTCGAACCCACGAACCGTGATCATAACCTGAGCTTAAGTCAGACGCTTAACCGACTGAGCCACCCAGGTGCCCGTCAGATGACATTACTTTCTAAATTAAGTTTTTTTAAAAAGTGAAAGAGCAACGCAATAAGGAATGATTTAAAAGACATTTTACCTTCCCCAAATCCATACCTTGAGATAAAGGAACTATATACATAAAAAGGCGTTTTAAGTTTGCAAGCAGTGCATGCAAGCCCTTCTTCAATTCACATTTGCACCTGCATCTCTGATTTGCAAAGACTGATGCGTAAAATTTCAAAATAGCAAAACGTGAGTGTGTGACGATATTAACATGTGGTTTAGTGCCCTGCGCGGTAGAGCGTGGCCCCTTGCAAATGCGGGTCCTTTGCCACTCGTAACGGTTACCGTAATCCACGTTAACGTGATTTGAAACGAGCGGCTCCTAGTCTTCAGACTTGAAACCTTTAGGGCGGTTAAAACGGCCGAGGCTCCTTCGGTGCCATTCTCCCTCCTCCGCGTGTCCTGGGAAGGCGGCACTTCCCGCAAGGCCCGCTCCTCCCGGGCCGCCCCGTCCTCCCGCCGCTCCTCCCGGGCCGCTCGGTCCTCCCGCCGCTCCTCCCGGGCCGCCCCCGTCCTCCCGCCGCTCCTCCCGGGCCGCCCCCGCCTCCCGCCGCTCCTCCCGGACGGCGCCGCCGCAGCCGGGATTGCTTCCTGCCTCCGCGCCGGCACCTCTGCAGCGAAAACCGTATCCACCCGTCACGCCTGCTTGTTCCGGACATTCGGTCTTCGGCCACAGTCGTCGCTGCTCCGGTAGCTCTGACGCCTGGCCCAAAATAGCTCACATTTTTGCTTAAACAATAACGGCCGCGCTAATTTTACGCTCAGATTTGTCTCAAATCCGAAGGCCACGCCCCCAAGCTAATGAGGCGGGATACGGCCGAGGGGCGCCGAGCGGGGCAGCTGGGGCTGCGAGGGGGCTTCGGGGACCGTCTCGGCGGGGGGGAGGCCC
>NW_024080919.1:1191989-1251487 GCF_003009895.1 Hyaena hyaena
CCGGGCCGCCCGGTCCTCCCGCCGCTCCTCCCGGGCCGCTCCGCCCTCCCGCCGCTCCTCCCGGGCCGCCCCGTCCTCCCGCCGCTCCTCCCGGACGGCGCCGCCGCAGCCGGGATTGCTTCCTGCCTCCGCGCCGGCACCTCTGCAGCGAAAACCGTATCCACCCGTCACGCCTGCTTGTTCCGGACATTCGGTCTTCGGCCACAGTCGTCGCTGCTCCGGTAGCTCTGACGCCTGGCCCAAAATAGCTCACATTTTTGCTTAAACAATAACGGCCGCGCTAATTTTACGCTCAGATTTGTCTCAAATCCGAAGGCCACGCCCCCAAGCTAATGAGGCGGGATACGGCCGAGGGGCGCCGAGCGGGGCAGCTGGGGCTGCGAGGGGGCTTCGGGGACCGTCTCGGCGGGGGGGAGGCCCCACGCCCGACCCCCGGGGCCGCCCAGCCGCCCCCCCCGCCCCCGGCCCCCGGGTCCCGGCCCGCGCACTCCCGGGAGTCCGGACTCTCGCCGCAGCTTCCGGACTCGCTTTCCCAGGAGGCCCCGCGCGGTGCGGCGCTCGGCGCGCTCCGGGTCCCGTGAGACCTGGCCCGGCCCTCGAGCCCGGCTGCGGCCCCGCCCCCCGCCCCCCGCCCCCCGGCGGCGGCCCCGCCCCCCGGCCCCCGGCTCCGGCCCCGCCCCCCGGCCCCCGGGCCCCCGGGCCCCCGGCCCCCGGCTCCGGCCCCGGCTCCCGCGAGTTCCAGTCCCGACTTCCAGCTCCCCGGCCCCGCCCTCGGCCGCGCGCGCGATCCCCGCCCCGCCCCCGTCCCCCGCGTGCGGCCGCGGCAGCCAATGAGGTTCGGGGCCGCGTGCGCAGATTCAAACGGCGGCTCCGGAGGGAGGCTGGGCGCGAGATTCGGCGGTGCGGACAAAACCCTGCGGGAGGCTGCGAGCCGGCGGAGCCGCTCCCTGCGGGCCGAGGGTGCGGGCGGGCGCCCGCCGCGGAGCCGAGCCGGGGCCGCAGCGAGGGGCGCAGAGGCGGCGGGGGCGGGGGGGGGCCGGGCGAGCGCCTGCGGACATGCCGGGGGCGTCCCGGGCCGGGCCGGGCCGCGGCTAGGACTGCGCTGCGGGCCGGGGGCGGGTCGCGTCCGCCCGCCGTGCCTGCGTCCTGCCCTGCCGGGGACGCGCGCCCCTCCGTCGGCCGCCCGGAGCGGGAGCGGGAGCGGGGGCAGCGGCGGGAGGCCGGGCACCGGGAGCGTCCGCTCGAGGCCGCCGGAGGCTGAGCCGCGTCCCCGCCCAGCCCGCGCCTATGCGGTACTTGAAGGATGGCGAAGAGGTCGCGCAGGTGGGTGACCTCCCTGGCGGCGCAGGGTTCCCCGCGGGGGCCCCCCCCCCCCGGCCGGCGGGGCGGAGACTCGGGGGGCGCCGAGTGGAAAGTGGGGGGCAGACGCCCGGTGCCCTTTCCGAGCTGCTCCTCCAGCCGCGCGCGGCCCCTTCGCGGCCGGAGTCCGGGGCCGGGTGAGGCGGTGCGCTCCGGGGGTGCGCTGCGTAGACGCGCTGGACCTGAACCCGGGGTCGGAGAGACTCGGTTCTTCCGAACCGGCTAGAATAGGAGCCGTGCGCCCCCCTGCGCTGGGACCCCCGCCGCCCCCGCCGCCGTGACGGGTACGGGACCCCCGTGGGAAGAGCCGAGGAGACAGGACCAGACGCGCTCACCTTGTTCTCAGCTGTGTGTGCGTCTTTCTAGCATCTTCTGTCGGGAGGATGTCACACTGTTACTACCCGTGGCTTGATCCTGAAACAGTGTCTGATTCACTGAATGTTTTTAGTGCCCGCGTTTGGCTCTGACTGTAACTAACCGCTGCCGGGAGCCAGGGCATATTGTTGTTGTTGTTGGAGAACTTGCAGGAGGCATTTACTCATCCACGTGTTATTACTGTGTTGCCATAGTAGCTACACACGTAGATGGCACAAAACTAGGGTGTCTTTTGTCACTATTCTTAAATAAACCTTAAAAGGTGTTTTTGGTAGGATTCACAAGTGGTTTTGTGTGTCTAGGTCCACAGCCTTAAAGTCGTAACCAGAGATGTATTTCCAAAGTTTAAATTGAGTACTAGGGTTCATTCATTGCGGGTTCCTGTTTAAAACTGGCAGTAGCTGCGCATAATATTTGTTGCTGTATTCCTTTACTTAGCATCTGCTGTGTGTATTTTTGCAGAAATCAAGATAAAATATATGATTAAGTCCTTGTTAGACTCATTTTGTGGCAAGTACAGTATAGGTCAGACTCTCGAGGTGGAACACACACACACACACACACACACACACACACACACAAACCCAGTCTCTGGAAGGGTCTCAGCCTTGTCACTATGGATATATTGGATTAGATAATTCTTCGTGGTGAGGGGGCTGTCTTGTGCTTTGTAGTATGTTTAACAGCATCCCTGGCGTCTACCCAGTAGATGCCAGTAACACCCCGTTTCCCCCAGTTGTGACAATCATATGTCTCCAGACATTACCAAATCAGTGTTGAAGGGGGGCGGAATCACCCAGGTGAGAATTACTGCTCTAATTAACTTCCTCATCTTCAAAAACAATATGAAAAGCTCCTGTAATTATAACTACTGAGGTACTGGCTTAGGCCTTTTCTTTTGGATTTTTAAATATACAGAATTTTAAAAATAAAGTTAACTTCATTAAGCAAGGTGACACATGACTATGTCAACTCAGTACTGGAAGTTTCTTTATATTCATTGTGTGGCATTATCTACCTCTCAGTATTGATGTTAATCTTATTTGAGAGAATGTCTTAGCTAATGCTGTCATCAGCACTTAGTTATGTTTAGACAGGGATGCTTGAATGTCAGAACCCTGCCTTCTCCAGTTATTTTGTCTGTTCTCTTCATAATAATAGACCAAGAAAGGAGAAGTGATTTAATGACTAATTTGCCTGTGTAGGTTATTTTCTTTTATTGGTGGTACTGTGAGCCCTGAAATCCAAATATTAATTGTACTGTTGACTTTTGTTCCTTGTCAGCTGTGTGAATTGAAATGATTGTAAAATGATTTAAAAAGTCGTAAGGCTAGAGTAATTAAATGTGGGGGGGGGGTGGGGGTGAAGTTCCCTACGGGGTATAGAGGTAGAGGATGTGGTGAGAAATTATCGTCTCTGAATGGTGTGTTTCTTAGGGTTTTCATACTTGAATGTTTCATGCTCAGAATTACATTGCTTATATATGAAAATGTCTTATTTGAGAAGATGATAGACTATGAAAGGTTTTGAAGGAGAAATTATTTATTGGGTAAAGTCTAGTCTCATGCCTCTTGGCTAAATATCTTAATAAATATCCTAATTTATAATTGAATGAGAAAGGAAACAATTTAGTCAATTTAAGATCTCCACTATACAACTATTTAAGTATTTGAGCAAAAAGTATACTTTGCTGTAGAAAAGTTTTACAGAAGACTCTGCACATAAATTCTGTAGTATGCTTTTTATGTATGATATGGGGGAAAAAAAGAGTAAAAATCTACTACCTCAGGTTGAAACAACTGAAGGATGTTGGCTCTTTTGGTTTTTGTTCAAGATGGCTGGAGTATCTCTGATCTAGATTTACATAAAGGAAAAGGCTCATTTAGTGTTGTGACTTTAAGTAGTTTTAGATCCCACTGGGGGTTTCAATGATATAATTTAGAGGCAGTACCAAAATTGGCATATTTGTTATTAACATTTGATTTTTAAGCCTCATTATGTATTGAGTAATTAATTTTGACTTTTAAAATCCAGGTCTGCCCTTAAATAAGCTTTATAAAATGTCACGTAGGAACTCGAAGACCTACTTAAATAGTAACAGATTCAGGTATACACACTTGATGATCTGTGACTGCGCTGAACTGGAAAGGTAAAAGCCACATTTTACATTGGAAAATGTTTTCCAGCAGTTATGTGCATGAGTGAAGGGAAGCAGTTTTACTATGTTGTTCCCAGAAAAATGATGAGTGTTGTGGGTGAAGAGAATACTGAAACATGAGAACTGATTTTTCAATCAGTTTTGTTATTAACTAGCAATATTGTTTTAGGAAAGCAAGTAAACTCTATATCCCAGTTTTTAAGTCTGTTAATTATAAGGGTTTGGATTTTATGGCCTGTATGGTAACTTCTAGATTTAATATATATTGTGTTCTGAACCCTTTTGTAATCATCCTTGCTCATTTAAAAATATATACACTAATGGAATAAAAAGAAAAATTCTCTCATTATTTTTGTTTATGAGTAGCTAGGTAAAATTCCCTTCAGTATTTATTTCAGAATTGCTATTAATAATGATCAAACGAAGTCAAATTTGTCTTACTATAATGATGCTGGTTTGCAGCCCGGGTTTGGAAATAAAATATTCATGTATGCAGTACATAGTATTAACCACTGGGTGGCCTGATTTCACTTTATTAAATCAACTTGGTAAATTTTCATATCTTGAATTCAATTAGACTTTTAAAAAATGTAGAATTACCCTGTTAAGGCAGTATAATAAAGATGTAACTTTGGATTTTGATAAAAATTTCAGATTTGATGCAGTTTGTGACTTAAAATATGATCATGTTGAAGTTATTTTTTTAGAGCCAAATTTCTAGAACTGTTGATATATCTGTATTTTCAAACCAGTGGTTTCTTTTCAAATAAAAGTAAATTTTTAAAAATTCTCAAATTCTTCTTTTCAATACCTTATCTTACTCTTTTTGGGTGGGATGATTAGTGTCCTTTAAAACTGAACTTCTTCCTAATGTTTTATCTTAGTATTATCAAGTATTTTGTGTTAATATTGTCAAGAATAGCTTGTGTATTATTTCACAGGGTAAGTTATGACTGTAATATCCTATAAGCTCATACCCAGTGTAGAGTTATTCTTAACCATTTTACTGGCGAAATGAATCATAGCATTTATGTGTGTGTGTGTGTGTGTGTGCATGCACTTCATTTTGCTGTTTCATAATCATCCTAATTACTTCATTTATAATAAAAAAAAAAACTCCTTTTCGTGCTTAGCTTATATATTAGATAGTTATAGAATAAATATTTTCTTTGACTTGAAAAATATAACTGGCATAGTAATTTTGGAAACCAAGTCCTGGATGAAGATTCAGAAACCAAATTCCTCTTCTGTTTTTGCTTTGCGATGAGAGAAATAATTTCACCCATTTTTGCTGTCTTCTAGATCAGTCACTCTATATTAAAAATGGCTTATTTGTTTCTAAGGTTCGGAGTTGATTTTACTTAGTTACTATCATTACTGATTGCTGTAATGTAGAAATGCTAAAAGATGATACTGAAAGGCAGAAAAATAAGACAGATTTGTTTTGATGGTATCTAACCATTATTCAGCAATGGTACTTTTTTTAATTGTTAAATGGTGAAAGTGGAATATTGGTGAGATTACTCGTGGGGTTTTATCCCTTCTCTTTTTTCTTGGCAAATTGTAGGCATTCTCAGGCATCATTCTGTTGTAACTAGTGATATTGAGAGTTTTCTAGGATCTTATTCTGTCACACTTACTTAAAAGTTACATCATCCTTTAACAATTACTTAACCAATATAGAAATAACTTTATGCTATAACTGAGAAGTAGATAGGTGGATAGACTCTAGGAAAGTCCCAGTGGTAGAGAGATGATTCTAAGAATTCTACTTTAATCCTCCCTCATACTCCCCCACTTAAAAAGCCCAGCTTCCTGAACATTGACCAGGCTGTATAACTCTGTCTGAAACTGATGACTGTGCTGATGCAAAACAGAGAATGAAACCGCATGTAGAAATAGAAATTTCTCACAAATCAAGTATATGGTTAAAAACTTAGGCAGAATTTTCACATTGCACAAGTTTTCAGGAAAATTGCTCCTTGGAAACTAGTCTTTTGACCAAAGTAACTTCTTTGGATTCATATCCTTAAAATATCTTGAGAAGAACCCACGGTGAATTTTGTACAGATTAGGTGTCAGGTAGATATTTTTTTGAACACTCAAGATTTATATAGGCAGGCCCCCAAATTAAATATTGTTTTGGTCCAGAAATAACCCATTTTTTAAAAAGCCGTCTCAAATATGCTGTTGTGGAAGCTGTTGGGATCTGAGAGGAGAGCAGAAAGAGGGGAAGCTGTGAAAATCACAACTGAGGTCTGTTTGGGATGGCAGGAAGTAGCAGTGTGGGAAGGGACAGTTTTAGGAAAAGTTAGGCAATCTTAGTAGATAACCTAAAGAACCCATTCTGTACTGAATATTTTATTTGTTTGTTTGCTAAAACAAACAATTGTTTGAATTACCAAGTGGTAATTCTGCCACTTGGAGGTGCTTTTGGATTTTGAAAGTAAGTGGGAATGCCTTTCACCTTCTCCTAAAGGTATTTTCATTTGTTAAGAAAAAAAAGAAAAAGTTTTCTTTCTCATATCCACTTGAGATCAGCCGTATTGAGAGAAGTGGAAATTTTGATTGGATTGGAAGGGAGTGAGGTAATTTTGGAATCCAAAGTACTTGGAGGAGGTAAAAGTAAGGAAGATCATTCATTAGTCATTAATTTTACAAATATTATAGGTAATGTGCTTGGTGTTGAGAGGTGAATGTATCAGATATGGTATTGGTACTCCTGAACCACTTATTTAATTGGTTGGGAAGGTTCACATATGTGATGAGCATTAAAAAGTGAAGAGTAGATGTCATGAGTATTTACAAATTGGACAGAAAGCCTCAATATGGTGTTTCATCTGACTTGGTAGCCTTAGAAATTTATGAAGTCATTGGACCCTGAACCATCTCCATTTTAACTGTTTCCTCTTGGCTAATCAGGTGATATTTCTGATAGCTGAAGATGGCAGCAAATCACAGGTATTTATTTAAATTTTATTTTCAGATTAGTTCAACAAAACAAGCATATTTGAAAGTGAGACTGGCAGATTATTGTTACAAATAGACACTGGCTTTAAGGAGAGAGCATTGGAATGTTGAAATGTCTTGAACTGAAGCAGAGATAGATAGCTATATAGATAGGGGACTTGGGGATCTTGGTGTCTTGTTTGGTTAGATATGAAGAATTTTGGTCCTATGGAATTGATAAATCAAGAGAAATCAGGTTCCTGCGAAGGACCTATAGACAGTATATGTTAAATCAGGCCTTTATTTTTCAGTTTTGTAAGAATTAAACTATGTGTAGTTAAAAGGAACTGCCCCTGTGTTCTTAAATATATTGAGATTAAACAAATCATCAAACGTTAGCTGTTTGAAATCTGAGTGAATTTCTGGATAGAGTTGAAATAGCATAAATAATCTTGAATATTGCTGGTCATTCAGGCTGTGCACATAGTACTAATATTGAACTACCTCCCTGTGCCATATCCTTCATGGTATTTTATGTGTTTTTTCATTTAATTTTATCCTTAAGGAAACACTATCAGGTAGATGCTCATTTCACTAACAGGTAAACTAAAGCCCTAAGAGGTTAATATATCCAAGAATGCAAAATAAGTCGTTAAGTTATAACTAGAACCTGGTTTTTCCAGTGTCTGGTGTCTTCCAGCTTCTTGGTATCCTCTTCCCTATTTTTCTAGTATGTGGTAGTATAGTAGTTAAGTAGTGAATTTTGGAGTTCAGTCATGCTATATTTGGCTTAACTATGGGCAAGAAGTTACTTTTCTAAGTAAAAGTCTCCCTATTCTGTAAAATGAGGATAATAATATTTCCTTCTTGGGGTTGTGAGGTTTTAAGAGAGAAAGTTCATAGATAACCTAATGCCTAGTACTTAAAACGTTTAAATAAATATTAGCTCTTGTTATTTTCAGATGCTCATGACTGTATTCAATACTCTAGCTACTCAAAATTTTCTAATTTAATTTATCATAAAGACCTGCCCTCTCTTCTGGGGATTTGTACTCTCATGGCTTTAGTTCTCTGTATGCTGGTGATTGTCAAAACTGCGTGTCCGCCCTAGGCTTCCAACCTGAGCTGAAGATCTGTGTGCCCAGTTGCCTTCTAGATATGCTTTGCCCACAGGGTAGCCACTTCCACCTGTGGCAGTTGAACTCTTTAAATGTGATTAGTCTGAATCGCGATGTACTCTAAGCATAAAAACACACTAGATTTTGAAGACTTTAGTAAGAAAAAAGGAATGTAAAGTCATTCACGATTATGTTGATTATGTGTTGAAGTGACAATTTTTATTTATTTATTTTTTTATTTATTTATTTTTTTTAAATGTTTTATTTATTTCTAGGAGAGAGAGAGAGAGACAGCGTGAGCAGGGGAGGGTCAGAGAGAGAGGGAGTCACAGACTGAAACAGGCTCCAGGCTCTGAGCTGGCAGTCAGCACAGAGCCCGACGCGGGGCTCGAACCCACGAACCGCGAGATCATGACCCGAGCGAAAGTCGGACGCTTAACCAACTACGCCACCCGGGCGCCCCGAAGTGACAATTTTTAATATATCGGTTAAATAATATAATTAGCATTATTTTGACCTGTTTCTATTTTTAAAGTGTGGCTACTAGGAAATTACATATATATAAATTTTATATGTATTTCTATTGGACTGTGCTATTCTAGGTATCTCTGCTTGTATATTTCTCACGTGCCTTGAACTTGGCTAGTCCAAAACTGCCTGAGACTCTCCTTACTCTCTTCTCCCTCCCAAAATTCTATTTTTCCTTCTATTCTTTATCTTGGTGGATAGCTCTGTTTATGCTCCCAAAGCCAGAAGTTTTGGAGTCGTCCTTGATTCCTTGCAAAATCTGTTTCTACTTTTTAAATATTTGTTCATTTTCATGTACTTCTTTCTGTTGACACTGCTATTACCTTAGTTTATTCTTCTGTGGTTTCTTGATTTTGGTTATTTTTAGATCTCTTCTACTGAAAGACATAAGAAGATAGAATTCTACCCTATTTTTTTAAAGTTTATTTATTTTCGGAGAGAGAATGTGTGCATGCATTAGTGTCTGTGCTTACACAGTGGGGAGAGGGGCAGAAAGGAAGGGAAAATCCCAAGCCGGCTCTGCACTGTCAGCACAGAGCCCTGTGTGGAGTTCCATCCCACAAAAGGAGATCGTGACCGGAGCCAAAATCGAATCCAGTGCTTAACCACCTGAGTCACCCAGGTGTCCCTACCCTTTTTTTTTTTTTTTTTTTTTTTTTTAGTTTTATTTCTTGAAGCAATCTCTACACTCAACATGCGACTAAAACTTACAACCCTGAGATCAAGAGTTGCACACTTCTCTGACTGAGCCAGCCAGGCGCTTGGGCCTAACCTGTTTTGTTTTGTTTTTGTTTTTTTGTGTTGTTTTTGATAGGATTGTTATGGTTTCATTTTTTAAAATATATTTGCATCATCTGAAGTTTTTTATTTTAAAGTAGGACACGTTTGTTTTTCAAAATAGCTACCCTGTCTTACCATTTATTGAAAAATCAATCTTTACACCGCTAATTTGATATGTTACTGTTAAAAATGTACCAAATTCCCATTTGGGTTTTGTTTTTTTTCTGAATGTTCTGTTTTCTTTCACTGATCTGTGTATCTGTGTGTATTCTGTTTTATTTATTGTTTCTTTACAGTAGGTCTTCATTACTGGGTAGTACTAATTCTTTATTTTTCCGTATGAACTGTAGAATTTATGAATTAGTTTAGGGAGGATGGACATTTGTAATTCTGTTCCTACCCAGGAATGGGGTCCAAATGGTTTCCATTTGTTCAGGTCCAATGTGTCTCACAATAGTGTTTTGTCGTTTACTATGCTTTGATCTTGTATGTTCAAATTATTTCTACATATTGTAATTTTTTTTGTTTTTGTTATTGGTAATATTAATGGATCATTTCTTCCATTGTTTCTTTTAACTGGATGTGACTGTTTTGTATTTTACCCTTACCAGTGTCAGGCCCTAATAATTTCTTACTTGGGTTATTATAAAAAATTACTAATTAGTTTTCCTTCCTCCATTTGTCCACATTCCTCCCACTGATTTTTCTGAAACATGAGATACTTGTGTTTTACTCCCTTACCTAAAGTCCTTTAACTCTTTAGGATAAAGGGGAAATAAAGAACAAAAGTCAAACTCTTATCATGACATAAAGGTTATCACTTGGCCCCTGGTGGCATATCATCTCCTGGTGTCAGTGAGAACTGTAGCTATTCTCCATTTTATGACCCTTACTTTTTTATATCTTAAATAATCTAATTGGATGTATGTTGTTAGTCTGGGTGGCTTCTTTTGTCATACCTGTATACACAGATTCAGTGATTGAATTCACAAAGTTACATAAAATTCTTGATTTCACAATTATGTTTTTTTCTAAGCTTACTTATTTTTAGAGAGATTGTGTGTCTGTGCTCTGCACAGGAGCAATGGAAAGAGAGGAAGAGAGAGAATCCCAAGCAGGCTCCATGCCGTCAGTATGGAGCCCAACGGGCTTTATTTCATGAACCATGAGATCTTGACCTGAGCCGAAATCAAGAGTCAGATGCTCAACCGACTGAGCCACCCAGGAGCCCCCATAATTGTGTTTTTTGCTTTTTGTTTTTTTTTTTAGTGAGGATGAGGATGATGACCTCCAGTATGCCGATCATGATTATGAAGTACCACAACAAAAAGGATTGAAGAAACTCTGGAACAGAGTAAAATGGACAAGAGATGAGGTAATTACATGATAAGGTTTACTAATTTCATACTTGTATTTATTGGTTAATAATAATATTTAATAAAGAAATTAAAGATCTTGAAAAGCAAAACATGAGAAAAGTTATTCATCAACTGATGTGCACATACTTTTCTTGCACTAGAGGTGTGAATAGTGGTATGATGTTGAGACTGACAGAAACTGTATAGGAAATGGGAGAGCTTGTATTATGGTGGCTTGTTCCTCCACAAGTACTCATCAGATATGACATGGAAGAATTAGAGTTATCTGTATTTAGCAATAGAGGAATAAGTGAGGGAAAGAAAGCTTTCTAATTTTCACATCTATTTTAATAGGATGATAAGTTAAAGAAGTTGGTTGAACAACACGGAACTGATGATTGGACTCTAATTGCTAGTCATCTTCAAGTGAGTGAAGTATTTTCTTATATTTCTAACATGGATGATATAAAGCCATTGGGTTAAATTTGCTGCTTTTCATAAATGCATCTTCATTACATTAGACTTAGGTTTCCTTTCTAAAAACATCTCTCTTTTTCTGACCTTCCTGTAGTGGCCAAAGTCTTAAAAAGTCTGATTTTTCTAGTAATTAGCTTATATGGGGGCCTAAAAAGATTACTAATCTAAAATAAAAATACTAGGTTTGAGTAGGGCTTTATAAATATTTGCTAATAAATGTTAAAACATTCTGAGAGAAGTTAAATATATGGAAATCTTTTGGCAGCTAATCAGTAAAATCAGAAAAAGCTCTGTTGAAAAGTTTGTCAGCCACTATCTACATTTTAAGGTGTTATTGATCTTTAAAAGAATTCTACTTATTGTTCATCATACTATCCACATACTGTTCATTAGTATGTAATTTTATAATTTACAAAGTGTTTTCACATATATTCCTTTTGTTCCTTACTACATTAGAGATAGGGAGGCGAAATAGTCCTAGCTGAATGTCTGTTTTGACTGCTGTGGATGTCGGAAACCGGATTACCTGTGTTCTTTCTAAATTGTCATGACGCTTTTCAACATAACCTGAAAAGTGAGACCAGATAATGGAAGGAGCGTACGTTTTGGAGTCAGTCTGCTCCATATTCAAGTGTCACCTCTACTGGCTGTTTGGTCTTGGAAAAGTTACTGGACTTCTTTGATCTCAGCTTCCTTGTCTATAATATGTAAATAATAGTACTTGTTTTTGTAGTATTGTTGTGAGAATTAGAAATAATGTATAGGATGTTGGGCATATTTCCTGACATTTTAGCAGGTATTAGATAAAATGGAAGCTAAATTAGAAAAATTATTTATATTAGCTTTACCAGTTTAACTTCAGTCGGACAGCAGCAAATGAAGTGAACAGAGAGGTTCTACAAGGGCATACAGGAACAGCCTGATTATTTTGAAGAAAATGATAGCCTGAAAAATGGATCAGCATTGATGTTTTGAAGCCATAAATGAAGAAACTCAGTTTAAGTAAAAATAATTTGAGGTCCACTAGGCACAAAGACAGTGACTAGTAAACAAAGTATTTGTATTTATCACTTTATAGGCCTCTGATATTTTTGTAAACTTTAAATCATTCGTGACGTTAAGTGCTTTTTTATTACTTATTATGCGTGGTAGGAGTTACTAGGTCATGAATTAAATAAAGCTTCATTTGATAATGATATTTGGAGTTTGAAATGTTTCCACATAAGGTTTTCTTATCCTAGTAAATTCCTTTTCCTTTTAAGCTGAAACACTTACATAATTTGACTGATATGTATGTAATGCACATCTTTCACATAGATGTATTTAGGTTTATTTTGTTTGTTTAATGTTTATTTTTGAGAGAGAGAGAGACACGCACAGAGTACAGAGTAGAAGCAGGGGAGGGTCAGAGAGAAAGAGACACAGAATCCAAAGCAGGCTTCAGGCTCTGAGCTGTCAGCACCAAGCCGGACGTGGGGCTTGAAATTACCGACTGCGAAATCATGACCTGAGCCAAAGTTGGATGCCCCACTGACTGAATCACTCAGGCACTTCTAGTTTTTTCTTGATAACTTGGAAGTCATCATTCATAAAAATCCTTTAAATACCACGCAGTGGTCTGGTAATGCCTTTAAGGATTTTTAAAGTGTGTAGAGTTAAGTACTGCTATACTATATGAATCCAGACTGCGGTGCTATTTGAATTCATCTGTCTATTTTATATAGTTTTCTGTTTACCCTCTTTTATTTCTCAATCTTAGATACATTTTTTTTAATGTTTAATTTTGAGAGAGAGAGAGAGAGACAGAGCGCAGGTGAGGAAGGGGCAGAGAGAGAGGGAGGCAGAATCCAAAGCAGGTCCAGGCTCTGAGCACAGAGCCTGATGAGGGGCTTGAACCCACAAACCACACAGATCATGACCCAAGCTGAAGTCAGAGACGTAACTGACTGAGCCACCCAGGCGCCCAGATACATTTCTTTATGGCAGTATCTGTGTTATAGCTTTGCATTCACAAGGCACAGTGTAGAGATACATGCTTTTAAAAATATATAGTCTAAGCCCTGCCAATGACTTTAATTTAAAATGAATCAAGGCATATAAGATAAATATCACAGTTTAAAGAATGTTATTGAATGCATCATTCTTGAAGACTTTCTTCTTGAGTTGAGGCAGCCTTGCTTTCTGGAAGACAGATGTTCAATAACAAAATTATCACTTCTTTCAGAATCGTTCAGATTTTCAGTGCCAGCATCGATGGCAGAAAGTTTTAAATCCAGAATTGATAAAGGGTCCCTGGACTAAAGAAGAGGATCAGAGGGTAACATTTTCATATTTTTTAGTCTCACTGTGTAGGGGGACTGTTTTTTTTTCTTCCTAATATATTGTTTTGCCACAAAGGATATGTTTAAATTACTTTGATTTTAGGGGGTGAGGGAGTGCTGCTTGTAGAAGAATTGAAAGTTGAGTGTCTTGAAATGTAGTTTTTCTGAATTGAGTCAAACCAAGTATTATTAAATATGTAGCTTTTCTTTCTGTGAGTTTAGTTTACAGAAGGAAAAATGTCATTAGCTTATTCATCTTATTTAGAGCTTATGTTAGCAACATTTAGGGTATAGCTTCTTGTTGAAAATTGAGTTAACATTTTAAAAAATAAAATTTAATTTAATTTTTCTTTTTATTTTTATTTTATCTGATGATATGTGAGGAAGTCATTCTTAACTTTCCCTCTTGACCAATAATGAGCCCCAAAATAAGACAGATACCAGAACACTGTATTTCTAAAAGGTTTGATGATTTAAAAACTAAGGTAATTCTTTGTATTATAAAAGTCTGAGAAGATTGGGAAAGTTGCTGCCATCTGCTAGGAATTGGCCTTTAGTTCGTGCTCTTTATGGCAGAAATATTGTTAATATGGTTGAGGAATTAGAGCATTTTTTTCCTGCCACTCAAAAAAGAAAAAAGTTTACTAGGCTAAGAACTGATATGACTTACTTGATGGTCAATGATAGGTTTTATAATGTGTGCTCTGTATCCTTTTAGTATGAGAAAGGAAAAAATGAAAAGACAATAACTTTGTAGATCCTTCCTGTTTCCAAACTGATTTATTTGGCCTTCAACTGAAGCTTTTTTTGAAAAAAAAAAAAAAAAAGAGTAGAAAGTCTAGAAGTCTCAACATTTTTACTGTTATCTTAAATTAATTTTCAATGTAAACATTTTTATTTACAAGTCACTTTAATTAGCACATTGTATTTTTGATAAGTTTGAGGTCAACTTTGGTATGTGACAAATGCTGAATGAGTATTTATTAGAAAAATTGTTAAGTTGGTAGTTGTGGTTTGGATTTAATGCATTTAAAAGAAATAGTATTCTTGAGGTATGTTTTAAAATTCTGTCAAGGTAATGCTTTTTTTTTGAGACATAATTGATATGTAACACTATTGTGGTTTCAGGCATACCACATAATGATTTGCTCTTTGTTCATATTGCTAAATAATCACAACAATCAGTCTAGTTAACATCTGTCACCATAGATAGTCATAAAAATATTTTTTCTTGTGATGAGAGTTTTTAACATCTAACAGCTTTCAGATGTGCATTACAGTATTATTTTTATTTACTTATTTTTAATTTTTTTAAATGTTTGTTTATTTTTGAGAGAGACGTAGAATGTGAGCAGGGAAGGGGCAGAGAGAGGGAGACACAGAAGCCGAAGCAGGCTCCAGGCTCTGAGCTGTCAGTGAAGAGGCTGATGCAGGGCTCGGACTCCCAAACCATGAGATCATGACCTGAGCTGAAGTCAGACGCTTAAACAACTGAGCCGCCCAGGCACCTCTGCATTAGAGTATTAGCTATAGTCACCATGCTGTACATTCCATTCCCATGAATTACTAATGTTTAAAAAGGTAATGCTTCTTAAATCTTTGTTTTTTTCTGTTTCTTAGGTTATTGAACTAGTTCAGAAATATGGGCCAAAAAGATGGTCTTTAATTGCAAAACACTTGAAAGGAAGAATAGGCAAGCAGTGTAGAGAAAGATGGCATAATCATCTGAATCCTGAGGTGAAGAAATCTTCCTGGACAGAAGAGGAGGACAGGATCATCTATGAAGCACACAAGCGGCTGGGAAATCGTTGGGCAGAAATTGCCAAACTACTTCCTGGAAGGTGCTTATATAAATGTATATATGTTTTCCTGTACTTAAACTTGATCTTTATTATGTTACTATTAAGTATATTTGCAAGTACCCCATGACTTTTATTTATAATTGAAATTTAGAGAAGCAACCCTTTGGGCCTATTTGTAACAAACTCTGTTTATACTATAGAATTAATTCTTTAATGAAATATTTTATAGCAGTAATGTGTGCAGTAAAATGATAGACCTTTAGATTATGTGAACATTTAAAATACTTCCCAGATTGTTTACTTATCAGTGCCAGTCAGATAGACCTTCTTTGTACAAACCTGGTTGGAATAGAATCTAAATTGAAGAAATTCTTTCATATTGGATTCTGTACACAAGACCAGAGAATAGCAAATACATTGCCTGAAATAAACTATGAAAGTTCCTTAGAGAAAATTCAATTCTTAATTATGGTATGATTCAAATCATGGGAGTAGTGTATATATCCATGTAGCTAAAATACAGAATTTCCATCTGGGAAGGTGATATATACCCTGTATACTACACATTGTAAGTGTACTGTATATTGCACCAGTTACAATGTTTCCCGATTATAGTACAGTAGACCAACAACCTTGGGAAAATCCACATCTCACTCAGAAGGTATGCGTGTTTGTTTTTTATTGCTGTAGTCTCTGCCTTGTACTTCATAGTTTATGAAATGCTTTTACCTATATTTTTAATTAATCTTTATATATAAGTGAAATATGCAGAGCAAACAATGCTTTTTTTTAATTGACAAGGAAATTAAAGCACAGTGTTAAGTTTTTTATGCAGGTTACTGAATCTGGTTTAGAAAATTCTGATGTTTTCAGTCTCTCATGTATCTTTTTACCAAGCTAGCTTGGTGCCTTAACATAAAGTAGGTTCTCAGTAAATCTTTGTATATTTTATGAAGGATGGAATTATTAAGTGATCACCAAGCTAAATCTAGCTACCATCTGTCACCATCACACAACTGTTACGTATTATGAACTGTATTCCCTGTGCTATACATTGTATCCCATGTCTTACTTATTTCATAATGAGAAGTTTGTACCTTTAATCTCCTTCCCCTATTTTGCCCACCCCCTCTGGCAACCACCACATAGTTCTTTGTTTCGATGAGTCTGTTTATGTTCTGTTTTGTCTGTTTGCTTTGTTTTTTATATTCCACAGATAAGTGAAATTCTATGGTATTTATCTTTCTCTGACTGTTTTCACTTAGAATAATATCCTCTCGCTCCATCTATGTTAGTAGCAAATGACAAGATTTCATTCTTTTTTATGGTTGAGTAATATTCCATTGTGTGTATTTGTATGTATATCTTCTTTTTCCATACATGTACATGTACGTCTTCTTTTCCCATTCGGTGGCCACTTGGGTTAGTTTCATATCTTGGCTGTAAATAATGCTGCAGTGAACATGGTGGTGCGTATATCTTTTTGAATTAGTGTTTTTGTTTTTTTTTTTTTTTTCAGATAAATTCCCAAAAGTGAAACTACTGGATCTTATGGTAGTTTTACTTTTAAATTTTTTGAGGAAACTTCATAATATTTTGCTGTACCTTTTTGCATTCCCAACAGTGCATGAGAGTTCTTTTTTCTCCACATTCCTGCCCACACTTCTTTCTTTGTTTTTTTTTTTAATTATTTTAGAGAGAGAGAGTGCACGTGCATGCACAAGCAAGGGAGAGGGGCAAAGGGAGAGAGAGAAGGAAAGAGAGAGAATCTTAAGCTGACCATGGAGCCTGATATGGGGACCTGATCACATGACCCAGTGATCATGACCTGAACCAAAATCGACAGTCCGATGCTCAACCAACTGAGCCACCCAGGTGCCCTATTGTCTTTTTGATAGTAGCCATTCTGATTTGTGGGAGGTCATATCTCATTGTGGTTTTGATTTGCATTTCCCTGACGATTAGTGATGTTGAACATCTTTTTGTGTGTCTATTAGCCATCTGCCTGTCTTTTTTTTTTTTTTTTTTTTTTTAAAGTAGGCTCCACTTCCAGCGTGGGGCTCGAACTTAGGACCCTGACTGAGATCAAGTCGCATCACCCACTGAGCCAGCCAGGTGCCCCTATCTGCATATCTTCTTTGGAGAAATGTTCATGTTGTCTCCTCATTTTTTAATTGGGTTGCTTTTTGATACTGAGTTGTGTGAGTTCTTTATATGTTTTGGATGTTAATCCCTGTTGATTGTATCATTTGTAAATATCTCCTCCCATTCAGTAGGCTGTCTTTTTGTTTTGTTGATGGTCGTCTTCACTGTGGAAAGCCTTTTTAGTTTTATGTAGTCCCATTTGTTTATTTTTGTTTTTGTTATCCTTGCCTGAGCAGACGAATCAAAAAAAATATTGCTTAGATCAATGTCCAAAGGGTAACAGCCTGTTTCCTTTGAGTAGTTTTGTGGTCTGTGATCTTATATTTAAGTCTTTGATGTATTTTGAGTTTATTTTTGTATATGGTGTAAGAAAGTGGTCCATTTTCATTCTTTTGCATGTACTTGACCAGTTTTCCCAGCACCATTTATTGATGAGACTGTCTTTTTCCCATTGGATGTTCTTGCTGCTTTTGTTGAAAATTAATTGACTGTGGGTTTATTTCTGGACTCTCTATTTCGTTCCTTTGATCTATGTTTCTGTTTTGTGTCATTAACTGTACTGTTTTGATTACTGTCACTTTGTGGTATAGTTTGAAATCAGAGAGAGCGATACTTCTAGCTTTGTTCTCTCTCAGGATTGCTTTGGCTATTTGGGGTCTTTTGTGGTTCTATACAAATTTTAGGATTATTTGTGCCAGCTCTATGCAAAATGCTATTGGTATTTTGGTAGGGATTGCCTTGAATCTGTGGACTGCTTTTTGTAGTGTGTACATTTTAACAGTGCTTCTAGTCCATGAGCATAGCTTATCTCTCCATTTATGTGTGCCATTTTTTGTTTCTTTTATCAGTGTTTTACAGTTTTCAGAGTACAGATCTTTCACCGACTTGGTAAATTTATCCCTAGGTATCCTGTTTGATGCAATTGTGAATGGTATTGTTTTCTTAATTTCTTTTTTTTTTTTTTAAATATTTTATTTATTTCTAGGAGAGAGAGAGAGAGAGAGAGACAACGTGAGCAGGGGAGGGTCAGAGAGAGAGGGAGTCACAGACTGAAACAGGCTCCAGGCTCTGAGCTGGCAGTCAGCACAGAGCCCGACGCGGGGCTCGAACCCACGAACCGCGAGATCATGACCTAAGCGAAAGTCGGACGCTTAACCGACTAAGCCACCCAGGCGCCCCTTCTTAATTTCTTTTTGATAGTTTGTTATTAGTGTATTAGAAACACAACAGATTTTTATATACTGATTTATTATATTGCAACTCTATTGAATTCACTTACTCTAATTTTTTTTTTTTGGTTGACTCTTTAGGGTTTTCTATATATAGTCATCTATCTGCAAATAGTGACAGTTTTAGTTCTTTTCAAATTTGGATGCCTTTTATTTCTTTTTCTTGCTATGGCTAGTGTGGGGAATAAGTTTAGGAATTCCCTGGGCTTGCACTGATGGGTTAACAAGGCATAAAGAATTACAAAGCCATAGGATCCTCACACCCAAGCTTGGGTAAACAAGATTAGGCCCCCAGGATAGAGTTGGGGTGGGGCAAAGGCCCCCAGAATAGAGAGGGCAGGGCAAAGACCCCAATGCAAAGGCATATGAGGTAAGCAAGATTAGGTATTCAGGGTGAAGATGCCCCCCAATTTAATACTATAGCAGAAAGCTGCTTTCACAGGAAGGAAGGACCAAATTAGGTAAACAGATAAATAGGGCTGTAGACCGCTATGGGCGGAGCTGCCCAGAGCAGAGCTGGTTAGCAAAAGAAAGGTGCCTTGTTAACCCTGAGGTTACATGCTCTGTCTTATCCCCTAGGCTAACTAAGGTAAACAGATCAGGCACCTCACCGTCAAGTCTGCTGTTAGCAACTGTCTGCCCATCTCCCTGTTGCCAGGATTTTGTTTTCTATTGACCCAAATCCCTAACACCTTAGCTCCTCAAAACCCCTTTCCCTCATGCCCGTGAGTTAACGTTCACAGACTCATTGTCTCTTTGTTCACACCCGTCATGTTTGTAAGCCTTCTGATCTTAATAAATATGAAGCAAGAACCCTTACTTGGGGCTCTTGTCTTTTCCCGGGCATTAGCCATCTCTCGCATTTTAATCCTGCGTCTGCTTTCTTGCTGGACAAGAAAGAACTTTAGACCCAGAGTCTCCAACAGGCTAGGACTTCCAAAACTACATTGAATAAAAGTGGCAAGAGTGAGCATCCTTGTCTTAGAGGAAGAGCTTTCAGTTTTTTACCATTGACTATGATGTTAGTTGTGGAATTGTCATATATGGCCTTTATTATGGTGAGGTATGTTTCCTCTGGACCCACTTTGTTGAGAGTTTTTATCATAAATGGATGTTGAATTTTATCAAATACTTTTTCTGCATGCATTAAGATAATCATGAGATTTTTATCCTTTATTTTGTTACTGTGGTGTTGATTGATTTTGCAGATAATGAACCATCCTTGCACCTTTAGAATAAATCCCAACTGATCATGGTATATGATTTTTTTTTTTTCATTTTTCAGAGAGTGCACGAGTGGGGTAAGGGTGGGGGGAACAGAGGATCTGAAGCAGGCTTTGCGCTGACTGCAGCAAGCCCAGTGTGGGACTTGAATTCACGAACCATGAGATCATGATCTGAGCTGAAATTTGAGACTTAACTAGCTGAGCCACCCAGGCGCCCCTGATCTTTTTATATATAGCTGAATTTAGTTTGCACTGATGTTTTTCTTCTTTTTCTTTTTTTGTCTTTCTAGTCTTCTCTCCTTCCATGCTGCCACACTTTGAGTGAGATTGTAAGCCCCGTGAAAGCAGGGACATTCTTATTCACTGCTATATCACCACTGTTTAGAATTTTGCCTGATCTACAGGTGGACAGTTTATATTTTGAATTAAAAAAGTATTGGGTCAGGGGCGCCCGGTTGGCTCAGTCGGTTAAGCATCTGACTTCGGCTCAGGTCATGATCTCACGGTTCGTGGGTTCGAGCCCCGCGTCAGGCTCTGTGCTGACTGCCAGCTCAGAGCCTGGAGCCTGTTTCAGATTCCGTGTCTCCCTCTCTCTTTGACCCTCCCCTGCTCACGCTGTGTCTCTTTCTCTCTCTCTCTCTCTCTCTCTCTCTCTCTCTTTCTCTCTCAGAAATAAATAAAAACATTAAAAAAATTTTTTTAAAGTATTGGGTCTCTTGGGTGGCTCAAGCCAGTTGAGTGTCCGACTCTTGATTTCGGATCAGGTCATGGTTTATGGGATGGGATGAGCCCTGTGGAGAGCCTTGAGATTCTCTCTCTTCTTCTCTATTTGCCCCTCTCCCTCTCTCTCATACTCGGTTTCAAAATAAATAAATATTTTAAAAAATGTGTCTAGTTTCATTGTAAAGATTTGTCCTAAGCACTTTGTACAATTTATACAGTATTAAAGTTTGTGGAATACTTTTTTTCTTTTTAAATTATACACTTTCATTTCTTAGGACTGATAATTCTATCAAAAATCATTGGAATTCTACTATGCGAAGAAAAGTGGAACAGGAGGGCTACTTACAAGATGGAATAAAATCAGAACGACCTTCATCCAAACTTCAACACAAACCTTGTGCAACTATGGACCATTTGCAAACCCAGAATCAGTTTTACATACCTGTTCAGGCACATATTTTTAATACCTTTATTATTTCAAAAATCTCTTTAGCTGCTATATGGGAGGATGTTTTGTTTCTTAATAGAATACAGCATGTACTAAGGGGAATAGATATTTAAATTTCCAAACTGAAAAAAAATTGCCATAACTAGCTGTTTAACCATTAGTGGATGTTTATCTCTACTTGTTTTGATTGATAAATATTTTGGAAACAAACTCATTAAAATGTTTCCTTTTATAAGTAATTTTTATATTATCTAGTATTTCCTAATACTATCATTCTTTGAATCTTCATTTATGCCTAAGCGCTTATGGTCATCTGTGCATTAATATCCATATTGCAGTTTCCTTTTTAAGAATATTTTATGTAATTGTAGTATTGCTTATCTCTCAGAGGTAACTGTGTATAAAATGACTTTAAGGAGAAAATGGTCAAAATTCATTCATCATTTTGGGAGGTGTGGTAAATAATTAATTGGTTTTTTGGTGACACTCAACTTTGCTTTTCTCCCTAGTACCAGTCAGCTAAGTGATGTCATTCTTTGTTTAGACAGGTGTATTAGAGTAGAGATTACCCAAGTTCATAATAGGGCAAGCTCTATTTTCCTTACAGTGCATTTTCTTATCTGCAAGACATTAGTTTAGGAGTTTTCATAAGGTTTGATTTACATTTCTCTGTCCGCCTGTCTCTCATGCCATTTTTTATGTTGAGCAATTCTTGTTTTCTTGTCACATAAAATGTAAAGATTAAGTCAGGACTTAATAGTGTCTACCAAAAGATAAAATTTTGTTGTTAAAAATCTGTGGTTAGTATGCACAGATTCTATTTGAATTAACTTCATTAGATGTGCTTTTTTATGGACATTTTAAAAGAACCAATTTAAAATTTTAAGGAACCAATTTTAAAAGAACCAATTAAAAAAAGTTTAACATCTTAATTTACAAATAGGAAAACATGAAGACAGTATAGTTATCTGCTGATACTCCAAATACCTTAAGGTTTTTATTGTTTGTTTCTTTACATTTTTCTTTAGAGTCCTAGATTTTAGCAGCATAAACTGAAACATTCTGCTTCTCTCTTAGAAAGGTTATCATTTAAATTTATTTTTTTAACTCATAGAAACATTATTTTAAAAATTATTTGGGGCCAAGGGAGTATTTAACAGTCTCAATCAAAATATATTGGAAAATAATACTTCTTGTACTTTAAGAATTGCTTATTGTACTTTTAATAATTCTTAGAAGAATTTATGTATTCATAATTCAACTCATTTAAACTAAAAAGATCATTCTAACTTTGGTTTGAAAAAAATGGATTAGTTTGAAATAATGTCACAGATTTAAATGAAAAGTTTGAGAAAAGTTTCTAATTCATTGGAATTTAGTGATAACTGATATAAAGCAAGTATTGTGAAAATTAAATTCTTTGTTAGAAGTTATATATGGTGATTCTGCAGCAGGTACTGATTTAGGTAGGCCATTATAGAAGATCAACAATTTCATGTTTATATTTATTAGATATTTAGGTTTTTAAAAATACTTTTTCTTATACTCTGTTCCACCATTGCAGACTAAATTTCCATGCAGCTTCAAAATTCTTATTCTAGATGCTTTAGAAAAGAAAGAAAATAATTCTTAGTCTATTGTCAGAGTGTTAAAAAGCACATGAGTGATTCTGACTTTTTCTAAGACAAGTTATAGAAGAAGCATCTGTTTCTGTATCTTTTCCACAGAGATTGGCTTGGGGTAGTGGTAGGAGTGGAGATGCGAATATTGAAAAACCCTCTTTAGTCTCTGTCTCTGTGAGTGCTTCATATGGGCCAACCCCTTCCTCTGAAAGATAAGAACGTGATTACTTTGTCTTCTCCAGGAGAGAGAGCAGTCCTTCTAAGAGCAGAGTAAAAACAATAATTTGGTGAATATTGTACATAATAGGTGGACTGATTGGTTGATAAATGTAGGTTAAGTAATTCTCATATTTCATCCAGGAGAAGATAATCTTTCCTAAGAGTTATGACTTTTCATTAGTAGATTCTAAGAACAAAGATATAGCTCTAATTATTATATGAATGAATATTCAAAGTTAGCAAAGATACTTCACGAGTTTCTAATGTTAATCTTTGTCAATATTTATGTTCTGCCTCAGATTTTAAAAATTTGTATAGTATTCTATGTATGATACTAATGTTTTAATTTCTTCTTAGATCCCAGGCTATCAGTATGTATCGCCTGAAGGCAATTGTGTAGAACATGTTCAGACTTCTTCTGCCTTTATTCAGGTAACTTTTTATTTATAACAACAAAGAAAAAAAACCCACTTTCAAACGTATATTTTGAAAGTCTAATAGTGCCTATTTCCTCATCCATAAAACTAAGACAAAAACAATACTATCTGTTCTATTTACTTTGAGTATTACACTAAAGGAGAAAGTTTGTGAGTTTGAAAATATAAGCTGTACAAATGTAAGGTGGTTGATAACACAAGTAAGGTGTGTTCCTTTCATTCTTCCACCTTAAAGCATTCAGGTTGTGAATGGACATATTTTTTGTTAAATGTCATATATAAAATAAGATATATAATATTAGTAAATTAAAACAGACTCCAGCTATAAATTTTGAAATTAAGGGGCGCCTGGGTGGCTTAGTTGGTTACGCATCCGACTTTCGCTTAGGTCATGATCTCGCGGTTCGTGGGTTCGAGCCCCGCGTCGGGCTCTGTGCTGACTGCCAGCTCAGAGCCTGGAGCCTGTTTCAGAGTCTGTATCTCCCTCTCTCTCTGACCCTCCCCTGCTCATGCTGTCTCTCTCTCCTAGAAATAAATAAAAATATTTAAAAAAAAAAAAAGAAAGAAAGAAAATATTTGCTATCTCTTTAGATACCAGAGAGATTGTGATATTGAGCATTTGGGACTTAGCTGAATTAAGCTTTATTAGAGAAAACAGATTTTATGTTGCATAGCAGAAAATAAAACTTAGACTACTAATACTACTACTAACAAAGGCATTATTTAAGTTGTCTGCCTTTCTCTTTTGCTTAACTTATTTTAGCCACCCTTCATCGATGAAGATCCTGATAAGGAAAAAAAAATAAAGGAGCTTGAGTTGCTTCTTATGTCAGCTGAGAATGAAGTTAGAAGAAAGCGAGTTTCATCGGTAAGAAATAAGCTTAAGTGTTTAGATCTTGTTAGAAGTCTTTAGTGCTAGTTTTCATCAGCATTGACTTTCATACACTAAAACACAGAAGGCATGTTCAGTATAACTTCAGATTTTAATATGGACTAAAAATAGTTTTTCTAATTTGCAACTTTGAGGTTGCCTGATTTTGATATACAACTCTTTGAACATATTTTACAATGTTCTGTATTAAGATGCTTTTTGAGTCATAAATGTCAAACAGACTTAAGATATGATAATATATATATATATTTCTAAACATTGTGTGGTTTAGATTAGGCTTTGCTTTTATTTTTGACATTCCTTGTAATGATGGCTTTAATAGAAATAAGTTCGAAAAATAAAGAGCTTAATAGATGTGTAGAGATTTATGTGCTTCAAAATCACTTACATCCTGTCCTTGAACACTTTTTCCTATTTACTATATTAAGAATACAAATTCAGTAAGTTGGAAAAAAATAATATCTTAAAAAATATAGGCAAAGGGAATATTTAAATTTTATGTTCTTTAAAGAAATTTTTGTATGGATGTTGGGTTTTGATTACCACATGTGAAAACTATTGTCTGGAATTCCGTCGATGAGAACAATTAGGAGTATTAAATTAGGATAAATCATCCTAGCTAAGTTAAGCTATGCTGGATGGATTAAAAGGAAAAAAAAAGTTTATACTTAATGACAGTTTTAAATTTTAATATCCTGAGACTTTTTACATTTAGGAAAAAGTTATTCTTGATTTGGGGCTTAATGAGGGGACTAGGGTGACTAGGAACTAATACAAAATTACTAAATAAAATTACCTGAGATCTTGAAATTTAGTAATGAAAATGACACTTGTTAACTGTAATATGGACAGGACAGTGTACTCCCTAAAATAAGGTAGCTACTAGCCCCATGTAATTAAATAGAACATAACAATCCAGCTCCTCAGTTGCACTGGTCACATTTTGGTTGCTCATGTGGCTAGTGGTTGGCTCTCATAGTGAGCAGTTTCAGGTGTGGAAACATTTTCATCACCTTTGAGAGTTCTGTTGGACAGAGCTATTATTTTTCATATTTTCCCCTAGTTATTAAGATATAATTGACATACAGCACTGTTTGTTTAAGATGTGCAGCATCATGACTTGACTTACACTGTGAAAGGATTACCACGATAAGCTTGGTTAACATCTGTCATCCAGTACAGGTACAAAACTATATTAAAAAGAAAATGAGAAAGACATTTTTTTTGTAATGAGAACTCTTAGGATCCACCTTTTATTAAATGTTTATTTATGTATTTTGAGAGAGAGAGAGAGACAGCATGAGTGCGGGAGGGACAGAGAGAGAGGGGGACAGGGAACCCCAGTGCAGGGCTCTGTCCCATGAACCATGAGATCGTGACCTGAGTCAGACACTGAACCACCCAAGACACCCAGGTGCCCCTTGGGATCCACTCTCAACAACTTTTAAATTCCATATTGTTTCTTACCATGTAATGATTAATGAAAGGTCTCTTTTCATTTTTTATTATGAGATCCTGAGAGACTAAACTCAAAAGATTGCCCAGTGTACCTCTTTAGAGAGAGAATTAGGACACAGTCTCTGACTTCAAAGGATTTACCCTGCAGTGAGAACACAGATGAGAAATAGGATGTAGTGTGATAAGTCACAGAGTTTTATGGGAGCACATAAGAGAGAGATCTAAGGTTGGGTAGTCAGAGAAGGATTCCTAGAAGAAATTCTATTTGAATGCAGTCTTGAAAGACCATGATTATATTTGTAAGAGAGTCGATGAACTGGGACATTATTATAAGTGGAACAGGTAAAAGCGGATGATCAGATGGAGTACTTTCCAGTGTTTGAAGTGTATCTTAAATGAATAATAGAAGTTTTCCTTGGTCTGTGTTGGAGAGTATTCTAGATAAGGGGGTAGCAGTGTGTGTACACTGCGGGGTAAAAACTAACTCATGAGGAATTCCCACAACCGTAGTGGGGTGTTTGCTATTTCCTGGAAGGGCTTGTGACTGGAAATGTTGGGAGATGAAGTGTGATTGGTAGAGAGAGGCCAGATTCTGGAAGTTTGAACTTTATGTGGTATACACATGCTGGTTTTATCTTACCATGACTTTATAAAATTTTTAAAAAGTTAGAAAAAAGAAATAGAGTCAAGAGGTTTAATGAAAAAATGTTTACATCAGTTTTGAGGAAAGACAAATATTTGCTGCTATGTTTTTAGCTGAAGTGTTGTGAAGTGTGTTATTTTAGAAAAAACTCATACTTAAAATCCAAATTTATGCCTAGGTTGAGAAAGACAAGTAATATTCACATTTCTTTTGTGCTTTCAGCCACCTGGAAGCTTTTGTAGCTGGTCTGGTAGTTTCCTCGTGGACGGTAGCACGTCTAACACTCTAAATGGCCTCGAGGAGCGCACGAGCGAGTTTTACAGTGTGGATGAAAATCAGACTCTGTCTGCTCAGCAGAACTCACCCACAAAATTCCTGGCCGTAGAGGCGAATGCTGTGCTGTCCTCTCTACAGACCATCCCAGAATTTGCAGAGACTCTAGAACTTATTGAATCTGTAAGTTTGAAATTGTGAGATTATCAAAAGCTCAATTTGAGTTACATGGTTTCATGTTCAGAAACTTAGTTTCAGGGACACTGACCAGTTTTATTTAAGCATTCCTTTATATGTCATGCTTCATTTGTTCTGATTTTTTGTGGTGGCTTTTGGCATAAAAAATTGTATCTATATCTCAAGTATGTACTTTGTCTAAAATTTTTAAATATTAAAATGTAACAATTTGTTTTTTATTATACAAGTTGTACAAGTATATTAGAGAGAGTTGGAAAC
This sequence comes from Hyaena hyaena, assembly GCF_003009895.1. NCBI lineage: Eukaryota > Metazoa > Chordata > Mammalia > Carnivora > Hyaenidae > Hyaena > Hyaena hyaena. The sequence goes on from NW_024080919.1 coordinate 1,218,986, forward strand.
TAGAGGAAACTGTAAAGAAGAAAAGTCCTCATAAGCCCAGAGTTAATAATCTCAAGTATTTTCTTTCCGGCTGTGTTCTGTACATACAGAACATACATATATGCATATATTTTTAAACCGAAATGTACTCCTATGTATTATGTTTGTGGATTTTTTTTCGACATTATATCATGAGCATGTCTTTGTTTTCTTAATTGTTTTTTGAACTTCAATTTTATCCTTTCATATGAATGTAACAAAATTTACTCCATGTACTATTATCGAACACTTAGGTGGTATCCAGTTTTTTAGTATGGAAAATTGCAGAGCATATTATGTAAACTTTTGTGTAAAATCACCATTATTTCCTTAGGTTAGATTAAATTTCTAGATGGAAGTGTATGGCCATTTTGAAGATGTTCCATATACATTTCCAAATGATTTTATAGAATTTGATAGTATTTTTTTGATAAGAGTGTATAGTTTTATGAAGAATTGTACTCTTTGATAATAACTTAAAATAATTTATTTTCATTTAAAATACTGTGACAGTATTCCTCAGCTACTGAATTGGATGAAATATCGTTTTAAGATGTTCCAAACTGGAGTTGTAGTGAAACCATATACTGTTCCTTTAAAATGGTCGGTCTTTAAAAAAAAAAAAAAAAAAGAACAAGGAAAGCCTATTTCTCCTAATAAAAAATGAATAACTTTGTGAAAGTCATCTTTCTATGTTCAGTGTCAGATTTAACTAGTTTATAGCATTAACTGTACCTAAGGATTTATTTTGTTGTAGGACCCTGTAGCATGGAGCGATGTGACCAGTTTTGATCTTTCTGATGCTGCTGCTTCTCCCGTCAAGTCCACGCCCGTCAAACTAATGCGAATTCAACACAACGAAGGAGCCATGGAATGTCAGTTTAACGTCAGTCTTGTACTTGAAGGGAAAAAACCCAGTTGTAACGGTGCAGACAGTGAAGCTGTTCCTGTAACATCCCCAAATGTGGCCAAGTTTAGCACTCCGCCAGCCATCCTCCGAAAGAAGAGAAGAACGCGAGTGGGTCAGTCCCCAGGCAGTGAACACAGCGACGGCTCCTTCGCTGATGGTGGTAATTCAGCACTAAAACACACACCGGTGAAAACACTACCATTTTCTCCTTCACAGGTAGTAGTGTGTGTTTGTTTATGTTTCCAAATGTTGATGAACTCCGTTACATTAGATCTTTAATATCCTTACTAGCAGTTGTTTTGATAACACATAAAAATGGATAAGGTATTTAAATGTATACATGAGAGTGAAAAGCTCTGGTAGGTCAGAAGGTGTCTCATAAAGTGTAGTAGTTGCATCATAGTAACTTAAAATTTTAGAGCTAAAAGGGATATTTTAGATGAGTAGTTGTACATCTTTACAGGACTCATCAGGAAATTGGCCCAGAAAGGTAAAATGGTTTGCCCAAAGTTATCTGATGGCAGAGCTGAGACTGAGATCCAGTTTCATGATTAACTGTTCAACAAGGATCAGGTAGATTTCCATAGACCACTGCTCGCTGGAAGAATTTCATGTGTCTGAAGGTTTTCTGGGGGTGTCAGGGCAAACTGTGTCTCTTATTTTATAATACTATCTTTCTTAATGAATACTGTGTTCCAGGCCATGTGCTAAACACTTTTCTTAAAGCATCTCAGTTAATCCTCTTCCAGAAGACCTTAGGAGGTAGGTGGAATGAAGTTCAGAAGTTAAGCAGTTTGTCCACAGTCAGTTGGTAAGAGGATGGAGCTGATGTTGGTTGAAAGTGTCTTGATAGAGGTTAAAAAGTTTTACAGGAAGAGAAGGAAGTCAGAGAATATGCTGAGATCTTATTGAAGGTGTATGTTGATGCTGGGAACATTAGGAGGATCTGGCTGTATACAGCACTGTGTTCTCTGAAGATTAACCCCCCGCCCCCCGTGCTTCAGGAAATGCCACTGACATGGGCCAGAGTTTGAATAGTTGCATTTCCCAACATCACGCCAGCTCTTAGAGTTACAAAGCATCCTGAGGAAGGTGACACGGGGTTGGGCACACCAGCAATTTTCTATTTTTGGAGTTTTGAACACTAGCAGTTTTTGTTGAAGTATAAATTCTAAGGCGGAAAGTGGCTGAGAAGGTTGAGTGATGATAATAGACCTCTTATCCCATACAAAGAGCTTGAATTTCATCCTATAACTGTCAGGCATCATTGCGAGGTTTTGAGAGGGTTTAACTGCTAATCTTAGGGTTAAGTACATTACAAATATTAGGAGCCGGAAGTGATAGAGCTAGAATTCATTTCACTTATAAGTATCCTTCCTACCACTGCTTCTATTCTGTTGGCTACAAAAACAGTATTTCATGGTTATATTTAAGTTAAGATTCAGTGAGTAAATTGTGTCATTTGGAAAATGGATTCTTGATACCACTTCTGGCTAGCTGCTCCAGAGTTCTGAGCTGTATTTTAGGTAGGCAAATTTTCTAGACAGCTGTACTATCAACAAAGCATAATTATTATTTTCTGAATTCAAAGTATTCTCGTAGAAAAGGACACTTAAGATTAATAAGGACACTTATTAATAAAATAATAAAATTTTACAGTTAACCCTGTTGTGTGAATCTGTTACACTTAACAGTTTCTGTAGATTCCTAGTTGATAATACACTGTTTTAAAATTGTTGTACTGTGTTTTGTAACTTTGAATATTTGTTAAACAGTTATTTCTTGAATGCCTGTATGTGCTAAACACTTAAAAGAGCTGAGGAGGCAGCGATGAACAAAATAAAAGTTTCTGCCCTCATGGAGATTAATTTTCATGGAGTGGAATGTACATGGAATGTTATTATAATTCTGTTCTAACAGGAATGGAGAAATATCTTATATTTGAAAATATCCTTGAAAATCTTATTAGTATATTTGTGTAGGGATTTTAATGTTCTAAAAATTGTCTTTAAAATCTCTTCCTTTTTTAGTTTTTCAACACATGCCCTGGAAATGAACAAATTAATATAGAAAATCCTTCATTTACATCAACCCCTATTTGTGGGCAGAAAGTTCTTATTACTACTCCTCTTCATAAGGAAACAACCCCCAAGGACCAGAAGGAAAATGTAGGGTAAGTTGTATCAAATAATTGTGTTAGAGAAAACGGGAAGGACAGTTTTAAGAGTAGATTAGTGGGGTGCCTGGTGGGCTCAGCTGGTGAAGCATGTGACTCTTGATCTTGGAGTCGTCGTTTCAAGCCTCATGTTAGGCACAGAGCTTACTTAAAAAAAATATATATAATAAAAATCCTGGTTTTAAAAACACAGGTTAGCTTTTTGTCCTGTTCTACATATATCCTAATCCCTATTCATATAGGACTTAGAATTGGAAAAAAAGATCATAACCTCATGTTTCATCCTTAGTGAAACAAGCTAAATGTAGTAGAAAACTTTGATATGAAGTGAAACAACAATTTTAGTACTTTTTCCACATTTGTCCTCTTTCTGTTTTAAGATGATTGATTGTAGTAAGAATTAGTTTAGGCAAGTATACTTTAAAATACCCCTGGAATGTTTAAACAAAGCCTGTGTATATGCAAGAAGAATTTAGTGTAATGTTTTTATCATGGCTTTGCCTTCCTTAACCCTTATAAAATCAAATTTTGACTATAATACAAATATTCAAATGATTGGCTAGGTTTAGGACACCTACTATTAGAAGATCTATATTGGGTACCACACCAAGAACTCCTACTCCTTTTAAGAATGCGCTTGCTGCTCAGGAGAAAAAATATGGACCTCTTAAAATTGTGGTATGTATACTCTTTTTAATTTTAAGACTTTTCCTAATTTTAAAAAAGCACAAATTTTGATATTTCTTTGATTTTTTATATTTTAAAAAAGATGTGCACTGAAATTGATAAAAATTTTATTTCTTGATTTATAAGTTTGAAATTCTTGTGTTAATCTTTTTCATTGACTTGTAATTAAACCTTTGCTTGGCTTATTTTGAATTCATACTGTTTTTTATTATATCATCTAGAGAAAGCAAATCAAGTGTCACTTGAACCCTTAATATTAAAAACCCACCTTTTAGTAGTTTCCGTGGTGGTTACCTGCAGTAGAATAAAATAGCTTTAATATTTTGATACATAAACACTTTCCTAATAATACTTATGACTCTGATTGGTCAGTCTCAGTTTTCTGTTCAATGGGAATCAAAACACACATCTCAGAGGATTATTTCTGAAGATAAAAAAGAGAGTAGAAATAAGGGGTTGGCGCTGGGTTTCAGGTGGTACGTACTTAGTGGCTGTTGTTTGAATAATAGTGGTAGCAATAGGAATTCATAAATGGAGGTGGGAAGTATAATCTGTGCTTTTGGTTATATATTGTCAACTGCAAAGTATGTTAGGTGAGTGATGGGCATTTTAATTCTAGACAGGTACAGATTTCTGAAAAATGAGGTTCATTAGAAATAAAATATTTTTAAATTATTGGTCACTTCTAGGAAACTTATGTTCTTCTATTTTTAGTCGTTTTGGGCAGTTTCATTCATTAAATTCTGGTTTATTTGATTTAATCAGCTTTCTACCAAAAGGAATGTCACACTCTCAAGTCTTTTGCTGTTTTCCCTTTTTTTGAAATACTGTTTTAGAGGTTATATAGTAGGATTGATGTACTATCTTGAAACCTTTTTTTAAGACTTAAGTTAATAAACGTGTGTGTATATGCATCCCATAATTTTTAATATTTGTTGCAAGTGATTTTCCTTAATATTAGTTTGCAGATTTCTGATTTATTCTTTGGCTATATCCTTTCTGTTATTCAGCTGTTGTGATAAGTTTTTAAAAAACATTTTTATTGTAAACTAAAACACAAATACAGAAAACCACACACACAACACACACACACACACACACAAATATTTGTGTAATATTCCATTGTATGGAATTACCTAATTGATCTGACTAAAGTTGATCACTTAAAATTTCATCATTAATTCAAGAAATAATTGAGTCCCTAATAGGTGCCAGGCACTGGGTGAGGCTTTGAGGATATAATGTTGAACCTGTCAGGTATGGTGTCTGCCTTCATAGGAGTGTGTAGCTTAGCTTAATGGGAAGTTACACAAATAAACAGTGAGTTGAAAGCATAAGAATTCTACAGTGCCTCGGAGTCATTTGGTCAACATATAAATTGACTAAAATTGTTATTTTAACAATAATACATGAGAGGGTGCCTGAGTGGATCAGTTAGTTAAACGTTGGACTCTTGATTTTGGCTCAGATCATGATCTTGTTTCCTGGGTTTGAGTCCCATATCGGGCTCTGCGCTGACAGTGTGGACCTGCTTGGATTTCTTTCTCTCTCCTCTCTGTCTGCCCCTCCCTAGCACGTGCTCTCTCTCTCTGCCCCTCCCTGGCGCTCGCTCTCTCTCTCTTTCTCTCTGTCTCTTTCTCTCTCAAAATAAATAAACACTTTTTAAAAATAATAGTGCATGAGAAATTAGGGTTTGTTTTTTTTTTTTAATTTTTTAAATTTATTTCTAGGAGACAGAGAGAGAGACAGCGTGAGCAGGGGAGGGTCAGAGAGAGAGGGAGTCACAGACTGAAACAGGCTCCAGGCTCTGAGCTGGCTGTCAGCACAGAGCCCGACGCGGGGCCCAAACCCACGAACCGCGAGATCATGACCCAAGTGAAAGTCAGACGCTTAACCGACTAAGCCACCCAGGCGCCCCAAGAGAAATTAGGTTTTAAGTGACCTAAAGTCCCTGTCAGTTTGTTCTTGTTTGGGAAGAATTTATCCATTGGCAAAACAGATGATTTTTATCAGCAATTTAAGATGAAAAGAAAGTAATGATTTAGTAATTACAGTTTCTCAAATATCCATATGCCTCATACATTTGTTTGTAGAAAGCTGACTTTTCATTCCTCCTCTTCCTTTTCCAGTTATTATTTACTGAGTACTATATGATATGCTAACCATTTATTTTTCTAATGTATCTTATGAGTCACATGCACTTCTTAGAGGTGGCTCTGGAATTTTAATTCGGTACACCTTAAGTATCTGTTGCTTTCTTAATAAACATTGATTCTTCTAATGTTCATTGAAAATCACTCAAAAAACACTAAAAACTTTGGAAGTCCTTTAAATATAAATCTAAATTTTGATTATCAAACCTGCGAACTATTAAATACAGTAATTCTTTGTCACATTAGGACAATTAAGAGAATAATTCATGAGAGCGAATAAATTCATCTGTGTCTTAGTCACTTCTCTAGGATACTTGTATTCTTATGAGGGAAAAACAAATTATAGATTTTTTTTTTTTAAGAACACCTAATCTATGTTCTTTGTGAAATGTAATCTAAGCCTAAGGCTAGGTAAACAAAAATATATACAAAGATGAAAAAGATGTGGTCACTGCTCTTAAGTAGCTCACACATTTAGTGATAAGAAAAGTGTGTTAACTAGTGACTACAGGCTATATAATAAGTACGATAAAAGTAGAATAAGGAGAGCTAGTGTGGTCCCAGTTTGTCCTGTATTTCCTATTTTTATATAAAAGTATTTGGAAAAATAATCTGTTTAATTCTGAGGATCCTGGTTGAAGCAGAAACTCCAATAAATTCCCCAAGAGGAAGATTTTTGTTTGGTAGCTTGGAGTGAAGAAAGGGCCACACTTCATTCAGTGCTTGCAATGTCAAGTATTATCTTTGCCATAAAACTAATGAGTTAAATTCTTTCAGTTTATGTATCTATAGGAACTGGGAGAAGATTATGCCAATAATGAAAAAGTATAAAAGATGGGTTTTTATTTAGGGGGAAAAAAGGAATGGCTATAAAAGACCTTTTAATAACCCTTTTGAAAACAATTTAGTCACAGCCACTTGCCTTCTTGGAAGAAGATATTCGGGAAGTTTTGAAAGAAGAAACTGGAACAGATATATTCCTCAAAGAGGAAGATGAACCTGCTTACAAAAGCTGCAAACAGGAGGTAATCTTTTAGTAGTATTGTTAATAAAGTCTTTATTTTAAAAATAAAAGTGATTTTACCGTCACATTTGTATTGTAAATTATTCATTCTAGCATACAACTTCTGTAAAGAAAGTCAGAAAATCACTGGTCTTAGATAATTGGGAAAGAGAAGAACCAGGGACTCAACTGTTGACTGAAGACATTTCAGACCTGCAGGTTCGTAAAGACTTTTTTCTGTTGTTAAGATGGTTTTGCTGAAGTTGTGCTGGCTCTTGCGTGTTAGTTCGTTAGAGACTCAGAGAGAGTCTCTTTTAGTCTTTGTTATTCTGCTTCATTCAGAGAGAAACTGTTAACTGTAACGAATACTTTATTTACTTCCTTGCTTTTTATATTTGTTTTGGGAAGAGTTCACTCTCTTACATATAATGTCAAAACATTGTAGTTCTGAAACCTTTGAATTTCAGCATTTGTCTTGGGCTAATTTCAGAAATACTTAATTTTGCTACATTACTAGAAATTTCACTGGAGCCGAAAGCTTTCTTGGAGGGAAATGAGCAGGGCTTCCACTACCACTTACTCGTAGTCCCTCTCTTTGTCTCCATTTTTGAATTAGTTATTTTCCTCTTTCTTTTTTCTCTCTTAGTCAGAAAATATATTTACAACATCTTTATTAATGATACCATTATTGGAAATACATGATAATAGGTGCAACTTGACTCCTGAAAAACAAGACATAAATTCAGCCAACAAAACATATACACTAAATAAAAAGAAACCAAACCCTAACACTTCTAAAGTTGTCACATTGGAAAAGAATCTTCAGGTATGAATTTATAAGTTTCTTTTAGTGATTTTTGTTGTTGTTTATTCAATTACCACTTTGGACTTATCACAAACTATACCTTTTCTTTTTAAATTCAAAATCGTCTGTGGCAGTAACTGAACACTGACCATTATTTTGTCACTCACACAAGATTTGGGTTTTGAGAGACCCCTCCATCAGGACACATATAAACTAAACCACCAGCCAGAGTCTCGTCTGGTGATTTCTTAAGCACTATTTAATTTTTAAAATAAAGATACCTAAGTTTCCTTCTGGCACGCCTTCTCCTGTCACAAATACGTGTGGCGCTGATTGTCATCCTGAAAGGTAAGTGTTGGAAGCAGTTTCAGCTTGATCTTGTTGGTGTAATCGTTTCCAGTGACCTTTTTGGCTCAGAAGCTGTAAAACAAAATTCTTTTTTCTGTTGCTACGCAGCCATTATGTCTCTGTAAATGAAGGCTGGAAACTTGTTTTACTACGTTATCTTAAGAATTCAACCCAGATAACTTGGGAGTTCATTGAGAAGGAAGTTCCCTTTATACCTGACTGCAGCCTCGCGTTCCTGACATATAAGCAGTCCTTGAAAACCTCTTCGGCTCAGATGTGGCCGCCTCGCCTCTGTCTTTAGCGGTCACTCCTCCAAGAGCCACGAAGCACATTCTCTCAATCCATTTAAAATGATTTGATTTCCCAGTGTTGAACATGGAACTTTTCAGGAAAGTATATTATATAGCAGGCCACACCTCGAAGGTAGTAATCTTTATAAGAAGAGAAGAAAACCAATGAAACAAGCACAGACTTGATCTTCTGTTATGAACATATTTCTAATTTGCAACACATAAAGCATCCTCAGCTCATTTTTTGACATTGCATCCTCTCTTTAAATCTTTTGCAAAATTTTGAAGCAATAAAGACTGACGTTTCTTACCATGTTAAGACTGATTTGATTTGGGGGCAGTTGTGGGTTGAAAACCTTTAAACTGCCTCCACAGGTCTGTAAATAATTATAGATAGCTAAAACACATGGACTTTAAAAAAATAAAAATAAAAAAATGAAAAGGTGGACTTAAAAAAATTGACAATTATTTCAGTACGTATTTTTGAAACATTGTTTAATAAAAAGAATCACAATACTATTGTCAAAACATGTTTGCAGTGATTACTTATCATTAAATCCACTTGGTTGAAATAATTGACTTTTAAAAGTGTAATCGTGAAGTGTAATAGATAGTTATTTTAGTAATTTTCACATCACTATTAATCACTATTAATATTTCCTTCATAGTCAAATTGTGAATGGGAAACAGTGGTTTATGGGAAGACAGAAGACCAACTTATCATGACTGAACAAGCAAGAAGATACTTGAGTACTTACACAGCTACCAGCAGCACTTCAAGAGCTCTCATACTGTAGTTGTTATTAAAATTGATGAAATGCCCCGCTCTCTTACTGTATTCTTTACTAAATTAGGTTACAATGAAATTTTTGTCAAGTGATTGTTTTTAAAGTTTTAATACAGCACTAAAACGGTTTGCATCATTTTTCATATTGGGGAGGCAGAAAGCCCAGCCACTTAAGTAAGGGGTAGGTAATTTCATAGTTTATTTTTTAAGAGAGGAGATTTTTAAAAATTGTTTTTAAAGAACAAGATGGGAAAACCATATTAGAATGTTACAGATGTCCTAAAAGTAAATTCTCACATATTTTCTTCACAAGATAGACTGCTATTCTCTTGATGCTGCAGTTTTGTTACAGATAGGTTTATGAGTATGTATGACTTCTGTATTAGTCTATGTATGAGAAGCACACGTGGTTTTATGAAGTACTTTTGCCTATGTGCCAATTTACTTAGGCTACCATTTACAAAGAAATACAGTGGAAAAAACTGAAAAAAAGGAGAGAAAGTTGCACTACTAATTTTTGGTGTTTTTCAAAAACAATAAAATTAACTACAGTGTTAAATGTATTTATTTGAGTATAGTACGAAAAACAGAGCATTGAAAAGGGTTTTTTTTCCTTATTAGTAAAGAGTCAGTATTTTCTTCATAAATCTCAGAAGAGCTGAGAGTTTTGTTGAATGTATTGTACAGTATGTAGGAGCAAGAAGACTTTGTAAATTGGAAAGAAGTCTTTTTATAATTTATTTTCATTTTTAAAGCTTAAATGTAGATATTTATACCTATACTGGGTGTCTAGAAGCCAGTGTTGTTTCCTGTTATTTACAGCTTACATAGTAAAGAACAATTTTGACTTTTAAGTATGAACCAGTAGTAAGTTATAGCTGCAAAGAATACAGTATCTTTACTTTTTGTCACATCCACCTAAATGTTGCACTATGCCCTTTAAATCATGTTGGTTATAAAATAGTTCTAAACATGTACTAAATAATAATTTAATATTTTCTTTTTAAATTATATGGGGGGTCATATAAATTAATCTGGTGATTTGTATATGTGTTTGAAATTTTTGCATTTTGTTTAAACAAATAATATGGTACTTTGGTCCCTAAAAACAGCCTGCACTTGGAAGTTTATAATATTTACTCAGTGTTTCGGAAGTAGAGAACATGATCTTTTATTTATAAAAATATTTTGTCCTTTTATAAATGTTCTGTGTTTTTCTACAGGTTACAACAGTTGCTTCAGTTGCCTGTTTTAGGTGTTTGCACTTATTTCTTTTTTGAAAGAATGTCTTTATTTGCTTTTGTGTAGAGATTTTATGTACTTTTTTCGGAGACATATAATGGTGTGCTGTCAACTTAAACACTGACAGGCGAATAGAATTGTACACTGTAGTTGTAACTATTTATGATTGACGCACTCTCTCCCTCTCCACTCCTGAAGTGTGCTGCTATAGAAAATAGCAGAATCGGCTTGCTGCTATGAGAGAAGGAAAGAGCCACCACCACTTGCACTGTGTGAAAAGGTAGAAAGCAAATGATGGCAAGTTCTCAAGTTAACCTAATGGAATCAACCATTACCAGGCAAATTCTTGCAAATGCCAAAATACTATGCCTTAAAGCAAAGACAGCTTAAGATTTTCTGATGTTTTTATGTTAGTAGAAAGGGTAATACTAAGTCTTTGAATTCCTAGCTCTTGAACAGTAGACCTAAAAGGGTTTTAAGCTATTTAAATCCACTTGCTCATTTTTGCATTTTATATGTAGTGAGAAGTGAAGAAAATGTATGGTACTAAGATTATGCCTTGTTGATAACAAATATATGAACCAATTTGAATCTTCTTAGCGTGTTTGTTAAGTATGTTGATTACTTCCTAATTAGTGAACTTCTCACAGAAATATCACTTTATAAAACCAATGATTGTAGCAAAATCATACTGGATCATTTCAATTTCAGTTACTTTGAACTAATAGCACATAATGGTTTTTGTTTGTTTGTTTGTTTGTTTTAATGTAGCCCGTAGCCCTTAGCTGGTTTGGATGTACATAGTCTCCAATCACCAAAGTATAATATCTTGGAAGAGCTATATTTTTTTAAAGCATAATTTTTCTTGAGCATTAAAGTATCCCAAGTGTAATATATTGCAGATAAGCCTAGGCTTATTGGACATACAACATATTTGGGTTGGTATTGGTTGAATCCTTTAGTTAACTGTTCTGTTGCTTTTTGCAAGATGATTTGTAATCTTAAACATGTCAGGCATCTTCAGCCACCTTTATACTGTTGTGTTCATTTGCATTTCTTTCAGTATGTTATAAAAATGCCAGACATACATGTAGCAGCCATACTTGCATGGAAACTGACTACACATATATAATACTGCATTTTGTTGTAAGGTTTTCACTTTAATACAGCGATTACCCTGACTAAATTGAGTTTTTTGATGTATGGGAAAACTTTCCATTGTAAGAGAATCTTGCATACACTGTTGACCGTTAACATCCATAATAAAGCATCTGTGTACAAGCTGACTTGGCATTCCTCATTTCACTTTGGTTTTGTATTTTATGGTGTTGATTGAATCCTTCAGCAGTTAACCCAACATTCTGTTCTTAGACTTCTTTTCCTCCTTTAAAACTTCCTATACAGGTGATTTTATCTGTTAACACAACTTGACCTCTTTACTCAAGAAGTGGAAATACTCATTCAGAGCCATATTTTCATCTGCTTTTAGGTATCTCCATGGGACTCTCCTGTCAGTGCCTCAGATGCAACATGTTCTCTTTTTCCCAACTTGGACCACGTTTCCTTTCCTTTTTCTTTCTTAGTGGTGTTGCGTTTTCTTCCATCACCCATTGAAAAATCTCCCGCCTCCCTCACCTCCTCTCATTGAAATCTATTGTAAATTTCTCAGCCTACATAAGGCCATTGCTCTGATTCCACTCCTTTGTCTCTTACTTGGATTATTTCCATTCTGTAGAAATATCAAGAAATTGTGACACATCAGGGTGTCACCTGCAAGGCCAAATGGTCACCCAGTCAGGTCTGTGCAGCATTACATTGCCTCTGTGAATTAGTCACCGTCTAGATTTTACCTTTAGCTTTCTAGGCTTAGAAATCTGATGGGTTAACCCACCAAAAATGAGTTTACCCTTCAGTAGAACGCTTATCTCAAATGTGCAAGACTGACACCTGAAAGTAGAATGCCAGTCTATTAGTCTAAGTGTGAAATACAGTTATAAAGAGGATGCGGCACATAGAGGTGCGCCTGGGTGGCTCAGTTAAGTGTCTGACTTGATTTCAGCTCGGGTCATGATCTGGTAGTTTGTGAGTTTGAGCCCTGCATCACGGCTGTCAGCATAGAGCCTGCTTGGGATTCTCTGTCTCCTCTCTCTGCCCCTCCCTTGCTCGCTCGCTCTCCTCTCTCTCTCTCTCTCTCTCTCTCTCTATCTCAAAATAAATGAACTTTAAAGTCACATAGATCTGATTACACAATTTCTGTTCAAAAACTTTTCATAGTTGTGTGTTACCTAAATAAAAATAATTCTCTTTTACTTCCTAACAAAGACCTGGTGACTTGGATCTTCAGGAGCATGTATGGGCATGCTTCTATCTCCATGGCCTGTGTTTTCTCTGCATGATTGTTTTACTTTGTCTCCTTAGCCTGTTAAAATTCTACTCATCCTTGAAGACACAGATCTGTGAATCACTTCCTGATTCTCCTAGTGCTTCCATAAAACTTTCCCACTAGACTTTGTTTTGAAGAGTGGGGATTGCTATTTATAGCTCCTTGTCTAGCATGGTGCTTAGAAAATCTCAGTAAGTTAAATTGAAAGAATTTTTAAAAATTAGTCATGACTATCAGGGAATATTAACCATACTTTATACAACAGAATATAAATAGCTTTGGTTTCTTAGTTATCTACATGAAACCAGTTTTACTTTATACTCCATAAGCTATCATTTTGTTAAAATCTTTTAGCTCGTTTTATAACCATGCAATTTCCTACTTGGGTTATGCAGCTATAGAGGGATTGGCTTGCCAGCCAATCAGACCTTTAATTATAATGTAAAACAGATGGTAGTTTTTGCAGAGGTACTTCCCACTCTGGGAAAAGTGAAAATTTATTTTTAATTAAGTAGTGGAGGGTAAAATGAACCAAGTGAAATTCTATCATAACATCATACTTTCCCCTTCCCTGGCATTTCTTTTTAAGTGAATAGATATGGTCAAGAATATGTGAAATATATCAGTAGAAAACCAAGGTAAAGTATACCAGAAAAAAATTATTCATGGCTGACACGTATTGGAAAGCGAATGTTTTGAAAACTTTTTAGTGTCTTGGCATTAGTACATTAAAAGCTGTTGCATTTGAGCAAACTCAGTATTGAAAACAGTGTTCTCTCTTGCCCTTATTTCTGAAGGTCTCAGATCTGGTACACTTCTTCAGGTTCCAAGCACAGAATGTGCTAGGTTTGAGTGGATTTTCCTGGCCAGCACAGGGAAAGAGGGAGATTGATTTTGCTGTGATTTTCCTACTGTAATTTTGCTAACCATAGCTCAAAAGATTGGATCAAATTCTGACACAATTTCCTAACCCCCAGTACAGTTAGCACTTATTTATTTGTTCAACCGATACTTAACCAAGTGCTTGCAGTACCTGGTACTAGGTATTGGGGATACTAAGGTAAGCAGGAGGACATGACCCTTCCCCTAAGGAAGCTGATATTCTAGAAGGGGCTATGAATAAATGTGTGACAGAAGTCGCATCTTTTTCTTAGGCTGAAAAATGAGGTGGGTCAAGTAGCCAAGTCTCCTCTTGTATTCGTAGATGCTCATTTGAGAATTCGGTTACTGCCTAGATAGTGTGGATTTCTTTTCCCATTTACTATGGAGAATTGGTTAAGCTAGCACTCAGGGATCTTGCACCGCCCAGAAGTTCACAGCTTGGAAATTTGAGTACAGTGTAGCAGGTGGGGCGGGCCATGTGCCAGTTACATACATTATGTCATTTAATCCTCCCAACAACTCTATTAGGTAAACATTGTTATAATCCACTTTTATGGATATGGAAACAGGCTTAGGTTGAGACTTGTCCAAACGCGCAGTACAAGGCTGAACTGATATGCATTCAATCATCGGAGATTTGGGCTGATTCTTTAAAATTAAGCATAGATGGGGCGCCTAGGTGGCTTAGTCGGTTAAGCGTCCGACTTTCGCTTAGGTCATGATCTCGCGGTTTGTGGGTTCGAGCCCCGCGTCGGGCTCTGTGCTGACTGCCAGCTCAGAGCCTGGAGCCTGTTTCAGTCTGTGACTCCTCTCTCTCTCTCTGACCCTCCCCTGCTCACGCTGTCTCTCTCTCTCTCCTAGAAATAAATAAAAAACATTAAAAAAAATTTAAAATTAAGCATAGGCTAAGGGTGCCTAAATGGCTTAGTCGGTTAAGTGTCCTACCTCGGCTTGGGTCATGATCTCATGGTTCATGATCTCACAGTTCATGGGTTCGAGCCCCGCGTTGGGCTCTGTGCTGACAGCTCGGAGCCTGGAGCCTGCTTCAGATCCTGGGTTTCCATCCCCCGCTCCCACTCTGTCTCTGTCTCTCAAAAATAACATTTAAAAATTGTTTCTAAAAATTAAGCATAGTATACTGAAGAGTACTTAGAATATGGTTTTGTTTCTATGAAAGTACAAAGACAGGGAAACTAACGTGTGCCATTAGGAAGAATTCAAGGCGGTGGTTACCCCGGGTGGGAGGGTCGTTGGGAGCTTGAGGAAAGGGGCTTCTGCGGTGCTACAGCGCTCCGTTTCTTGCTGTAAGTGCTAATTTTATGGTTATGATTAAGTTCATACAAACCGAGCTCTACTATTAAGTGCACTTTTCTGTATGTACATTATGCTTCAATAACAAATTTTTAACAATTAAGCTTAGGTTGGGTAGTAGAGGGCGATAAAAATGTTCTGCCAAACCAAAATGTAACAAACTTTCCTCGTAAGGTTCCATTCATTCATATACTTATAAGTCTGCAAGAGCTATGCACTCAATTTTGAGCTTCTCAGTGTTCTTCTCTAGGATGTCTTGAGCCCATTTCTCCTGGTAGAGTAAATTTATGCAAAATTCTTCATGAAATAAGTGAGTACTTCCATGGGCTGTAGATGCCAAACATACAAATTTTTGTAAGAGCTTACTCCACTCCATTACATGAACTCTTTACTCAAGCCCAACTCAGCAGTCACAGGCTCTCATAAATACTCTGCAGTCACGTTTCTCAGCCTCTGCTCAAGCCCTTGCTTTCACTCCCACCCCCTCACATATCCACATTTCATCCAGTTACCAGTAACCAAATACGCACGTATCTCACATGGTGCACTAGGTACTTTGCACCTTATCAACTGCATTTCATGTGTTATTATCTTTTTAGTGTTGGTGTTCTTTTAACATTCACTTAGATTCACTCATTTAATTAATCCACCATTCCCAAGTTCCCCAATTCCCCGCCACCCAGGGCTAGTAGACTAGTAGACCTTCACTAAACACTTTTTGCTCAACAATGAGTGCAAATAGTGATAGATGAGAGGGCTTCTCCGTTTTTTAAAAGTTTACCCAATATATCCAAAATATTATCTTAACATTTAATATGCATTTTAATAAGGTATTTTACATTGTTTCCACCACTGCCCTCACAGACTTTGAGATCAAAAATTCATTTTACGCTTCACAGCACATCTCAATTCAGCCACATTTCAAGGGCTCAGTAGCCACATATGGCAGGTGGCTTGTGCACTGGGCGATGCAGTTTTAAATCACTAGGGAGTCACAGAGACCATCTTTTGTAATTCAGAAGAAACACTACTTATTTCAGGCCACAACACAACAACCTGGTAAATTACAGTCGTTGGAATCCTTCCTCTCTGCCTTGCTTTCTGCCTGGCTCTCTTGGAGTTCATTAATTTAATCCTAACGCTTCTCCTTGCTGACCTTGGGACCACGCTGGTCACAAGCTTCAGTTTCCTCATCAGTCAAATGGGGTTCTACGACCTCCTTACCCTCCGTATTGCCGTCCCTTTCGGTGGATTGTAAGCTCCCTAAGGGAATGTGCGCAGCGTTGAGCACACCACCTAGAACTATGCAAAAACACAAGACATAATAGTGAGCAAACGCAAGCAGCCCTGCTGGCCAGCTTCAGTTCTGGGCGGGGAGACAGAACTGTATGAAGGAGAGAAATACGGTCCCACAAGAAGTTCCGTGTGAAGCGAGTTCTAGCAGATGGATCAGCATGAGGCCGGGAGGCCTGCAGAGCAAGGCCTTGTGGGGGGAGCAGGCGGTCTGTCCGCAAAGACCCCGAAGCCGGAGGGAAACGGGGAGGCCGGCGGAGGGGGGGGGGGCAAAGAGGGCCCCCGGAGCCGCGGGGAGCAGTCCGCAGAGCGGGGCGCAGGCGTGTGTGTTGGGGGTGCGCCTGTGAGGCGGGGCAGGGCGGCCTGGGCACAGGGGGCAGCCGGCGGGTGCGGACACGGGCCGGGTCCACGCGGAGCCCCGCCCGGGCCGGCGAGGAGGCCAGCCTGCCCCGGCCCCGCGCCGTCGGAGGGGGCTGCCCGTGGCCGAGCGCTGTCCTCAGCCGGGTCATTGACTCTAGGTTCTTTTGCGGAGGAAGAGGCAGGGAAAGACGGGGGCACTGATGCGGCGGGGGGCGTGTCAGGGATCCGAGGGGGTAGAGGGGTTTTACTTTTTTTTTTAAAGAGAGCAAACATACGTGTACGCACACTGCCAAATGGCTGCTGAAAGATTCATTTTTATTTATTTATTTTTTAAATATTTTTTAACTTATTTCTAGGAGAGAGCGAGAGAGAGAGAGAGACAGCGTGAGCAGGGGAGGGTCAGAGAGAGAGGGAGTCACAGACTGAAACAGGCTCCAGGCTCCGAGCTGGCAGTCAGCACAGAGCCCGACGCGGGGCCCGAACCCACGAACCGCGAGATCGTGACCTGAGCGAAAGTCGGACGCTTAACCGACTAAGCCACCCAGGCGCCCCTGAAAACCCCAAAGTTTTATTACGTGTGACAGAGGCCCAATAATGAAATCTGAGGCCTAAAGGAATGATCAAGGCAGGCAGTTTTTATACGTTTTAGACAAAGAGACAATAAATTCGTGAGGAATTGACAGGATAAAGAAAACAGGTGTTCGGGAGCTTTAGGTGGTAGGTAATTCTAAGCAGAATTAGGGCCGAGGTAGATCAGAAAAAAGTAACAAGATCCGTTTCTATAGTTCTCTCAGCTTTAAAGTCCCTGTCTCTGCAGATACATATGTCTTTTTGCTTCTTAGCACAGGGAGGATATTTTTCATATGGGAGAGTTGTTTCCTGTTTCTAGGAGAACAGAGAAGGGTCTGAGCATCCTTACATCAGCTTTTTCTTACGTAGCCTTGATTTAAAATCATCAATATGCCAACGGGACACATTTTTTTTTTTTAATGTTTTATTTATCTCTAGGAGAGAGAGAGAGAGACAGCGCGAACAGGGGAGGGTCAGAGAGAGAGGGAGTCACAGACTGAAACAGGCTCCAGGCTCTGAGCTGGCAGTCAGCACAGAGCCCGACGCGGGGCTCGAACCCACGCACCGCGAGACCATGACCTAAGCGAAAGTCGGACGCCTAACCGACTAAGCCACCCAGGCGCCCCGGGACACATTTTTTGATGGTCTGCCCGTGGCCCCTACAGCGGAGAGAGAGACACACTAAACAAGGAACCACCCTAGTGAATATAGAACTACAAACCACGATAAGCATTCTGAAGGAACGGGGTACAGTGTTTTGTATATGTCTCGAATACAGGGTCCCAGCTAGTTGGGTGATTGGGCAGGAAAGGTTTCCATCGGGAAATGATGCTTGAGTAGAAGGGGTCAAGAAGAAGAGAGATAAAATGTAAGACTATGAACAGAATGAGGGGCACCTGGGGGGCTCAGTCAGTTTAGCGTCCGACGTCAGCTCAGGTCATGATCTCGCAGTTCGTGGGTTCGAGCCCCGCGTCGGGCTCTGTGCTGACAGCTCAGAGCCTGGAGCTGCTTCAGATTCTGTGTCTCCCTCCCTCTCTGACCCTCCTGCACTCGCACTCTGTCTCTCTCTCAAAAATAAACATTAAAAAAAAAGAATATGAACAGAATGAGGCTAGAATTATTTATGGGTTGGCATTTGCTATCCAGGTTCTCTGAAACCTGTCAACAGCAGGCTTTCTAGGTTTCACTGCTTCTGCTGAAACCACGCATTCCAAGATCAGAGGCCCCAGCTGCAGGGGGTTAGGATGCGAGCCTGGAAATGACCTGTGTGTCTTTGAAAGTGTCAGGAGGACACGAGACCATGGCACCCGGTCAGGGAGCGCTGGGAGAAGGGATGCCAGCTCTTCGGTCTCCTCGTTCTCACCTGCCAACTGTAGCTACTTCTGGGCAGAACCTTTCCCTACAAATGTGTATAATCTGTTAGTATAACTATATTGACTCTACAAAAATCAAACCCGACATATACCGTTAGGGCCGTAGCAGTTATTGTAATTATCAACATGTTGTGTTTGCTGTTAAGTCCCGTATTTAATTAATTTGTTAATTAGTTGATTGAAATAGTATTTCAAAAAACTCGAAGTGACATAAAGGCATATGAAGGCAGTTACTGGGAATGTTCTTTCTTTACAAATAACGTAATGAGAAATAAAGAGCCTACTGGACTTTTCCTTAGGCAGTTTTTTTAACTTCTAGGTTGCGTGGTTGGTTTATCATCCAGTCAGCTCCTGCCCAGAATTTTGTCATTTCTGCTCAAAGACTATCAGCTCATTCTGTTCAAGGTACTGTTCTTAATTATTTTGGCTCATGGAAGTTTGAAAAAGAAAGATCTTACATATCTCTCTGAAAAAATGAAATTATTACACTACACTCTGCTCTATAGTTTCCTAGATTATCTTGGAGTCTGGAAGTCAGAAAGTTGAAGTCAGTTTCACTGAACTAAAGTCAAGATGTGAGAAGGTCTTCATTCCCTCCGGAGGCTTTGGGGAAGAATGCATTTCCTTCATTATCTAGTCCCTAGAGGCCGCCTGCACTCCCTGTCTCGTGGCCCTTTTCTGCATCTTCAAAGCCAGAATGATGGGTGGCATCTTCCTCCTGACACATCGGCCTGGCGTTCCTCTTTCTACTCAAATCTCCCTCTGTCCCCTTTTTGATTACATTGGGACCACTTGGATAATCGAGGCTAATCGCCCCATGTCAATATCCTTAAGTTAATCACAGCTGCCAAGTCCCTTTCAGCACGTAAGGTAACATGCTTCTGACTTCTGGGAATTCACACACTGACAGTGTTGGAGGTCATTATTCAGCCTCCCGTATTAGGCTATTATGGTAGTGTGAGTTGCTTCATTTGTGGCAGAGGTTTGTCCACGGGAAAATTTTGATTGAGCAATACGCAGTTTATATAACATTAACTACATAATGTTTACATAATGCTCAGAAATTGTAGTCAGTGAAAAGAAGGTGTCCAGAAAGCCCCTTTATAGGGTGAACTTGACCTTAAATACTCCTTGCTTTTTCTGTTGCATTAGTTTAGTTTTATTCTCATTCTTTACAAACCTTTTCAGCATGGAAGAGGTTTCTCTACCATTCATTTACCCAATAAATATACACCTATGTGTGTACGTACGGGAAGCACCCTCCACACGCTCAGGGCCGGGCACACTCTTCTTAATAGGAACCACCGTTCATCAAGCTACATTGACGTTAATAGAAAAAAAAATTCAAATCATCTCAGGCTAATGTTTGAAGAATATAGAAGCCAAAATTCAAGATATAGACAAGAAACTGGGCTGAAGTTTGGGAAGAGCAATAATAGGAGTTAGAACAAATCTCTCATGTTTTTGGGCTGGAGTGTAAATATGTGGGCCAAATATCTTGAGAGGTGAAATCATGAAGTTTACCATAAAATCAAAAGGTGATAAAAACAGATGTATATTTTTCCACTTTTATAAAGTTAATTTACAATTTGAGGTCAATTCTAGCTCTTAAAGAACGTGCAATTATTGGACATTTACTTTCAGTAATTAAGGAAAATTTCCTTATAAGTATTCAGTTATCTCCAAGTATATTTTAAGCACATTCTTTTTTAAGGGTGCCTGGACAACTCAGTTGGTTAAGCGTCCGACTCATAGTTTCAACTCAGGTTATATCTCACAGTTTCATGAGTTCGAGCCCCACGTTGGGCTCTGGGCTGGCAGCGTGGAGCCTGCTTGGGATTCTCTCTCTCTCCCTCTCTCTCTGCCCCTCCCCTACTCACTCTGTCTCTGTCTCTCCAAGTAAATAAACTTTAAAAAAATAAACATATACTCTTTTAAATATGAAAGAGAATTTTAAAAAGAGAAATGTTAGGAAGTAACAGCCGTATGTCAGAACCCACTCTTTAAAATAAGTTAACTGGTAACTTGTTTCCTGTCTCCGGTACTCAGAGGCGGTGTGCAGCCGATTTTCCTGCTCGTTTCTTCCAGATCCGCCTGTGAGATGGTGCCGAGCCTCCCGTTTAGGCTGGCTTCTCTGACCCACGGTGCGGCTCTCCCTATTCATCCCTTCTGCCATTGTTATATAAGGGAAGCTACCTGAGCTGAGGTTGCAGTAGCTGTAAGTGGAGAAGCATTTCTATCACAACGGCAGAGCCGCACCCAGGTTTCGTTGTTGAAGATGGAAAGAGACGCGCCTTCTGGGTGTTAGCCGCTCCCGCAGGTCGTGTCTTGTTTTCCAGGTACCGAACTAGTCCCCGTTTCTCAGAGCCCGCAGGGTATCAGGTGCAAAGAAGCCATATGAAAGTGGTCCTTAGAGGGATCTATGTAGCAAACTGTGGAAGAAATAACCTAGGGACAACTTTCAGAGTTTTTGCAGCATTCTGGGACATCATCCCAGCAAGAGTTACCTTTTCTTGGTGAGGAAGCAGTCACAGGGATAGTTCATCGAAACCTTTGCGGGTTACTTACAAGATAAAAGGGGTTGTGGCAATGTCCTGGTGGTTTAAGGAAAGCTTTTCTGTGTTGTCTACACTGGATTTCCCTGTAGTGATTGGTGAAAGGCCGATCGCAGAGGGTGGTGAGTCCCTCTGATGAATACAGGCCACCCGCGAGGCCGCCTGAGCCGTGTGCGCCTCCAGCGAGGCGTGAAGCAGACGCGTCTCCAGGCTTTTGTCCCGAGGCAGGCCAGCTTGGCGGCGTATTCACGAGAGGCCGCTCCAAATTGGAAACTACACATTTATGAATGGCCCGTCTGCTCACAGGCCAGAGCCGTTGAGTCTCTTGAGTCCTCTAACTTTTTGTAATTGCTTCAGCACATCCCGAACAGCAACAACAAAACCCCACAACAGCCCCCCCAAATGCAAAACCCAAAGTCAGATTTTATGAAGCATTGTTTTCAGAAGGAATAATTAAGGAAAAGACCCAGATAAAGAGTTGCTGTACTTAATTGCTATTTTTAGCTATAAATTGCTACAGAAAGGTTTGTAAAAAACTAACAAAATCTATTAGTCTAAAAATCCATTAAAACTGACATCAAAAGGGCACCTGGTGGCTCAGTGGGTTAAGCGACCGACTTCGGCTCAGGTCATGCACTCACGGTCTGCGTGTTCGAGCCCCGCGTCGGGCTCTGTGCTGACAGCTCGGAGCCTGGAGCTGCTTCGGACTCCGTGTCTCCCTCTCTCTCTGACCCTCCCCTGCTCATTCTATGTCTCTCAAAAATAAATGTTAAAAAAAATTTTTTTAAAAAGTGACATAAGAAAGAAAGGCATAGATTATTGAAAAATGACAATAACCTAACTGGAAAGGAAACAGCCTGTGTAAGGAGCGGGGCCGAGCGCGGGTTCCATAAGCAGCCTCCACCCCCCGCCCCCCCATCACTGGCCTGAGGGAAGCGATTACAAGCCTGCATGGTGCTGCATGGTGTCGAGCACTGATTTTTGCCTTATATCATTCGGTTCTCATAGCAACCTCTGCAGGTGGCTATTATCCATTTTATAGATGAGCAAACTGAGGACCAGAAAGGTTTTGTAACCTGTCCAAGACCATAACGACAGGTGTGGATTTACCGTAAAGTAAATGAAGCATAAGTTTTAGGGCCCCCGCTTGCAGGCTCTCTGTGGATTCAGCAGTCACATGGTGTGGAAGCTGGGAGGGGAAACCAGATCGTAATCAGAGAGCATTTCTGTGCAAGCATTTCTGGTAAATTGCCTGAAGAGAGCTCAGAGAAAAGATCAGAATCTCCAGATCTCCAGAAATGTGTTGTGATTTCCTTTTTCATTCCAAAGACATACTTAATTCTGCTCTCAACTTTGTATTCTTAAAGACCACCCCTCCTCGAATTGTAAAAGCTTTGGGCCCCGTAAGATGTACATCTGCCCTTGTAGATAAGTGGTAAGTGGTAGGGCTGCATTTTGAACCTGGGCCTTCTGATACCAAGACCTGTTCTATTTTTAGACACAGAAAAGTATAAATAGAACATCAGGTGAAAAAACAGAGTAAGATAACTATAACTGTAATAATGTAAAATTTTGTATCTGGTAAAAAACTAGGTTGCATTTGTTTTGTAACATATCCTGACATCCACTGTGCTTAAATGGGCTTTCTCGTTTATGAAGTAGAGCTAATATTGCGTATCCCTCCTCTACCTCTGGTTTCTGGAGGTGGTGAAAGTGGACAGGAGGCTAGAAGGCCAGGATCTTCATCCTGTATCTGACATCAGCCTTGGTCAGTTACCTAAACCTCTCTGAATTTCAGTGTCTGCTTGCCCCTTCCTCTCTCTCTCTTTCTCTCTCTCTTTCTCTCTTTCTCTCTTTCTTTCTTTCCTTTCTCTTGAGAATCCCAAGCAGGCCTGGACATGAGGCTCCAACTCACAAACTATGAGATCACAACCTGAGCCAAAATCAAGAGTCAGATGCTTGGCTGATGGAACCATCCAGGTGCCCTCAGTATCCGCTTTCATAAAATGAGAAACTTTGAGTTGGCATTAAATGAGATCATGAATATGAATGTGTTTACCAACCATTGATTGCCTACAACGATGAGACATTCTTGTTAGCCCAATGCCCAACTGTCAGGAAAATAAGTCATTGTAGGGGCGCCTGGGTGGCTCAGTCTGTTAAGCATCCTACTTCGGCTCAGGTCATGATCTCACATTTTGTGGGTTCGAGCCCCGCATCGGGCTCTGTGCTGACAGCTTACAGTCTGGAGCCTGCTTCATATTTTGTGTCTCCCTCTCTCTCTGACCCTCCCCTGCTCACGCTGTCTCTCTCTCTCGCTCTCCTAGAAATAAAAATAAAACATTTTTAAAAAATTTTTTAAAAAGGAAAACAAGTCATTGTAAATAGAAATGCTGTTCAAATTCTCAGAACAGACTGTCCAACTAGCAGAGGCAAGGGTGATGATGGGGGCAGGAAACCCTATTCGTCTCACTAACGACTGTAGTTTGAGCACATAATGGGCAGAGAGTAAGTGCTCAATAAATTTTTGTGGAATATATGTCCACGTGCATATGTGGCAGAACAATTCCATTTTGCTCTACTCCGATGTTGGGCTCAGTGCTGGAGGGTAATTTTGATCAATGATGGATGATGGAAGAATTACATTTTAGGCAGGGAAAATACGAATGAGTAAAGAGCGGAGAATGGAAAATTAAGGACATTCATTGGGAATAACAACTGGCTCACTTTGATTCGAGTGTGGAGTACAGAGAAGGAAATAATACAATGAAAATGCACATTAGGTCCAGGTCCTGAAGAGTGTTTAAAATCCTGGGAAAAGGTTGAGCTTTATCCTGAAGGAATTTGGGGGCTTATCCATCTCTGAGCATAATCAAAGAATTGTGTGTATAAATCAGAGCCTATGTGTAAATAAGATGCGGTATGTATTATTCCCATGGAACAATGGGAAAGTGTGTTCTGGCAACACGATGAAAGAGACCATGGAGGCATGGTTCATAGGTAATTAAAACTTAGTCCCATTCAATTAATCAACAAATATTCATGAATACCTCCTGTGCGCAAGCCCCTGTGAGGGCCATGTGTAGCAACTGCAGATGTGCAAGACAAAAGCAAAGATTCATACTGCTTAAAGTTTCCCCAGAGAGATGAACGTATACGTGTGAAAAGTTTAGAAAAAACAAACACATTTCTGTGCAAAGGAAGGGTTATAGATAAAGAGCTTTAAGAGTTCTGGGAAGATTGGATGCTGGGCAAGAGTAAACATTGCTGTGAAGGTCATTGGAGCCATTAGCGTATTAGTCTGCTTGAGCTGCTATAACAAAATGCCATACGGTGGGAGGCTTATCCAACACAAGTTTATTTTTTCAGTTTTGGAAGCTGCAAAATCCAAGATTAAGGTGCCCGCAAATTTGTTTTCTGGTGAGGGCCACTTTCCCTGTATCCTCATGTGACTTTTGCTCTGAGCTTGTGCTCAGATAAAGAGAGGGAGAGAGCTCTCTGGTGTCCTTTCTTATAAGGACACCATTCTTATTGATCAGGGCACCAGCTTTACGATTTCATTTAACCTTAATTTCTTCCCAGATATAGTCACAATTGGGGTTTAGGGTTACAGCATATGAATTTTGAGGAGACACATTAATTCTAATCAATTAGCAACACTTGAATAAAATTCATAGATTAGATAATAGTATTGTATCGATGTTGAACTTCATGATTTTGATGATTGTGTTGTATAAAGGAATAGATTTTCTAGTAAATATTCATTTAGGTATTTAGGGATAAAGAAGTATGATGTCTCCAACTCTCTTAGCTATTTTAAGGAAAAAGTGTGTGTGTGTGTGTGTGTGTGTGTGTGTGTGTGTACACATACGGAGAGAGAGGGAAAGAGAAAGAATGAGAAAGCAAATGTGGCTAAAATGTCAGCAGTTGGTAGACCTGGTTTGAAGGGCTTTACAAAAGTCCTTTGTACTATTTTTGCTACTTTTCTGTTAGTGTGAAATCATTTCAAGAGGAAAAGTTAAACATAAAATTTTGGGGGGAAGCACAAGAAGGCTGGGGTTGTGGGAGAGACGGGAACAAACACTCTCCTCCTTACTGTTTGCAAACACTGTGTCCCTAAGCCTTCTCCACACCTCTGGTGTTGAGGCCTGTGCTTTGGGTCCATGTCTTATCTCCCTCCTCGGGGGCTGCGTCGAATTCCTCTCTGCCCCTCAAAAGACCAAGGGAGGGCAGGCCGTTGGTCATAGGTGGTTGACAAACCTCATTTAACAGACTTGAAGTAGTAAATTGAATGTATACTTTTATATTTGGTTTACTGTTCACTTTTGGAAGGAGAGGGTATATAATGTCACCAGGGAATCATAAATGAATTTGGGGAATAGGTATGATAATAGTATCTAAATATACTGTAATTACTGAGTACTTTACATCTACTGGTAGGTTATTTGTATGGCTTGAGTCCTTTAATTGTTTTCTCTCACTGTAATTTTTACAGTGTGTTTATAAAGAAGAATGCTTTCTCAGACTTGCTGATGGAGACGAAGGCACATAGGAAATCATTTCCCTAGGCCATGGTACAAACAAAAGGGGTGGTGGGGACAGTATAAGAATACAGAGTCTTTGGAATTCACTAGACCATCGCAGCACCATATTATATTGCTTGAATTCTAGCATTCAGTTTGGGGTTGTTTTGATCAACCTTTTGATCTGAGTAAAGAATTATCAATGTCTTTCTAATTCCATTGTCTATATGAAGGATGATTCTATCTTGGATGAGTATATGCTCTTATTTGAGGAAAGGAGGTGGGCATGATACATTTTTAAGTAAAAAAAAATTAACTTACAGAATACTCTGAGAATGTTCTTTTTATTTTGGAGGTGTTCAAATAATAATATTTTTTTTAAAACAATGAGGAGGGGGTGCCTGGCTCAGTAGGTTGAGCATCTGACTCTTGATTTCGACTCATGCTCTTGCAGTTTGGTTCATGAGTTTGAGTGTTGGGCTCTGTGCTGACAACACGAAGTCGGCTTGGGATTCTTTCTCTCTCTCCTCTCTCTCTGCCCGTCCACCACTTGCTCACTCTCTCTCTCTCTCCTCTCTCTCAAAATAAATAAGTAAACATTAAAAAAACCAAAGATATCTTTATTTGGCAAAATGTTCCAGACTCCAAAGGTATCACTTCTCTAAACCCCCAATGTTTTTGAAATCTTAAATCTAAACGTTTGGGAACCACTCCTGGGGCTCCTGGATCAAAAACGCCATCTCCAGAGCTTTCTGCTGGAGGGTTCCAGAAAGATTTCTGATTTTTACTCTCTTCCAGACACTTCCTTGTATTGTCGATGTTCTCGGATGTGTTCTGTGTTCAGTGAACTAGGCCATCAAGCTTGAGAAGTTAGGATTTAGCTCTCGTTGCTATTCTCCCGGCACATTGATACCAGGAGCTGCACTCACAGTAGTCGGCAGGGTAGTTGCTTCTATAATATGAAATGTGAGATAAACGTGCACCATAATGGGATCTTTCTAGGGTCTGTGGTGAAGGAGAAGTTGGTCAAGGGTTTGCAACCCCACACCCTCGTACAAAACCCGAGCTGTGTGACAGAGCAAAGGGCCCGTGGGGAAACAAGGCTCATTGCTCTCTCAGCAGCTGCGTGGATTCTCTTCTCTGATGATCCAGAGAAAATGTCGTAAGGGACAAGTCAGGATATCTATTTAGTAAACACCACAGTGCAAGCAGCTGGCCGAGAAGGCAGAGCGGCTGGGTGAGCCCGAGCGAGGAACCTTGGGGGCAGAACCAAGCCGGGCCGTGTAATTTATCATCAGCTGGCAGCTCTCGTTTCCCCCGGCGTTAGAAAGAGAGAGTGATCTCCTCGTTTGTGATATTTTCATGAAAACACAAGGTGGAGTGTGTCCTGGGAAAGAATACTAAAGTCTTATCATGCTCAAGAATGGGATTGCTGTTCTATAACTCTCACTTATCTTAAGAGTTGAAATGAAGCCTTTTCCTGAGACAGATATAAATTATTACAAAATTGAAGGAGAGAGAAAGTTGCAGAGTATGTATTTGGGGATGGGGGCAGATGTGCATTAGACAATTCATGTTAATAGAAAGCTCAAGATATACTTGATTTTCAACCTATAAATAAAATTAGTCCAATTATTATAGTTTGTTTTCATAACTGTAAATTTACTAAAAATTATTGAATTGAATGACTAAAATGAGCAAATTTTATGGTATGTAAACTGCACCTCAAAAAAGCTGTAAAAATTCAATTTTGTTTGGTATGTGTAATCAGTAATATCATAACGAAATTTAAAAATAAGAGCAAAATGGGGCGCCTGGGTGGCTTAGTCGGTTAAGCGTCCGACTTTCGTCGTGATCTCGCGGTCCGTGGGTTCGAGCCCCGCGTCGGGCTCTGTGCTGACTGCCAGCTCGGAGCCTGGAGCCTGTTTCAGTCTGTGTCTCCCTCTCTCTCTGACCCTCCCCTGCTCACGCTGTCCCTCTCTCAGAAATAAGTAAAACATTAAAAAAAACAACAACAAGAACGCAGGAGACGAAGCGGAGCACAGCCCGCCCCCAGCCCGGAAGGAAGGCCTAGCGGGTTTTCACACAGACCTGACGACGCCCCACGAGCCGGGGGCGAGCGCCGCGCTCCTGAGTCCTGCGACCCCAGATTAAGCCTCAGCCCGCTGGGCGGGGGAAGCCGTCGCCAGCCCGCGACCCAGCAGAAAGGCTGCTGGAGGGCGCGGGGCCAGCCCCTTCCGCACCCCGGGCACCGCAGCCCGGGCACCGCCCTCCTGGGCACCGCACCCCGGGCACCGCCCTCCTGGGCACCGCACCCCGGGCACCGCACCCTGGGCACCGTCCCCCTGGGCACCGTCCCCCCGGGCACCGCACCCCGGACACCGCCCTCCTGGGCACCACCCTCCTGGGCACCGCACCCCGGGCACCGTCCCCCTGGGCACCGTCCCCCCGGGCACCGCACCCCGGGCACCGCACCCCGGACACCGCCCTCCTGGGCACCGTCCCCCTGGGCACCGCACCCTGGGCACCACCCTCCTGGGCACCGCACCCTGGGCACCGCACCCCGGGCACCGCAGCCGCGCTACCCGCAAACGCGCAGGCGTGCCAAGCCACCCCCTGTATGATGCGCACGGGGGCGCGGCCGCGAGCCCACCCCTGCCCGCACCCCTGCACGCGGGCTCTCCTCTCCCCTCACCCTGCCCTGCACTCCCCGGGCACGGGCCCCCCTCAGAGCCGCGGCCTTTGTCTCCCCCCGGAGCCGCCGGCCGGTCCGCGTGCCCGGGGGCGGGGGGGGGGGGCCGGGGCCTGGCGCCCGCCTGCGAGGCGGCCTGGCGGGGGCGGGGTGGGCCCTGCGGGGGTCGGGGTCGGGGTGCGGGGTGGGCCCGGAGAAGGGCGGGGGGCGGGGGGCGGGGCGGGGTGTGCCAGACGCCAGATGGGGCGCAGCGAGGGGCCCGCCGGCAGGTCAGGTGGCAGCTCTCCGGGACCTGCTGCTGCTGCTACAGACGCTTTGGCGGGAAGAGAAAATTCTTCACACACACACACACACACACACACACACACACACACCCCTCCTCTGGGACAGGCCCTTTGCACAAATGACTGACTTTGCGTGCGCCCAGGGCGCGGTTGCTGCCCAGCGCTGAGCTCTTTCCTTCTGAGACGAGCGACGCTTCGCTGAGTCAGATGTGGGGGCGCTCGGGGGGGCAGAGGGCAGAGCGCTGCTTGCACCGGCGGGGGGTCTCGGACGGACAGGGCGCCAGCGAGGGACGGCTCGGCCCCGGGCCCAGGCTGCTGAGCTGCGGAGCGCGCGGCGGGTGGGGATGAGGGGTCGCCGGGACCTCGGAGACTCCGCCGCTCGACACGCTAGCCCGGGGCTCACGGGCGGGCAGGGCAGTGGCCGCTCCCGGGCCAGGGGTTACGGCCTGGGGGGTCCTGTGTGGCGTCCGCAGCAGAGCGGACCCGGCGGCGGCGGCCCTGGCCTGCGCGCCCTGCTGTGTGGGGGCGACGGGGGCCCCTCCCGCTTGCGAGCACCCGCGCCGCGGATGCGGCCTCTTGGGGTCCGGGTGTGTCCCCTGCTCGTCCCTGCCCGGCGGCCGCGGCTCTGACTCGTGCTCAGCGCGCGCTGTGAGCAGAGGGGGCACGCGCGCGGGTGGCGACGCTCGGGGCCGCGGGCGGGGTCTGCGCTGGGCGCGCCCGGGGTGAGAGCGCAGCACCCGCGGGGGCGGAGGCGGCGCTCCAGGGGGGGCACCCAGCGCCTCCCAGCGAGCTCACACCTCTAGACACCGCCGTGGACAGTATACGCGGACGCCCGTCTCTGTCGCACTGACGTGTCGCCGGTCTTCCGAAAAGAGGGTGAGGTGTGCGTGGGGCAGAGAGGGACGCGGCAGGGGGCCCCCCGGAGCCTCAGGGACCGGCCCCGGGAGGCGGGCTCCTCGGGGCCTGCGCGCCCTGCGTCCGCCGCTCCACCGCGGGGCGTCGGCCCAGCCCGCGGTGCCGACCCGTTTCCTTGTGAGCCAGGAGACACCGCCACCCAGTCCACGCGGTCAGGGTGAAGGCGAAACAAGCCCCGTGGAGACGGAGATGCGGCGGCCCCTTCCCGGAGAGCCGAGGCGCCTTGCGCTGCTGAAGGCCGGCAGCCTCTGCCCCGAGCGGTGCTGTCCTTAGACCGTCTTTCCCACTCGTTCCCAGTTCTCTGACTTTGACGGGTTGAACGCAGAGGCCACGAGCCGCGCGCTGCTCTCCCCACGGGGGACGTGGCTGGTTGGAATCGAGACGTGCGAGGAGGGGGACCACACACCAGGTTTTGAAGACTTAGTGCAAAATGGAATGTAAAATATATCCCTAATAATTTTTACATTGGCCATATACTGAAACGATGGCATCTTGGATGCGTTGTGCTAAGTGGAGATATTACAATTAATTTCTGTTTCTTTTTGCTTTTTAGAATGTGGCTTCCAGAAAAATTAAACTGCCATATGTGGACTGCATTATATTTCAGCTGGACACAGCCGACTAAGTGTCGGGACGAAGACCACTTTCCTGCTGTCCAAGCTCACCTCCCTCAGGAGGCTGGGTGCTTGGGTTTGTCTTACTCTCTAGAAGCCCAGTCTTTATGACTTCAGTGTGTGTGTGTTTGTTTTAATGTGTATTTATTTGTTTTGAGGTGGGGGGTAGAGAGACACAGAGAGAAAGAGGCTCCACGCTGTCAGCGCAGAGCCCGATAGAGGGTTCAGTGCAGGACTCGAGGTCGGGCTCGATCCGCCCGCTGCGAGGGCATGACCGGAGCCAAAGTCGGGGGTCTGACGCCACCCAGGCGCCGCCGGCTTCGGTGTTTTCTGACACGAGCTTCTTTTGAAGCTGGGAAGCTTGCCTCGTTCCTAGAAATCACGAGCCAAAGCCAGGCTCTGCCCCAAGGCTGACGGACACTGCCCTGGAAATGAATCCTGGCTCTGAGTCCCGAGGCGGCCGGACAGCCCGCGTCGCAGGGAAATCTACCAAGAACCTTCAGTGTCGTCGTCTTTGTCTCCCCATCTCTTTTCTCCTTTGTAAGCTTATTTATTTAGAGTCTATTTCTCTATTTTGGAAGAGAGAGAGCGTGTGGGGGAGGGACAGAGAGAGAGGGAGGGGGGTCCCGGGCAGGCCCTGCAGAGGGGCCCCCAGCCCGGGGCCCAGGGCAGGCCGGGCTCGCCTCACTGTGACCCGCCACCGGGCGTCCCTCCCCGGATAAGTTTCAATCAAAGCGTAAGGCGGTCAGGGGCTGAGGGGATATCCTGGGCCGGTGGGACCTGTGGCTGTGGCTCAGGGAGGGTGTCTGTGGGCAGCGGTGAGCCCTGAACACCTCCTGGGGGCGGTCCCCCGCAGGGACCCCTTGTCGCCTCCTCCGCCGGGAAGCCACCGCGGGTCTCACTCAGGCCCCGCTGGGGAAGTGACCTCACACCAACTTCTCCGTGCTCTGCTCTGGGCCAAGCAGGACAACTGGCGTTTCCTTACTGTTAAATTCCCTTCTGAATAGTTTCAAATTCTGTTACATTTCTGCTTTTAAGGGGAGGGAACATGGGGGTCAGGCCAGGGGTGGGGACCGCACGAGGCCGGGCTGCGGGAGGGGCTGCCGGCCTGGCTCCTGGCGGGCAGGCGCCTTCACCCCCCCCCCAGGCCGCAGCCCACCCTGCGCTGGAGCCTGAGGACCTGACAGCGGGCGGGGAGCCCCCACTTCCCGTCCCAGTGTGTAGGGCAGGGGGGGTGCTGGGGACCCTCCTCTGGCTTTTCTGTTTTAAAACATTTTTTAAAGTTTATTTATTTTTTGAGAGAAAGAGAGCTAGCACAGGCAGGGGTGGGGGAGTGGGGGCGGGGGGAGAGAGAGAGAGAGAGAGAGAACCCCGGCAGGGGTGGGGCAGTGGGGGCGGGGAAGAGAGAGAACCCCGGCAGGCTGCACACTAACCCACGAAGTGTGAGGTCACGGCCTGCACTGAAGCCCGAGGACGGCAGGGACGGAGCTGCCGTCGCGTCGGGCCAGTGACAGCCTCTCCGACACGCGCCGTCCCGCCTCCCGAGCCCTGCGAGGCGGGAAGAGGAGACAGACGGTCAGGGAGCCGCGTTCACCGAAGAGCGGACAGAATGCTCTTCCCGGACAGCGCCTGCCCAGAGACGGCGGCGGGAGGAGGCTGCTGGCAGTGGGCTTCTTCCCTGTCGTCTTCTCGTCCCGATGACCCCCCCCCCCCCGGCTGTGAGAAGCCATCGCTGTAACGGTCCCCATCGGGGCGCCTGCGTCTCCTCCCGGACGCCGGGAGACACGGGGGAGCAGGAGGGGCCTGTCCCCGGAGCCGGAGGAAGCGGCCTCCCCGCAGGGACCGGGCCTGTGGGGGCGCAGACCTGGCGACCTCCCGCCTGGACCCCGGGCCTCGCCCCCCGGCAGCTGCCGTCTCTCCGCGGAGAGACGCTTCGTCCCCCCCCTTCTGGGCTGGCTCGTCCCCCAAAACGCTCCCACCCCGTGACTCCGTCGGCCCCCGTCAGGCCCAGCGTCGGGCCGAGCCGGGACTGTCCTCGCTCTCGCCCGAACCCTTCCCGTGTCTGGGCTCGGTCTCTGCTGGGACCGCTCGCTCGCTCCGTCTCCCAGCGAGCGCTGGCGCCTTCGACCACCCCGCGCGTGCCCGAGAGCGCCCGGCTCGCGCTCGGTGCTCCCGCTCGGTGCTCCCGCTCGGGGCTCGCGCTCGGGGCTCCCGCTCGGGGCTCCCGCTCGGGGCTCCCGCTCGGTGCTCCCGCTCGGTGCCCGCGCTCGGTGCTCCCGCTCGGTGCTCCCGCTCGGTGCCCGCGCTCGGTGCTCCCGCTCGGGGCTC
>NW_024080919.1:1254172-1302770 GCF_003009895.1 Hyaena hyaena
CGCTCGGTGCTCCCGCTCGGTACCTGCGCGTCTGTTGGGCGCCCCTTCAGGTGTGTCCCGACCCGCGCACACGACGCAACAGCGGAAACGGCACGGCCGGCGCTGACGGCCTCAGGCCCCCTCCGGGCAGGAGGCTTTCTTTTCTAGAACGGAACCTGCTGGAAGCTTGCCAGCCTGTCTGCGTCCCAGAGAGGATCTATTTTTTTCTCCTTCTCTTTCTTTTTGAGCCTCACACACCTGCATCCCTCTCAGAGCGAATAAAGGAAGAATTGGAAACACAAGATGCACTTAAGGAGAAAGAAGAACTGGTTGTGAAAGATCATCAGGCTAAGCTCACAGTACCGGCAGTTTAGTTCTGCGTATTGTTTACCTGTAAAAAAACCTAAACCATGTTTAAAGCAAAGTAGAGCCGTACGGGCTCCAAGCCAGCACTTCTCGGGATCGACTGCACCCCCACACCACCAGACGGCTTTCCTACAGTGCGGATCCTGGGGCGCCCGGGGGGCTCCGTCGGCTAAGCGCCCGACTCCCGCTCAGGTCGTGATCTCGCGGTTCGTGGGTTCGAGCCCCGCGTCGGGCTCTGTGCTGACTGCCAGCTCGGAGCCTGGAGCCTGTTTCAGTCTGTGACTCCCTCTCTCTCTGACCCTCCCCTGCTCACGCTGTCTCTCTCTCCTAGAAATAAATAAAAATATTTAAAAAAAAAATGAAGTCAACAGGGAAACTGTCTCACTGGAAGCTTTCTGAAGATTTTGTCTGCAGATGCGGGGACCGGGATTGAGCCATATGCCACAACCTGCGGCTCCCGAGCCCAGGCCCCAGGAGGCATGCACTGAAAGCGTGTGCCTCCTTAAAAAGGCTGAGGGCTTGGGCAGGGAGTCTGTCCGCGGCATCTGAGTCATCCATTCCTGAAACAGGACTTCCGAGGTCGAGTGGAATTTCCCCTCTTTTCCATCCCTGGCACATTCATGTGACTCAAGTAGAGGGCAGAGTAAGTAGGGAGCTCACTGACTTGGTAGGTGTGACATGGGGGGGGGGCCGTATTTCTTAACCGCAAGCAGCCAAATTATTTCCCCTTTCAAGACGGGTTATTGCTGCTCATGGTCATGTCGCCATCATTTGAAAACATTTTCAAGGATTTTTGCCTTTTCCCATTAAATGTAAAGACAAAAGGCTTCATGCCTGCTTGTGCAGCTCTTTCAGATACGCTACAGCTGTGGGGTCATGGGCGGATTTAGGGCTGATGCCAGACACAGACACACGCGGGGTCTGTGCGACCTTCGGCAAGTTCCTGAACCTCCTGAGCCTGTGCGTCCTCATTTAGAAAGCGAGATGCAGGGAGGCTTTGTGAGAACCGGTGCTGGACCTACAATCACCAAATGTACAGCATCAAGGGAACGTCGTAGACTTTCATAATTTATCAACATTGGTGTATCAGTTGTAGGGAATGTACCACACAATGCAAAGTAGTAATCATAAGGTGTGAAGCAGTGAGGGAGTATGTGGAAATTCTGTACTCTGTGTATTTTTTTTCCTGTGAAACTAAAGCTGCTAAAAAATAAATTTAGAAAAAGGTTTTTAAAAAATAAGTAAAAAATGAATACAGTAAAAAAATACTCAGAGTTCAAAAACACATGTTGAGAGGCACCTGGGTGGCTCAGCTGGTTAAGCGGTTAAGCGTCTGACTCTTGGTTTTGGATCAGGTCATGATCTCACGGTTTTGCGTGTTCATTTGAGCCCCACATTGGGCTCCGTGCTGACGGTGCGGAGCCTGCTTGGGATTCTCTGTCTCCGTCTCTCTCTGCCCCTCCCCACTCGTTCTGTGTCTGCCCCTCTCAAAAATAAAGAAATAGGGGCGCCTGGGCGGCTCAGTCGGTTAAGCGGCCGACTTCAGCTCAGGTCATGATCTCACGGTTTGTGGGTTCGAGCCCCGCGTCGGGCTCTGTGCTGACGGCTCGTTCAGAGCCTGGAGCCTGTTTTAGATTCTGCATCTCTCCCTCTCTCTCTCTCTCTCTGACCCTCCCCTGCTCACGCTGTCTCTCTATCTCTCAGAAGTAAAAAAAATAAATAAAATTAAAAGAAAATAAAGCACATATAAATATAATTGCCTATTTTTTTATGCAAATGTTGCACGTTATATATACTGTTTCACTACAAAGAAATAAGTTAAAGGACTAACACAGATCAGAACGTAATGGCGAAAGCAAAAGTCCTGCACAAACGACGTGCCGGGGCCAGGGCAGCGCCAGGGGCGCGGCTTCGGCGGAGAGCTGGCCTGTCGGAAGAGCTGCGTCGCACAGTCTGCGCAGACGGCCTGCCTCTGCCTCTGGCCGCGCGGTAGCGGGAGGGTCCGGTGACAGCCGTGCGTGCGCCTGCGGGCTCTCCTCCCCAGAACCTGGGCAAGCGGGCCTTCGTTCTGGCGGTGTCATCTCCCAAATGTTTTTGGAACATCTCCTTTGTAATTGCCCTTCAGAGCCCGCGGGACAGTTTGTTCTCTTGCATTTTGCAAATGGTGAGCGAAGGGCTCACCTGACGACCGAAGCCCGAGGGTCTAAGTCCTGGGGCACCTGGTGGCGCTGCCTGTGCGCCCGGCTTTGCCAGTGCGGTCGCTCCGTAGTCTGCTGTCCGTACAGCAGGAGCCGCGAACAGAGCAACAACCCCAGCTCGCTCCCACCACCTGCCTCCTGCTGTAAAAATGTGGATGCGGTGGCCTGTTTTGCATTTGAGAAAATGAATGCTAACATCACAGCTTGATTTGTTTCTGACATTTCCCCCAGATTGAATGAAATGAAATGCAGGGGATTAAGGCATGAGATCTGTACTGTCCTGCGTGATAGTTACGAGCCCCGTGAAGCCGTTGAGCATTTACTGGTTACTAATATGCTGTATCCAATTCACTTAGTTATTAGTTTGTTGTTCATTGCTCCTCTTTGCCCCCACACCTCCCCACCCCAGCGCACTCAAATACTAGCTCCAGGAAGTCAGGGATCTTTGTTTTGTCTGTTTATGCATCTAAAACAGTGTGTGCATATAGTAGACGCTCAATAAATGTTTGCTGAATGAATGAAAGACCTCACCTCTACTTGAAGAGATTTTACTCTGGTTGGGAAGGAGCAAATGTACATATATGAAATGCGTAGGGAAGAGCACAGGATATATATATATTTCAGACTGTGTGGTGTGGTTTATAAATTCTGTTAGAATCCACAGGAAGAAAAAAGTGAGATCTGGAGGGGCGCCTGGGTGGCTTAGTCGGTTAAGCGTCCGACTTTCGCTTAGGTCATGATCTCGCGGTTCGTGGGTTCCAGCCCCGCGTCGGGCTCTGTGCTGACTGCCAGCTCAGAGCCTGGAGCCTGTTTCAGTCTGTGACTACCTCTCTCTCTGACCCTCCCCTGCTCACGCTCTCTCTCTCTCTCTCCTAGAAATAAATAAAACATTAAAAAAAAAAAAAAAGTGAGATCTGGAGCCAGACTTGGAAAAATAGTGTAAGAACTGAGGGGCCTAGAGTTTGGGTGGGTATCAAGAAAGGATATAGAGGGGGCGCCTGGGGAGCTCAGTCGGTTAGGCGTCCGACCTCGGCTCAGGTCATGATCTCACGGCTCGTGGGTTCGAGCCCCCCGTCGGGCTCTGTGCTGACAGCTCAGAGCCTGGAGCCTGTTTCGGATTCTGTGTCTCCCTCTCTCTCTGCCCCTCCCCCACTCGTGCTCTGTCTCACTGTGTCTCTCAAAAATAAATAAATGTGAGAAAGGACATGGACCTTTAGTTACATGGATTGTAGGTGATGCTCCAAGAAGGTGATCATAAAGAGGAGCAAAGGGCCGAGGTCCAGAGTCCGGGGCCCGCAGCGCGCAGGCAGGAGGGGAAGCAGCCAGGAGATGGGGGGAGGGAATGTGAGGAGAGAGGGAGCCCAGGGAAGCCTCGCAGGCAGAGCCTGGGCAAAGGGCATGTGCGATGGTGAGGGGTCCGCACACACCCAGGTATGAAATATAAACACGGTGAGGGGCCGTTTGGGCCTGCGGGGAGTTACTGGTTGTTATCACGCACTGCATTTGGATTGCCAGGGTGGTTTTCGGGGTGGTTATTCCTATTTGGCTAGCTGCCCTGGTTACGTTTGGTTGGTTCGTGAATAACTGAGAAATCATAGAGGGCCCTGCAAGCCATTCTCTTAACACTTTCCTTGAAAATGTGTTATCTTCTTTGTAAAATAGGCAATTATGAATTTATTCTTATAAAGAAAGAGATACATAATCTAAAGTAAACAGAGGTTAAATTCCATTGTCGTTAACCTTGATTGTTAATTATCAGTAGCTGCTTAGGTAAATCTTGGCTTGCTTTTCCTTTTTTCCTAATTTAAAGGAACTATTAGGGGTGCCTGGGTGGCTCAGTGGGTTAAGCACCAGGCTTTGGCTCAGGTCAGGATCTCACAGTCATGGGTTCGAGCCCTGCGTTGGGCCCTGGGCCGACAGCTCAGAGTCTGGAGCCTGCTTCGGTTTCTGAGGTCTGCCTCTCCTCTGCTTGCACTCTGTCTCTCTCTCAAAAATAAATAAACATTTAAAAAGTTTTAAGGAAATATTAAATTTTCTTTCATTTTTTAGAGCAAAACCATAGGTCCTGATTTACTTGGAACAATCTTTATGATACCTCTTCTTCTGATATCCTGTCTGGATTAGCATTTGTCCTAGATTTTCCTTTTTATTTATTTACTTATTTTTAAATTTTTTATGTTTATTTTTGAGAGAGACAGAGCATGAGCAGGGGAGGAGCAGAGAGAGAGGGAGACACAGAATCTGAAGCAGCTCCAGGCTCTGAGCTGTCAGCACAGAGCCCAACGTGGGGCGCGAACCCATGAATCGTGAGATCATGACCTGAGCCAAAGTCGACTTTGCTTTGCTTAACGGACTGAGTTAAGGCACCCAGGCGCCTCCAGATTTTCCTTTTTAAAAAGGAAGTATTAATATGGCTGGTTCTGAGAGAAGCAAGGATGGGTTTGGTAGCCTCCGCTGCGGCTTCTGGTCTTGGCAAGCAGTGTGTGAGATACAGTGCAGCAGCCAGAGTTTTTCCTTCAACACGTGGTTAAGTCGAAAAGGCAGCAAGGCACACCAGTCACTTTTCTCGCAGTTTCCCAGGTGCAGTGTAACCAGCAGCTTGTTTTCAAGGAGAGTGTGCAGCATGCTTGCTGATAAAATGAAGTGTTCTTGGGCAACGGCAGCTCCTGCCCCGGGTAGCAGTCGCTGCTGCTGTGTCAGCTATTGATCACTGCTGGTGTGCGAATCAATTGTGCTGTGACCCATGCGTTGGCCTGTGGATGCTGTATGCTCGAAGTGCCAGGCTGACAGTCAATGTCGCCAATGTGAAGTATGGAAAAATATAGGCTAATATAGGTGCACTTGAGATATGGTCAGGAAAAAAGGCTAAGAAGTTCCACTCAGCATATAGGGAGTATCTGAAAGCCCCTGCTACACTGGCTGTGCCGTTTATTGTACTGTGTAAATCTACGTTTAGTTTTTACATTGCTTAGTGTCGTAGGCTGAGTAATGCCCTCCTTCTTCCGAAGATGTCCCGAACACTGGTAACTGTGAATATATCACCTCACATGTCAAAAGGAATTTTGCAGATGTGACTAAAGAAGGATCTTGAGATGGGAAGATTATTCTGGATTTTCCAGGTGGGCCTGAAGTACTCAAGGGAGGCAGGAGCTCAGACTCGGTAGCTGGTGTTACCATCAAAAAAGAAGTTGGAATGATGTGAGGAAGGGATCAGGAGCCAAGGAATTCAAGTGGACTCCAGAAATAGAAAAACTCAAGGAAAATGATTCTCCCTCAAAGCTTCCAGAAGGAACCAGCTTTTTAAAAACATTAAATTTTTTAAAAATCCCAATAGGGTTAATGTCCAGTGTTGTATTAGTTTCAGGTGCATCGTGCTGTGATTCAGCAATTCTATATATTACTCAGTGCTCATCATGATAAGTGCACTCTTTAATCCCCGCCACCAATTTCTCCCATCCCCCACCCAGCGCCCCTCTGGTAACCATCAGTCTGTTCTCACTATAGAGGACTGTTTTTTGTCTCTTTCTCCCCCTTTGTTCGTTTCTTTTGTTTCTTATTAAATTCCACATATGACTGAAATAGATTCATTTGTGTTGTTGTAGATGGCACGGTTTCATTCTTTTTTGTGGCTCAGTAGTATTCCATGGTATGTATGTATGTATGTATATATGAATATACCACATCTTCTTCCTCCATTCATCTATTGACGGACAGTTGGGTTGCTTCCATAATGTGGCTATTGTAAAAAATGTTGCAATAAACATGGGTATGCATGTATCTTTTTGAATTAGTGTTTTTGTAATCTTTGGGTAAACACACAGTAGTGAAATTACTGGATCAGATGGTAGTTTTATTTTTAATATATTTTTAGGTAGGCCTCACACCTAGTGTGGAGCCTAATGCAGGGCTTGACCTCCCGACCCTGAGATCAAGACCTACACAGACATCACGATTTGGATCCTTAACCGATTGACCCACCCAGCGCCCCAGTTTTAATCTTCTTGAGGAAACTCCATACTGTCTTCCACAGTGGCTGTACCAATTTGCATTTCCACCAATAGTGCAGGAGGGTTCCTTTTCCTCCACATCTTTGCCAACATTTGTTGTTTCTTGTGTTTTTGATTTGAACCATTCTGACTGGTGCGAGGTGATATCTCATTGTAGTTTTGATTTGCATTTCCTCGGTGATGAATGATGTTGAGCATCTTTTCATGTGCCTGTTGGCCATCTGCATGTCTTCTTAGGAGAAATGTCTGCTAGCGTATTCTGCCCATTTTTTAATCGGGTGAAAGGAACCAGTTAAACTGATGTTTTGACTTTAGCCCAGGGAGATCGATTTCGAGCTTCTGACCTCTAGAACCGCAAGATAATAAACTCGTGTTGTTTTAAGCCACTAAGTCTATGTTAATATGTTATAGCAGCATGGGAAATCTAATGCACTTAGAATGCTTTTTTGCTTTTGCAATAAATCTTTTTGCCAACAATCAACTAAAAAATGAAAAGCTCATGTTTAATGAGAAATTAGACACTCCAATTTCTGTGTCTCAAGATAACTGATAATGAACATGTAACTTGAACACATGTCAACATTTATTGTCCACAATGGAGGGCCATGGTGACCACAGGAAAAACAGAAGACACAGGTCTGTTGAGGATATGTCGGCATCTATTTCAAAAATTTGTTTTAATTTTAATAAGACTGGGCAGAAAGATGATACAGCTGTAGAAGATGCATTTATGTATCACTCAGTGAAGCATGACTTTTCATTAGATCAAATGCCATTTCTTCTAGATGAATTTCACTCACTTTTAATTCCAAGTTTTCTCGTATGTATTCGAAAAGCAAAACCACTGGTATTAATGTGGTGGCTTCATTAGTAGCAGAAGAAATGTTTTTTGGTAAACAAGTCCTTTGATTGCATTTAGATTAAAGTCAGTTTTATTTTTATTTAAAAAAATTTTTTTAATGTTTATTTATTTTTGAGAGAGAGGGAGACAGAGCAAGAGTAGGGAAGAAGTAGAGAGAGAGGGAGACACAGCATCTGAAGCAGCTCCAGGCTCTGAGCTCTCAGCACAGAGCCCAACGCGGGGCTCAAACTCACAAACCGTGCGATCGTGACCTGAGCCAAGTCAGACATTTAACCGAATGAGCCACCCGGGCGCCCCTATTAAAATCAGTTTTAAATGTTTAATCAAAGTATTCAATGAAGGACCAAAAAAACTCCAGTATTGGAAATGTATAACCAATCGCAGTTATGGAAAACAAAGTTGCAAACAGGAAGATAGTGAAATTACCCTTACAAGGCAAAGGAGAAATCGAACAGTTGAACACTGAAGGTTTAAATGTTATAGAAGTTTTAATTTAAAAAATATAATTGTGCTGATGCTTTGGAGGATTTTGACTTGTGTGGTGTTTTGACAACCCCCCTACTTTTAAACTGAATGAGTTTAGACTTGAAGTGGAAAGGAGTGATAGCTACCGGGCCTATAATTTTACATTTATGAAAATATTTGTGAAAGAAATGTACTTTGACCTTAGGGAAGATGATAATACTCATGAAAATAAATATTTGGTCTGAATTATTCATTTCAATATAGAAATTATACATTTCAATGTAGATAAAATTAGAGCCATGAATCTTTCTATTTAGCAGAATTTGTTCTCAGTTTACCAGGTATTTAGCACCTGTAGAGAGTATTTTCCCAACTAAAAATATTGTTACTCATAAAAGAATCAATTGAAGATGTACACAATTTAAAATTTGTTGATCCTAAGATACATTTTTGCTGAACATTGCAGGTAACTTCATTAAATAAAACTTACAAGAATGTAACAAAAATACACTCTTGAAAATGTTTTGATACAAAAGATATGACTAGGTAACTGATTACACCAATATGTACTGAGAATGATTTTATTTTTAGTCTTCAGAAAATCCATATGAATACATTTTTTCTAGTTTACTTTAATATACATGGTCACGGGCTATTTATTTTAAAGAAAGAATTTTACTGCAGAATATAACCAGTATATAGGTCCACTCATATAATAAATTCAATTTCTCCATTAAAATACCTATTTTGAAATATATATAATTTTAATTTATTTTTATGTTCCCTTTTACTTTCAAAAGTGGGGAGGGTGGACATGGAGGAGGGCTCTTGTCATGATGAGCACCGAGTCATGTATAGAATTGTTGAATCAGTATATTGTACACCTGAAGCTAATGTAATCCACTGTATATTAATTATACTGGAATTAAATAAATAATAAAATACTTAGGAATAAATTTTTTAAAAAGTGTGTAGGTTTGGGAGATAAATCAGATGGTTAGCCATCTGTGATTTTTCTCATTGCCTTTAAGTCCTGGGCCATGGGACCCCTATGACCTCTTTGCCAGCGACATGGATTTCAGTCTTTTTGTGTTGCTTTCCTTGACAATCACTGATCGCCTTCCTGCTTCATGATTGCACTTGGGTGGTCACTTCCTCTAACCACGTAATGCCACTCTTGATAAAACTAATGTGCTCATCGCAAGGAGGCCCTTAAATTCTCTTTTCCTAGATGTAGTACTACTTCATATTTCCTCTTCTGGAGGAGAACACTCATACATACACACCAACGAGCCTATCTCTTGACTTGGTTCCAATGACTATTTTTTCTAACCAAAAATTATTTCCTTGAAAATCAAGTTTCTGCTAATTTTGGTATCTCTCTTTTCTGTATGAGCTGCTTTGCATCAAATCACTTGCAATTGCTTAAGTAACCCAGCAATTACCAATTCTTTAAACCGCGTAGAAGAAGTTTTCTCTTTCTCTCCTGCTGAATATTTAAAATGTATTTAACAAAGTGAAGTAATTTTAAGATAAAATTTCATAGAATTCTAAAATGTGGTTTTCAGGAGAACTGGTCCAGTGAATTGATAGGTGAGAAGCTTAGAAGCCAATCATTGGAAAATGGTACAAGTTTAGATAGATCTTTTCAATAATGTTTGATTGTAGTTGTTTATTGACATAAATTTTAATAAATAGCTTCAACATGTTTTATAAAAATTTATTTTATAAATAGGTATTTATTAAGAAAAATACTTTTAAATATGAGATAAAAACTTTTTTTTCAGTTT
Source organism: Hyaena hyaena (assembly GCF_003009895.1). Lineage (NCBI taxonomy): Eukaryota > Metazoa > Chordata > Mammalia > Carnivora > Hyaenidae > Hyaena > Hyaena hyaena. Next base: position 1,263,840 of record NW_024080919.1, read on the forward strand.
GTTCATTTTGAGAGAGAGAGAGAGAGCGAGCATGAGACGGGGAGGGGCAGAGAGAGTGGGAGAGAGAGAATCCCAAGCAGGCCCCATGGTGTCAGCACAGAGCCCAGTGTGGGCTCGAACCCACGAACCGTGAGATCATGACCCAACCAGAAACCAAGAGTAGCATGCCCAACTGACTCAGCCACTCAGGCGCCCTATTAGTGATTTTTTTAACAAGAATTATTTCATTTAATCCGCAAAACAATCCTTTGAGGAAGGTGAAATTATTATCCCTATTTTCAGAGAAAGAAGCTGAGATTTAGAGAAACCAAGTTACATCCTGACTTTATGTGAGAAATATGGAACTGAAATCCTGTCTCAGGGGTGTTTGATTCAACCACATGTTCTAACTACTTTATAACAAGATGATTAGGAGAAATCCAGAGGCAGCCCTAGCCAAAACCAAACCAAAAACCATCATCATCTTCAAGAATCAAATTAGATAACTTCTGTTTGGTTTTTTTCTCTCCACGTACATCCCCCAATTTATTTCAGTTCCTTCTGCTCTTTTTTGAACTTTTTTAAGGCACTTAATCGTAGTCTTTTGCTGCTTTCCTTTAAAGTTCCCTCCAACTTTGTTCTCCACCTGTGTTTATTTTCCCTGGATAGTAGCGCACCTTATGAATAAAAGTTTCTTGAGCTGGACATTGAACAGAGACTTCAGGGAGCATTTTCAAATATGTGCTTTCATTTGTGATAATCTAACACCTCCTTGGTGATCTGAATAATTGCCTTGTTACTGAAGTGTCAGTTTTGTTGATGATGTTATAATGGCATTGATGTCAAGTAGGTAAGAGTATCTTTAGTGATCTAATAGAAAAAGAATGAAGGAAGATGGAATATGTAAATGATGTGTTGGAGCCAAGAGACTGGACAGCAGCTGGCACAATGGAGGCATCATGGTGATTCAAGTCGAAGTGGTAGGAGCCCTCGTTTCTCTAGCACGAAACTTTGCTGCTGTGACCAGCACTGCTTTCCTGCTGCATGCGGTGAATTAGCTTCAGCAAAACACTTGAATTTGTCACATTAAAGTAGGGAGTAATTTGGATTTTATTAGTCTTTATGTTTTCCATATTCAACATACATTTCCATATTTTAAAGCCTATTTTCCTACCTAATATGTTTGCACATATTTGTGTTGCCTTAGAATAATACTAAATTGAGTCAGTACTGGGGATACAAGTGATTTTTTTTCCTTTAAAAGGGACCTGTGCATTGCTTATGTTTGGGAACAACCGTAATAGACACTTTTCAACTTCTTACTAGTATCACAACATGTAATGCCTTCATCTCAATCCCTTGAGACTTCTTGCTAAGCGCTAACGTGCTAATGGATTAACAAACTGTTACCCTATTTTGTAGATAATGCCTGACTATGGGCGGCTACTGGTGGTGGGAGTTTGAGGGCTTCTTGTTGGATAAAGCAAGAGAACATTTTGTCTGGAAGGTCTCTGGACCATTTACATTACCCAGTACATGCTGAATTTGCCCAAGAGTGAGCTGTGATCTGTGCAAACTTTTGACGAGTTTTGAGGCAGGGTGACCAAGGCCTTAGGAAGCTCCACGAATGGACACAGGCTTCATTTCCTTGGACCACCCAACATGAATGTCTAGAAAGCTGGTCTGCAGCCTCCGCTGCAGGCACCACCCAGGCCCTGATCTCTCTCAGCCTATCCTGGATATTGGATCTTCTCTTCACATGGCAAGATTTAGGGCAGGTAGATAATTTGGGGATTTTATTCTAAGTGAAATCCCCTAGTCTCAGGGGGACTGAGGGAAAAGTCCCTGTGGCTCAAGTCTTCTCCAGGGACCCTCTTTTCTTCTAGCAAGGGAATGACCTTAAATTCTCTTGTCAGAGTCTCTGTGAGCAACAGCTCTGATACCCAAACACCACAAGCAAAGCAAAACAAAATACTCCCTATTTTATGTTGTTACAACATGCATTTATTGTGGGAGATAAAGAAAACACTGATGTGAAAGTAGTAAAAGTTAAATCATCCATAATCCCATTTCAAAGGGCATCTCTATGAATGTTTTGGGGCATATTCTTTATCTATTTCTAAATATGAAGTTAGATCTCATTCTGTTTCTGTTTTCATTCATATATGAAACACATACTGAATAGGAGACCCCTGGGTGCTGGTTTTTCTTTTAATGTTTATTTTTGAGAGAGAGACAGAGCACAAGCGAAGAAGGGGCAGACAGAAAGGAAGACACAGAATCCCAAGCAGGCTCCAGGCTCTGAGCTGTCAGCCGGGGCTCGAACTCTCAAACTGCAAGATCATGACCTGAGCCGAAGTCGGCCGCTTATACAGCAGAATGAGACACAATCCAGGCTTCTCGGGAATTACAGTCTGGTGGGGGAGATAAGAGACGTCCACAAACAGCCAGCCCTGATTTCCACAATTGCCGAAGCAGCCAGCGTGATGCTCTCTGCGGGGTGGGCAGACACCCCCCACGTCATGCACAAACAGTGTGCCGGGGGATCTTGGCTTGGAGAGGGATCACCCATGCGGCATGCGGCGGGGGGGGGGGGGGTATTAAATTGCTGGGGCTGCCATGACACCACCACCACAGACCGGGTGACATAAACAACAGAAACTTGTTTTCTCGCAGTTCTGGAGGCTAGAAGTTTGACGTCAGGTTGTCAACAGGTTTGGTGTTTCCTGAGACCTCTCTCCTCGGCTTGCAGGTGGCTGTCTTCTCATTGTGTCCCCACATGGCCTTTCTTCTGTGCTTGTGCATCGCTGGTGTCTCTCTCTCTTCTTATAAGGACATATGTCCTGTTGGATGGGGGTCCCCGCCTTCTGACCTCATGTAACCTTTATCACTTATGTAAAGACCCTATCTCCAAATAGGCAGGAGTTTCTGCCCTTCCCCTCGTCCTTAAGATGAAAGACCATCCAACAAAAACAGACCATTGGAGATGTGGAAAATATCCATGCCCTTGACCCTGAACCCAGAGGAGCAGGTGGGCACAGCCCTCAGTGGTGCAGAAGCTGGACAGGGACCACATTCCGGACAGTCCCAGGCTGGGGGACGTCACCATTAGACCTGGAGCTTTCTCGTACCTCCTCCCAAGACGGTTCTCCATCAGTATGAGCTAGTTTCAGAAAGTCCTGGCTTTGCAGAGGAAACCACTACTTTAGAGTGATTGTTGCAATCGATAAAGTATGATGAGACCCTGAGGGCATTTTTGCTGCAGGAGCGCTGGGTGGAGGCAGGGGTGAGGTCTGGGCGGTGGAGAGCTGGAGGTACTGCTGCTTAGGTCATCTTTTCCGCAGGAAAGAGGGAGCTCCGAGTGGAGGCTGGAGGGCGTGCAGTGTCCCAGGGACCATCGATCCACCAGCAGGGAACCCTCCACTCCCTGGGGGCGCTCAGAGCACCGATATTTCCAGACAGCTTGGCCTGGGTGTGGCCAGACTCCCCCAGCATCCAGACTATCGTGCTTCTAATGGCGGAAGACGTGGAGGTATGTCCAGGGGTCTCCAGCCTAAGAGCAAATTTTCTTTCAAGGCTTAGGTTTGGTTTGTGTGTGTTTTCTTGTTAGTTTTTTTATTTAGAACCAGTGCCAAACTTAGAGAAATTGAAAGCACAGGGCAAGTAACTGTTTTCCTCTGAACTATGTAAAAGTCAATTGCCTATATATTTTTTCAAAAGCAATCTATATTTTATTAACCTTTTTTGGCTTTAACGACCAATGTAATGAAAGTTTCACAACAGTATTTCTTTTTCTTTTTTGTAGTGAGAATTACAATTTTTTAATTATTTTTTCTTGGCTTATTTTTCAGTTTTATTGAGATATAATTGACATATACCATGGTATTAATTTTAGGTGTACAACACAACGATTTGATACATGTATACATTGCAAGATGATCACCGATAAGCTTAGTTAACATCCATCACTTCATATAGTTTCAATTTTTTTCTTGTGATGAGGACTTGAAGATTTATTCTCTCCCTTTTTATTTGTATTCTATGAAGATATCATCTTGATAATAGTGGTAGCTTCTGAAAAAGGCACTGATCATTGAAAGGGAGGGAAGGATACTTTTATTTTTTAATGAATAACTTCTGTATTGCCTGATGTTCTTTCACAGTGAGAGTATACGCATACATTACTAGTTTGTTTTAAAATAAATGAAAATGGGTTCTCTGGGCCTCGGCTCCATCTTCTTGGACACCTCTGCGCTGTGAGAACCAAGTGGAGAAGGAAGCAAATGTGTGGGCTGAAGTGAAGAAGAAGAAAGATGAGGCAGAAGTCTAAGTGAATTGCTAGCTCATGCACCCATCGAACCCACAGCAGAAATAAGGAAAGCCAGAGGCCAGGGACGCTGGTACAAATTGCTGGACTGCATGCCTGCTTTCTAGAACTTGATTCAATAGATCTAGAACATCCATCCACCTTTGAGAGATCCACCTTGCTCATACTAAAAGAGTCCATTTTGGTCTTTTGCTCGGACCTGAGACTTTCAGGACTAATTCTATTTTTCATTTCTGGCTGAATGTAACCCATGTACAACAAATCATCTCTTTTGCTGTGTTAGCTGAAGGAAAAAAGAAGTAAATGAAAAGGTAAAAACAGTAAAGAACAATATTTTTAAAGAGTAAGTCTCTGGCATCATCCCTGCTATAAAGACATTACGCGATAGAACCCCAAATGACCCAGCTAATCAGGAAACTCACATGGATACATGACCACCATCTATCTGCAAATCCCACTCGAGAGTTTCTCCAACTGGCCCAGTAATGTTTTTTATCTCAAAAGGATCCAGGCTGCCTTCTCTCTGGGTCACTGTGGCTCTGGTCCCTCACCCTGCATGGATGCCTAGCTTGTTCTAAGCAGCCAGACTTCGTTAGGACTGAGTTATTTAGGAAGAGACAAATAAGAGGAATAATGAATATATATGTGTATATAAATATATATACACATATATATGATTTATAGTTCACTTTATATCTAAAATAATAAATTATATAGATTACATATTTTATATAACATATATAACTTACCTTGTTTGATACAACACACCCAAAGAGACCTCAGGCTTTAACTGAAATATTGGAGAGAATTTTGCCTCCTCTGGGCAGGTGCCCCTTTAAGGCAAGCTGACAGGTGCTTGTGTGCCAAGCCCCTTGCCAGAGCACATGGCACTTGCCCCGAGAAAGGCCCTTTAGAACACTGAACAGACTGGACATGTACATGTAGTGGGCTGTGGAGTCAGGCTGCCTGCGTTTATATGCAGGCCTGCCACCCACAGCTGTGGGAACTCGCTAAGCCTCTGCAAAGGGAGGGAGTACAGGAAAGAGCTGTTATTATAGCACTGTTTGCAGCACTGCAGGAGCTGAGGTACTTTAAGCACTTAGCACAGTGCCTGGCACATGGTAAATACCCACTAAGTGTTTGCTCTGATTAATATACCTGCATATATCTTAATGTAAAGAAGCCCCCCCCCCCCCCCCCCCCCCCCCCCCCCCCCCCCCCCCCCCCCCCCCCCCCCCCCCCCCCCCCCCCCCCCCCCCCCCCCCCCCCCCCCNCCCCCCCCCCCCCCCCCCCCCCCCCCCCCCGAGGGCTTAGGGAGATATGCAGGTTTCGCCTGTGGCTTCAGGTAGACCCTGGCACACAGCCCTGGGCAACTGCAAGTGAGTTTCTCCAGTTTCTGAAGCCAGGACGGCTTCTGCCCTTCCTCGCCTCAGGCTGGAGTAGAGAATAAACAGCCAGAGCATCCAGGCATTCCTTCTCTTCCCCACTTCCCACTTCTTCCCCCAGTCTCCACCTCTCACCACATCCTGAGGAAGAACAAAGTAGCAACAGATGCGGGAAGTGAACTGGGCCAGGCTGAGTGGACTCGCCAGCACCCGGCTCCCCGAGGCTGCTCCCCAGCATGCTGCTGGCTCAGAGCTCGGCCAGGGCCCTAGAGAGCCCAGACGACAACTAGCTTTGGCTTTGTTTAGGTTCATCTTGTGGCAAGAGGGAGGACCCTGAGGTGGGAAATGACACCCCCTCCCTTTCTTGCCCCCCTCCCCCCACCCAGCCTCCAGTCCCTACCCCTCTGCCCTGGAATGGTGGTTTCTCCAGATAGTAGGAAAAAAAGTTCCCTCCCTGCTCGCAGTCTACTTCCAGACTGGCCACCTGCTCATTCTACAGGGTAGGCGTCTCTGGGACTTTTCTTGACAAACAGTCTCCTGGGTCATCTAGGGATGTGGGGTTTGTGTGAGACACTGGGGAGCCTGCTTTCCTGATGAGATCACTGTTCCTGACTTATTACCTTGCTTTCCTTGGCCTGAGCCAGCAGCAGGAATGCCTTGGAGCAGTGTTTGTTTGTGAAACATCAGATCCCTGCCTAGTTACGTCCAAGCAGGCAGGCTCGCCTCCGGATCCCAATCCCTCAGTAGGTCTTCGGTCTTTAGTCCTTTGCGTACGGGCGTCCGTTACCGGCCTTGGAACAAAAGGGCTGGAGCATGGCTGGGGCAGGATGGGCAGGCGCCAGCTTCCCTCCTGGAGCGGGAGCATGTGGGCAGGGCCTGTGGTCTCCCGGGCCAATGTACTTTGTAGGTTTCATTTGCAGGCTAATTTCGCCGGTAGGGAATATGGGCGAGAGGCCAGGGCAGCATTTGGCAGCGAGGGGACATCTAGAGAGGGAAAGCCGTTTGAACTCACGGTGAAGTCACTGGCGTTGTCACTGCCCTCCGTTCCTGCCTGTGAGCCGGCAGCCACTGGCCTGCACTGACCTGGCCAGGGCACGGCTACCTCGGGCTGCAGGCCCTGGCCCCACGGGCCTCACCGAGGGAGCAGGGAGCCTGGGCCGCTGCCAGCTGGGAGCTCCTGGCTGCCAGCTGCTGGTGGGCCTGGCCCCGCAGTCTGGCCCCAGGCTCTGAACATGATTCTATTTTAGGCTGCTGACTAGCTCTTCAGCCCTCATTCCGGTCTTGAGCTTCCTGAGTCACTTCTCCTCACTCCCAGCTCTGTTTCTTTCTGAATGGAGTGGATTAGCATAACACCATATGTCAGAAGAGCAATTCACAATTTATAAAGCCTTTTTATGCACCAGCTCTTTCCTAATCTTGCATCAGCCTGTGAGGTCCACCTGGCAGGTAATTTAATCCGTGTCTCACAGATGAGCAACAATGGAGGCTCACAGAAGCCCAGGCAGCTTGATCAACAATACACACAGACACACAGGCACAAGCAAGTCGGTGTGGAGTTGAGTCCTAAGAACTAGGCTTCGTCTCTGGAGTCGGGCTCAGCCCTGCCACGCAGCTGTCCGTGAGTTCACGGCCCCTGCAGGCCACCTGTGACGGCCGCGTCTCTTCTTCTTGGTGGACGACGTTTGCTTCTGGGGAGCATCGCACTTTGGATCCGAGGCATTTAAATGCTGGTGGCGGATAAGCTGGACTAGAGACCAAGTAGCCTGAATTTCGCTCCCCATGAGGAGCCCTTTCTAGACACCCACTCCTTTCACCTCACCTCCAGGTTCCTGGGAAATCCGTCCCCCTTCCTTCCCTCTCCGAAGGCACAGACGATGCACAACGGTTTACAGGGCCATCGCCCCAGACCTCAGCTCACCTTACAAGTGTGTAGTCTAGGCGCCAACTTACAAGAAAGCCATATTCAAACCCACGGTCTTGTGAAAATAAAACGGAGTCAGGGGGTTCAGCGGGGAGGGTCTCACACCCTCCCACGTCTCACCAACTGTAAATTCAGTAGGAAAAGGCGGGTTCGGCTTCCGGGCCCCACCACGCTACCGCCAGAGCAGGAGGGAAAGCTTTTTCCCGCCCTCCGCAACAGCCCAGCCAATGAGAGGCAGTCCCAGCTCAGCCAATGGGAGGCCAGCATACTGCAAAGTCTCAGGTCGCGCCAATGGGCTTGCTGGTTATAACGGCGGCCTCCTATAAAAGAGCGGTGTTGCTCGTTCGCTGGAGTGGCCTTTGGCGTTCGCCTCAGGCCGCGGTGCTCTGCGATTCCTGAGTAAACGTATTTTTGCTAGTAAAAGAGCCTGCAGTTGTATTTTTTAAGGTTATCAGTCTGCAGGAGGAAGTGTAAAGTGTTAACAACCGGCACAGTCTGAGCGGACAGGCAGCGAGGACGGACGGGGGTCACCCCGGAGCGCCCCGCGTCGCCCAGCTGCTCGGCCCCGGGGAGGGAGGGTCCTCGGGAACCCGGGGGGGCGGGGGGCCCTGGGCCCCGGCGTCGCCGGCTGGTGGGGAGCCGCTCGGTTCTTCCGCGCGCACCGTTGTGTCTTCACGCCAGCAACCTTGTTCAGTCTTCTCTGGGACGTTTGGAGGGAGGTCGAGCCGAGGAGACCGTCTCCGTGAGGTTCAGCAGCTTCTCAGGCCCCACAGCTCGGGAGCTTCCGGCAGTTGTAGTTTAGAGCATGGGGTGATGGGGTGTCCAAGGTGGGAGGCCCTTTGTGGGACAGGAGTGGGACCCCGGGGCGGATGGGTGTGTGTGTGTGTGTGTGTGTGTGTCACCGAGTGTGATCACCCTGGAGCACTAGCTGTGGCCTTGGAGTTCAGAACTAGCTCTCGTTCAGGGGGGGCCGCTGACTCCCCCCGACGCCCAGCGCCGCCCCCGCAGCTGCCAGGCTGCTGGCATCCTGCGCGCTGCGGAGGGCGGGAGTAAGGGCCTCGCTCTGAAGCACGGCTGGGGCCCAGGTTGCCCAAGGGGAGGAAGCTCCATTTGGCCTTCCGTGGGCGGGGTCTGCAGCGTGGATCGGCGCTTGCCCCGAGTTCCAGGGCCCCGGGGTCGGGCCGGATCCGGATTCCCCCTCCCCCGGTCTTCCTGGAGAAGCACAGCCCCTTCCTAGGCTCTCAGGCCCAGGCCCGGCCGCCGGCCCCTGGGGAGGGGAGGTTGGCCTCAGGGCAGCCTGTGCCCGACAGCCTGCCCAGCACTTACGGGGCCTCCAGAGGTGCCAGGGTGTGGGCAGGACTCGGTGTGGAGTGCTGTGAGTCCCTGCTTGGTTTCCCCCCAGACCCCGACGAGGGGCCGGCACCGGGCCGGCGGGGCCTGCTTTCCCCTGCTGCCCCTCCCGTGGTGGCACGTGCCCGTCCCCGGACGGCACGCTCCCTCCCAACAAAGGATGTGATAGGTGTGGGTCTTCGGCCAGGTCCAAAGTGACCAAAAAAACACCCCGAAATAAAGACGTTTTTTCTAGGCACGTGGCCCGTCTGCAGAACGAAATCTCTTCCTGGGCGCCTTGGCAATGCACTCCCCACCGGCCTCCCAACAGAGGCTGGCATTTCTTACATTAAAAACGGAATGCAATTCCTAAGGATTAGAGTCCTTAGGCGAGTTGTCTTCGCGTGTTTTCCTTGCTTGTCCCCAGGCCCTTGCCCATTTAGAGTCAGAGACAACACGTCACATGATTCCTTTTAAAACCGGGCCCTGGCTGCGCTGCTCTGCCTGCCCACTGCCCATCTGCCTGCTCGGAAGGCAGCCCAAGTATCGGGAGGGGCGGGCGCCCGGAAAGCGCACACAAGTAAGCACTGAAATATTTGACTGGACTTGGTCCTAACAGAGGCGATTTTATTACCCTAAATGTCCTGGAAGCCCTGTTGCCTCTGGCGCAGGAAGGCTCCGGACTCGGGCGTCCTGGACAGCAGTCTGCAGCTGGCATCCTGCAAGTGGCTGCGCCGTGAGGCACAGGGCAGTGTGCAGCGAGGCCGAGCGGGAGGTGGGCACGGAGGAGAGAGGCCCTTCTTCCCTGGCCTCAGAGGGCAGTGAGAGGCCTGCAGGCTGGGATGGCCGCGCGCCCCCCTGGGCTTTAGGCTGGGGACTGAGGGATCAGGATCAGGGAGGAGGGCGAGCCCGGAGAGGACCCGTCATGCGAGGCCAAGCCCTGTCAGAAATGGCTCTGGTGTTGGCTGTTGGGCAGGGCCTGTAATATCAAAACCAGACACTGCCTTAGGATGGAAAGAACATTCTGGATTCTTTCTCACAATCCTTTTCATTTAGGCAAAGGAGCAATGAGGTCCGGGCTTATAATTTGTTCCCTTGGTGAAAGCCTTCTCTCATTCAATGAGGGAGCCCCATACTCTTGCGGTGCTTTATTGAGGTCACAAACAGAGCATACTTTATTTTTATTTGAACTGGTCAGTTAGGATGTTTTATGCAAGGCAAACACTGCATCATGAAATATTTAAATTAAAAATAAGTTAGTTCCATCCTAAAGATATCTCCAGGTGCCACATACAAATAGAAAACATCAGCTATAAATTACTAAGTTAAAATAAATAGTCTTGGGGATACTCTGATAGGTCCAGCATAAATCACCCGCCTGCTTCCTAACTGCGTTCCAGGCCCCGTCATCTGTACTGTGCAACACTATTAGTCCCTTGAGACTAGGCCCTCATTGAAAGAGCGCTCGATGCCCAAATCTCCAAATGATGTTCCAACGTGAGGAACGGGCGCCAGGAGTCTAAAACAATGGCTGAAGGGCAGGGATCAGCAAGGTGAAAGCCCAGAAGCCCAGGCCTCTCATCCCTCTAGGCCTCCTTTCAGTTCACCTGGAGACATGGAAACAAGTTCAGCAAAAGGCCACATGTAGCCACCGAGCAGCAGCCTATGAACAACCATGGAGTCGGAGACTGGCGATGCAGCCGGATTACCCAGACCCGACAATTTCCAGCCCACTCTTCGACTTCAGTCTCATCATGGAGGGGCTGCTTTTGCTAAATGGGTTGGATTAGTTGAAGCTTCTGGATTAGAAAACCAGCCTTCTGGGGGGCAGAGTTGACGCTACACATGACAAATATGCAGGATATGTGCCTCTAGCGCCCTCCACGGACAGGCGCTTCTAACTGAGCACTGCACTCCTTCATCTCACACTCGCCCCCACACAGCGCTCCGACAGCCTCTGCCCGTCGTCATCGGTGGGGAGCACTTGAGAAGACTGTTTGCTAACCGAGGTCCCGCTCTGTGTCTGAACTATTCTGTGTGTGCTGTGTGGACTATTCTGTGTATACAAGCATGGGCACTGAAGCCTGACACCCATATGGGTCAGGCACCTTCAGACTAGCCATGTAACTGCTTTAAACGGTCATCCATTAGCTGGATAAGGCCATCTAACTCCGAGTTGTTAGAAAGAAAGAGAGGATGTATGTAAAGTGCTCAGTGTCACGTCTGGCCCATGGTAGGCATTTAATAAATGAGAGCTGTCATCATCACATTATCATCGTAAGTCTATTGATACTAAAGATGGGATTGACGACATTTCCATTAAGAGAGGGAAAGCACAATATTAGATATTAGGTTGAGCCATATGAACTAATCGTTTTTGACCGATAGAAACGGCAATTTCTTATAGTTCAACCTAATACAGAATGATGTATTTCATTTAAGTCACTTACTCTTTCCAACTTTATCAAATTTTTCCTTCCAAGCATTGACCCCCAGAGACATACTCCTGTTCCTCAAAACCCTCCTCTAATCAGTCGCTAGAGTAGGCACCGGAAGGAGTCTGGTGGACTTGAGGACCTAGTATCTAATACCACTAACCGTATCCAGTCACATAACTTCCTAAGGCCTTAGCTGCCCCATCTGTAGATTGGCAATAATTGTGCTTTCTTTAACAGGAATTTTGCGCAGATAAAAGATAATGGATGGGGAAATACTTCAAAAGTTAAAATCGTTATACCAATGCAAGGTATTATTAACTTCACTAGTCTATGCAACTTCAGAAAACATTAGCATTCAACATTTAATTTTTAACGTTTTTCTATAGAAAAACTGCACGTAAAAGAATAGAGGGTTCATGCAATCATGCCAAGTGATCGATACCAATCTTGACAATACTGTCGAATGGATCCTAGAAGTAAATATATAGTGCTCTGTCATCAAAAATTGTACTTTGTCAAGATGAAATCAATGTGGGAAGCAGAATAAGAAGAACCACTGTGTTCACAAGTGCCTCAAACATCAAGCTTTTATATTTATAGCGGAAATCGCTCACATTAGAACAACTCGCAAGGAGGACTGCGGAATTGCCGGCGTCCTTCCTTGGAGGTCTTTAAAATGGGCTGAGGAAATTTGACTGTGGTGTGGTCTTGCTGAAAGATCGGGATATAAACTCCATGACCTCCCAAAGCCACTTTCAGACCAATGGCTTCATTGATTCTAAAAAGGCACACTTTTCTTTTGCCTTCGAGGGAAGTTCCTTGCCTGCATCCTAAGCCACGGCTGTTGGTTAGTAAGGGGCGGTCATGTGTTTGGACCAGCTACTAGCAGAGGTGAAGGTGGCTCAGTTCCCATCTGGAAGTTTCCTCCCCTTGAATACTGGACTTTGGCCAACGCAGGGCCCCGGGGAGGTCACCGTTAGTCAGCCTCAAAGGCGCTGTTGGTCGCTCCCACGTAGTCAGACTTCTTCTTGTGCCTTGTCCACATTCTCCGGAGGATGCTAGGGACGCCGCAGGAGGCGCTTCCTGTCAGCGGTAAGGAGGCTTCTGCTCCCTGGGGAAGGGCCGGGTACTCTTCGGTCACCTTCTTGAGACGTCTGGATCTAAGGCGAAAAGCCGGGGGCGGGGCGGGGAGGACAGTCATTTCACTGAGCCACACTTCACTTTTGCCCTCAAGCAGGGGACACCATTCAGCACCCCCGAGCCCTCTCTTCTGCTGCGTGCACGATGGGGCATGGCGGCAGGGCCATGAGTGTCCGTGTGCACTTGGGTTTTGCACACGCGCCTTCCGTCTTCTTGGTGCAGCACTGAAGGCAGGGAGGGGGCCCCGGGGGGTTTCCCTCCTGTTCCAGCTGCTGGTTCTGGATCGGAGTTAACCGCGGGATCGTGGGGGCTACAAGCTCGGCCTGAAGCTTCTGTACCTTACGCGCTGCTTCGCCTTGGGGCGGGCGCCCTGAACCTCATTTATGAAGCGTTTCGGAGGCCAGCGCGCCTGCCGGCAGGCTCTCGGCATGGCCTGTAGTTACATTTATCTAATTAACCCCAAACCCTCCCAAATGACACTTCTCCGAGCCTACGGAGCGGTGCTAATGAGGTGGAAGCCGTCGGAAACGCTGCAGCCGACGCCCGGACCGGCTGATGCGGCGCCGCGGGGCCCCGGGAGCGCGCGCTCCTTACAACGTAATTCAGAGCCGCGCGGGTCTCGCAGCGCCCCGGGGGCCCGCGTGGGCGCGGCACTCACCCTCTCGCCGGACCCGCTGCGCCCTGCGAGCCTGCGGCCGTCGCCTCCCGCGCGGCCGGGGCCTTCACGGGGATCCGGGCCACCGCAGGCACCTGCGTGTGAGGACGGGAAGGGCGTGTGAGGCGGCGGCCGCGGCCCCCGCGCTGCCACTGCCGGGGGGGGGGGGGGGGGGACCGGACCCGTCCGGCGCCCGGGACGACCCGGCTTCCTCCGCGGGGCCTTCCCCGGCTCCGGATCCCGGAGGTCTGATCACGCCCGAGGGCCCGCACTTGCGGCGGGTTCCTGGGCGCCGAGTCCCGGGAACCCGCGTTAAGAACCAGCGCCCCCGAGGCCCTGGTAGAGAGCGCAGCTCCGCCTTGCCTGGGGGCTTCGTCCCGCACGCTCGCGCGGCCCGGGCCCACTCGCTGTCCAGCCCTGCAAGTCCCCGCCATTTCCCGCCACCGGACCCCCGCTTCCACCCGGGCCCCCACCCCCCAGCCCCCCCGCTTCCACCCGGGCCCCCCCCCCCAGCCCCCCCGCTTCCACCCGGGCCCCCACCCCCCAGCCCCCCCCCGCTGCGGCCAGCCCCCCCCCCCCCGGCTCCGCCTCCTGGGACGCCTGTGGGCACCCCGACACCCGGTCCCGGGGGCGGGGGGGGGGCCGCTCCTGCCCGTGCTCGGCCTCGGGGCAGCTCTGCACCCTCCCTCGGCCTTTCCTTCACTCTCCGGACTGAGCCTCGTCTCCGCCCGCGCCTCAAGGCCACGTCTTCTTCCGGAAGTCTTGCCTCAGGCTGGTGGCCCGAGACGGTTTGTCCCCCGTCCCTGCAGCACTGAGCACCCAGGTGACATGTCCTGGCATTTCACCAGTTCTCTCTCTACTGTTCTCGTTTTGTTCCGTGTGCTTGTCTAGTGTCCTGATCCCCCCAAACGCGGCGCGGGGTGTGCCGGCCTGGCCGCGCAGCCCTCCCGACGGAGGCGGCCAGCGCTCAAGAAGCACGGACTGAATGCAACCGTAGGTGACAGCTGACGGCCTCCCAGGGCTACCTGCAGACTTCGCCCCGGCCCTGGGCATGTGCTATGTTTGCTCCTTCACCCCAGCCCCACGGAAGGTTCAGGGTCACCACATTCCTGGAATTGCTGGGAAATTCCAGGTCAAGGACATCGCGATCCCTGGCCGCCCTCTCTCCTGAGCGGCCAGAGGCCGTGGGCAGAGTTACTGTGCCACCTGGTGGCCTCCCGGGGGCTCTCCTGCCCCTCGTGCCGACGCCCGGCCCGACGGGACGCACCCTCCTCCGCTGCCCTGTTCTCCTCCAGCGCTCGCAGCACTGAGTCACTCTCCCCCCCCAGCCCCCACCCCCGCACCCCCAGGATAAGGGGCCTCCAAAGAGCTAGCTGCGTGACCCCAGCAGCACGTCTCAGGCTTGGAGGCAGGGGTCAGTCATGCTGCCCTGCGGCCTCGGGCTCCGCACAGGCTCGCCCTCCTCCTCTGTAGCGTGGCCCGGTCACCACCCCATCCCGCTCAACTCCTGGCCGCCCAAACGCAGTTACCTCTCTGCCAAGGGTACCGTCTGACTGCAGCCCACAGTCTAGGGGCAGGTAGTCCGAGGCGGTGAGCCACCCCCTTCCCCTTAACCTTGGCCTTTTCCGGGCTCAGCTGAGGGCAGCTGTGGCCCGACGGTCTGCGCTTCCTGGCCGGGCCTCAGCCATCTTCAGCGTCTCGTGAGCCCTGGGTTGGGGCAGGGGGCTCCTGATGAACCAGCTTGTTCCAACCCTGCCCTTTGTGGAGTTTTCCTAGTACAGAGATGACCTAAGTGACGTATTTAGATTAGATCTTACTGCTCAGACTTAGAGTGATAGTGCTCACTGCCCGGTTTGTTCCTTAAGGACGAGGGGCCTGGCCCACACAACCTCCAATGGCTTTTCTGGTCCTCACGTGGCATGATCCATCAGTCTGGAAAGCTGATGCTCGTACAGCCCAGGACGCCTGAGCTGACCTCACCTCTAGCCAAAATTCCCTCCCTACTGTGCTAACCCAGAGTACCCACATTCGTGCCCAAAAGAAAACAACGGAGATGGGGTCTTTTCAGAGTGACCCTGGGCTAGATCCGGACATGCACCATCTGACCTCCTTCTGGGAAAGACGAGCTGCCCAACTGCTAGGGGGCAGGCGGCAAAGGCTCCTTTGGGTGGGCCTAGGGTTCAGAGGGCCTCTCACCCCAGGGGATGCCCTCCCCGCAGCCCCCAACCCCTACTCCACCGGGGTAGCCCGCATACCATGACAAAGCAAGGAAGAAACAAAGGCTTGGCCAGTTGTACCCAACTCAGGACAGTCTGGGGGGTAACCCTTGCCCCTGGGCTCCTGCCAGGAGGTATCAGGTGTGCATGGTGGTTTAGCAGTTGTCTCTGCTCAATGCTACCTCCCTTCTCCTGTCACAGGTATTGACCCCTAATGTACATCTCATACCCATACCCCACATCTGAGTCTGCTTCCAGAAAACCTGACCTGGAGCAGATGTCCTCCAGGGCCGTCCGGACCGAAGATGGCTGGGGTTCTGTGTTTTCACGGCCTTCAAGACCCTTACATGCCTTTACCCCTGCAGCTGCCCCTGGGCATCAGTCAGGCGTTTCCACCTGGCAGGTGCCTACCTTCGGAACCACTGCTTTCCCCCCCATGTCTGAGGTGTCCACTAGATGATACCTTCTGTTTGCCAAAGAGCTGAACTTCTGGCAAGAAAGAACAGCATCCAGTGGTGCGCCATGAGGTGACAGACCTGAGGAGCAAAGAGCCCTCAGGGAGGCTCTGCTGAGTGTCTTCAGGCCTGGAGCCAAGGGCAAGGCAAGAAGCTTGAAGCACAATGGGTGTAAGTAGCCGGGCTTATTTTACTATTTTACTCACCAAAGATTTTCCATATGCTCGATTCCCACACAGATTTGATGATCTGGGTTCCGAAATCCCCACTGCAAGGTTGAAAAGAGGAGGCACTGGTCAGTGGTACTGGGTGTTCAACTTCCCCTCACTCTGCGCCAGTGAGCCTAGCTAGCCGGTCACAAGCTAGGAATTTCTAAAGGTCTTCATACCCAGCAGCAAAATCAGGCAGTAGGGCAGGCAGTGGGGCAACCGTCGAGTGGGTAATCTGCACTCCTGGCGCCCCTCCAGGGGCTGAAACTAAGGTCTAATGAGATCATGTGTGTGCGAGCATTTGGTACTGTGTCTGTATGCAGTAGGTGCTCAGAGAACGTGCCCTTAGCTCATCGGTTGTCAGGGGTTAAGTCTTTGCAGCTGGGATCTATTCCACCTGCTGCGCCTGCACATCCCTGCGGGGAGATGAGCCAGCGATGTCTTGCCCACAGTGGGAAGCACGGCTTCAGAAGGTGGGAGGGTTAGAGGTTATCGGAGTTCTGAGTCATTGACTGTGGAAGACACTTGAGAAACTTCTCGTTGGGCCCTTGTTCCTAAGGCCCCACCTACTTCTGAGTAATCTCTACCCTGACGTCTGCAGCTTCTGAGAACCAAGGTGTTGAGCTGAGGTAGCAGATAATAGGCGGGGGCAGGTTGGCTTTCCATACAGTCCTCTCCTCGGGCAGACATTCCAGGACAGGCCCCATCCTTCACACCGCAGTGAATGGAGGTCAAACACTCCCCAGCCCAAGGAAGGAAACATTTCCCTGCCAATAAAATGAAGTCACAAGATTGCCAAGATGACATCATAACGTACAGTGCTCTGGCATAACAGTAGTTCGTATTTCTGAGTATTTACTGTGTCAGACACTGCTGAGCATGAAGCACATAAACACCGCCTCATGTGGTCCTTACCATAACCCCGTCAGGTACATATCACGATAGTCCCCACTTTCTAGACGGGGAAGTGGAGGCTTTGGGGCTCCATAAGGGAGGGAGCCGGGTGAGGCCGGTCTAGGAGGGCAGACCGCCTTAGGAGTCTGGCAGGATGGGGACTTGGCTGAGCGACTCTGGGAGGCGTCTGCCGGGTGGAGAGACAGGAGGGCAGGCCACAGGGTGGGCGGGGTCAGGGAAGGTCTGGGAAAGTGAATACGGGGAAGTAGTCACAGGATCACGGCACAGCTCCGCGCTGCTGTGTGTAGGGACGGGCAGGGACCGCAGTGTCACAGGAGGCAGCCGGGGAGAGGTCAGCAGAGGGTGGGTTCTGGGGGGGGCCTCGGGCACGGTCTGCGGGGGGGGCGCGCGGACGGGAAGGACACTGTTTGACATCGGGGGGGGCGTGCGGACGGGAAGGACACTGTTCGACATGGGGGGGGGCGTGCGGACGGGAAGGACACTGTTTGACATCGAAGGAAGGCGGAGGCAGAGTTCGGCTTTAGAAGGACCCCTCTGGAAGCCTTGTAGAGGGAGCGGGAGTGGTGGCTGAGGGCCAGCGTGGGTGCTACACACCCGGGATGAAGGGGTCCAGGGAGCCTGAGGTAGGTGCCAAGAGGAAGAGATGAGACAGAGAGAGGAACTGACATTGTCGGTATTTAGTATGTGGCGCGGTGGGTGGAGTGGGGGTGAGGAAGACCAAGGGGATGTTAAGGAAAATATCCTACTTGAAAGAAGAGAGGTTTGAAGGAGGAGGGCGCATTCCATTGAAACAAGTTGCTTCTCAGGTGCCTGAGGTCATCTTGGTGGAGACATTCCACAGGCAGCCAATTCTCTCAGGCCCAGGAGGTGGGTGCCGCCATTCCGGGCACCTGACGCTCACCTGCTCAGGGCCTCATGGTGGAGGCCTCTTCCTCCTCTTTCAGAGCCCCTGGAATTTCTGAGATTCCTCAGAGAACCTTCCTCCCATGTGAGAAGGCCGTACCATCCAGGAGCCTTCTCCTATGGCTCCGAAAGGCAGCAGGGCCCCAGCTCTGACATTCCTGGGGACACACGTACTTCTGATGGGAGGAAGGAAGACTCATCGCCCAAGGCCAATGCCAAGCATTTCCCGTGGAAAGTACTGGGTCTAGCTTTGACTCAGAAACCTTCTGTCTCCCCCAACCCCCTCCGGAATCTATCAGACTGGGGGAGCTGAAGGAATTGAATCCATGCCCAGCTCAATCTTTTTTTTTTTTTTTTTTTAACCTGACTAGCACATTCCCTGCATGAGCTGACTGTCACATGTTGGGCAGATTCTCTCGATTTCATGACTTACTGTTTTCTTTCAGAATAAAAGACCGACTAGGGCAGTTAAGCTTCCACAGGCCACTTAGGAAGGAAAGTGGCCCCTGAAGCTAGACATTTGGGAAGACATTGTTCTCTACGGGTAGGGAATAGGGGGGGATGGAAGCCTTAGCTAGGAAATTAGAAGACCCAAGATTTACTCTCAGTTCTATTGCTAATAAGCAGTGTGACTTTGAGTCAGTTTCTATGGTTTCAGTTTCCTTTTCTGTAAACGGGCCTGGGGTGGCTGCAGATCAGTGTTCTCTACCTTCAGTGTGCATTAGAATCACTTGGGGGGCTTGTTAAATCAGAGATTGCTGGGTCTTGGGGCGCCTGGGTGGCTCAGTTGGTTAAGCGTCCGACTTCGGCTCAGGTCAGATCTCATGGATCATGGGTTCGAGCCCCACATCAGGCTCTGTGCTGACAGCTCAGAGCCTGGAGCCTGTTTCAGATTCTGTGTCTTCCTCTCTCTCTGCCCCTCCCTCACCCGTGCTCTGTCTCTCTCTGTCTCAAAAATAAACTATATATATAAAAAAAAAAAGAGAGAGAGATTGCTGGGTCCTAGCCCAGAATTTGATTCAATAAGTCTTAGGTGGGATCTTAAATGTGCATTTCCAGCAAGTTCCCAGGTGATTCTGCTGTTCTGGAGACCCCACTTCGAGAGCCACCCATTAGACCATCTCTAAATCCTTGCTAATCAATATTGTCCTCAGACCAACATCATTAACATCACAGGGAAGCTTCTTAGAAACATAAGATCTGGGGCCCTACTCAGTCCTACTGAATTAAAATCTGCATGAAAACAAGATTCCCAGGTGATTCTTTTGCACATTAAAATTTGAGAAATATGGCTATCAGTTCACTTTATGATTTTGTAGCGAAGACAGTCTCTTTTTCTCTTTCTACACACACATGCACCCACCCACCCACCCACCTATATATAGACACAGAAAAATTTATCTCCTCTTAATTTGCAAGGCAGATTGTGGTTTTCCTAATGCTTTCACTCTACATTACATATGTGTATTTGTAATCACTTAGCTGGAGAATATAGCTTGATCTTTGCGTGATTATATGTAAGATCATAAAAACAGGATCAGGGTGTTAGTGAGCAAAGAAACCTTAGAGATCCAGTCAAGCATCTATGGAGAGAGAAGCTGGATAGATAAAGAGATATCTTCCATGATGTATTATTTCAGTTCTTATATAAAATTGACACTGAAAAGCCTTGAGAAGGACATCCCAGACTTTCTATTGTGTATTTTTGGAGTTAAATTATGAATTACTTTGGGCTGCAGACATAACATAAATAAACCAACGACTGAAGGTGAAATACCATCACAGACTTCAGTGGGCTAGATGCAGATTCCTGTTTAACTGCTTGGGGTGGAAGCCATTTTTAAAAATAGTGCTGAAGGTTAAGACTATAATGTTTCCAGTTTTCAAAATAAGTTTATCCCTAAATTCTTTTTAGAGATTGTTGAAATAGCCCTAAGTCATTCACATTTACAGTGCTGAGCTCTTCAGATGGCAGTTTGTGAAGAGACTGTATAATTACACACACAGCCTGTAAAATGTATAACGTAAGCTTCTGTTTCTTCATGAGTCATGTCTACACTGGTTCTTTCTGCCCCAGAACATAATGGTTTTCATCTCCTCTTGAATCCAGCAGGGCTTGCTTTGGACCAAGATGGTGGATGAAAGCATCTTTGCTCGGGGCACAGTCAGGAGTGTCTGCAGGTGGAGGGGGTTTGGCGGTGCAGCCGTGGGCGGAGGGGGGCCCGGGAGCAGGCGCTGCGCTGCCCTGGCGGACGGAGGGCGCCCGGCGGTCAGAGCGCGCGCCAGGCCGGGACCCTGGGGACGCGGCGGCGGCCGGTGTAGGCGCGTCAGTGCCCCCCGCCCCCCCCGGGAGGGTGCAGGGACGCATCCAGGGCGCACGTACCGGGTCTGGCCGCCGCCTTGGCGAGCTGGGGCCGGCCCGGCCTGCGGCCCTCGCCGTCGCGGCGGTCGCTGCGGCGCGGCAGCGGCTCCAGGGCCCGCGGCGCGCGGAGGTCCGACTCGGCGCCCACCTGCCGGGGGACGAAGCACAGTCAGCCGGGCCGGCCCCTCCCTCGGGCGTCGGGCGCGCCCCGGGCCGAGGGGGCTCCCGGGGCCTCCCCCGCGGGGGGCGAGTGCCGGGCGCGGGTGACCGGCCTCCGCCAGCCCCGCGGTGCGCGTGACGCCGGCGCGCCCAGGGGTGCCGGGCGCACCCCGGCGAAGGTGGGGGCTCCTCACCGGCGGGCCCGTCACAGTCGGCGGCCTGAGCCGTCAGGGCAACAGAACCGGCTCTGTGAAGCGAGGAAGGTTCTGGAAATCAGGGTCGTCCAGCCTTTGCCACGGGCAGACACCCTGTGTGCGCACAGGACGGCGTCCTGAGCGCCACGGAGGGGCCGGCGAGGGGCAGGGCCCGAGGCCCGCGACGCTGCGGGCGAGACGGAGCAGCCCCCCCGCAGAAGGCCTGCGCCAGGGACCAGCAGCCCCCCGCACCCCCCCGCCCGCACCCCTCGCACCCCGCACCCCCCCCGCACCCCCGCACCCCCCCCGCAGAAGGCCTGCGCCAGCCTTCCCGGGTGAGCTGGCAGCGTGTGCGCTGTCCCTGCGGCCCTGACAGCCGGGCGGGTTGCTGGGAGCCGAGGTGGCTTCAGTCACGGGAACCACCTGCCGAGCAGTCACCTCGGGAAGTACGTTCAGAGGAAACACCCCTTTTGTCCGGACCCACCAACATGGGCCTTAGGTTATAATAAACATACTGAAATCATGGAAATAATTTAAATGTAGAAACTTGAGACAGATAATACCGTACTTTATCGTAAAACCAGGAGTCTTTGGCTCATATCCCGCACAGTTGTGTATATATATATACACATCTAGGACATTGGGGTCATTCCTATGAATTTCTTCAGCTCTGGAAGCTGGTTAGCATCTCAGGAGGATGGGCGGCCTCTGCGGGTTAGCGCCCCCAACCTCCTGCGCCCTCAGCAGACACCCTGCGAGGGCGGCTGGGTGCCGGGTCCTGGCACTGGGTGCATCTGAGCGTTAGGTGGACCCGCCTCAGCCCCGCAGTCCAGCCTGCGACAGGTCCCCTCAGTTGTCCACACGGACAACTGTGCCGCTTTTGGAGGGTGCTGAAGCAAATAAGGCTATAAGTACGGGGGTTAGGCCGGGCGACGGGCAGAGCAGGCTCTTTAGCACTGAGTACGGGGGTAAGGCCGTGCGACGGGCAGAGGGGAGGGAGAGGCGAGGCTACATGCTGGATTCTCCTTCCCCAGTCAGCAAACTGCCTTCTGAAAGTAGGGAATGTCCTAGTGCGGTGGGCTGATGACCCCCGGGGGTCTTGGGTCAGGGACTGGAAGACCAGAAGGCAAGGGCCAGTACGGAAGCCTCAGGATTCCAGCCTTCTTCAGTTCACACTTCTGTTTGAAGTCTAGGGGGCTGCAGGGAACTGGAAAGACAGGTGAGACCTAAATGACGGGGACACATCATGATTTGGGGCTGTTGGGCTCCACAGCAATGTTCTAGCCAACTGCCTAGCTTTCTCCGTAGGGAAGCTGAGGCCAAGAGAGATCATGTGCCCCTTCGAGAGCTGTGAGGGGCAGAGCCAGGCTGAGAGCTGTGATTTCATGACTTTTAAGTGAGTGCTTTTTGTAAAACCTGTAGAAATGCCTACAGCCAGATAAGAAATTTCAAGTACACGTGATTGCTCAGTGCATTTTGAAAAATCAGTAGATTTCTAGACCAGTTTCTCCCCAGCAGGGTTGAAATCTGGGAAGAACGTGACATGCGCGCGTCCCTTCCTCCATCCTTCCTGGCGGTGGTACTTAACACCGCTCGTTGTTCCGGGACTGGCAGTGGGCGGCAGTGGCTCGCCTTGTTCTACGAGGCCTAACTGACACACCTTAGTGGTGCGCGACACGAAGGATGGCCTCGAGAGGAGAGCTGTTTGTAAAGGAAGGAAGCTGACTCCGGGTGTAGCCCAAGGACTGGCAGTAGACACTAGTAAGAATTCCAGGACAAAGAAAGTCCTGGACATTGGTAGCTTTGAGCAATTGCAAAATACTCTTTTTCTTGGGTACTCAAAGGGAAGCCAAGAGCCCATTGGATGAAGAAACAACAAATCAGAGACAGTTCTTTCTTTAGGACTCACTTTCCCCCTTAGGTAGACTAAGACCTTTCTTTCTTGTCTTTTCTAATTTGAATGCTCTGTACAGCTAGCCTAAGTTCTGTAAGCAGAGGATGAGTCAGGCTGTTAGCGGAAGTGAGAAACTTAGAGAAGAGCTCATAGGACAGAGGGTCTTATTAACTTGTCTTACCTGGAGAAAGACTGAATAGTTGAAGGCAAGACCCTAGCTTTCGATTTTATTTTTTTAATTGAAAACAAATTTTAATATGGATTCATATACTTGAGTCATTTTTTTTCTCTGAGTAAAAATCTTTTGGGGAGGGAAAGTGCTTTAAACCATAAACCTGACCGTGTTTCTCACTCCCAGGAACCTTGAGCATGGTCCTATAGTGCCCAGTTGAAGTCAGTTGGATATTCCAGGAGACTGTGCCCCATGTTTTGGTTGCTTTGTGTATCTCAGGCCCATGTGGCTTCATCATCACCACTGAGAGTTGTCTCCTTTATTTAGGTTCTAAATCTGAGAAGTTTCTTCCCTAGCACCCTCTTTAACTGTTAGAAAGTATAATGATTTAGTTTCCATTTTAAGAGCTTTTGTAAATACTGTTCTATCATTATAAAGCCAGTAGGTATTGGTATTGGGAGTGATTCAGACAGGAACATTGTTTAAGGGTAGAAAATCAAAGCCAGAACTTGGCTGAGAACTAAAGATTCCTAGTTCTCAAGGTATCTGCTCTGAATCATGAATCATTTGTGGCTCCTTCAAATCCAGATGCCTCTTGAGTGAAAAGTGTGTTGTGAAACTTTTCTTAAATTCTAAATTACCTGCAGACAACAATTTCCCTTTCAAAAAAAATTTTTTTAATGTTTTATTTACTTCTGAGAGGCAGCATGAGCCGGGGAGGATCAGAGAGAGAGGGAGACACAGAATCGAAAGACAGGCTCCAGGCTCTGAGCTGTCAGCACAGAGCCCGACGCAGGGCTCGAGCCCACGAACCATGAGATCATGACCTGAGCCGAAGTTGGACCCCCAACCGACTGAGCCACCCGAGCGCCCCAACAACTTTCCTTTCAATTTTTGGTAACACTCACTGCTCCTTGGAAGTCAGGAGGATTTTTCTTCTAGACTGTGGGCTCAAGTTTCAAGGACCAGGAAAAAGGTAAGAATCTCTTGCCCTGCCACGAAGGAATTTTCCATCCATTAAAAGCCCTTTTTGGGCCGCCTGGGTAGCTCAGTGGGTTAAGTGTCTGACTTTGGCTCAGGTCGCGATCTTGTGGTTTGTGAATTAGAGTCCTGCAACAGGCTCTGTGCTGACAGCTCAGAGCCAGGAGCCCGCTTCAGATTCTGTGTCTCCCTCTCTGCCCCTCCCCAGCTTACGCTCGCGTGGGCGCACACTCTCTCTCTCTCTGTCTCTCTCAAAAATAAAATTTAAAAACATTAAAAATATTCTCAAGTCATTTTAGAAAGACCTACAACAGAAAAATGGGCAGAAGACATGAGTTAGGAATCTATAGAGAAAAAATATTCAAGTCCCTGAAAAGATGAAGAATGACGTTGATAATTAAAGAAATGTAAATTCAAACAAGATATTTTTCACCTATCAGATTGTCAAAGATTAACAACATCATGACATACACTATTGGCTTAGGTATTCTGGTAAAAGTACTTGAAAACACTTGCTAAGAATTTGGCAATGACTATAAAGTTTTTTCAATGTTCATGTCCTTTTAGCAATGGATTGCTTTCTTCTTTAAAGTTGGATATAATTAATATATAACATTATGTAAGTTTAAGGCGTACAATTGTTGATTTGATGATCCAACATTTTCATATCTATGAATTTATCCTCAAAAACATTTGCAGAAGAGCATGAAAGATCTGTTCAAAGATATTGCTTGTGGCATTGTTTTAGTAGAGACCGAGAGGCAGCCCCATTTGTTGTCAATTTGGTTAAATAATGTAGAAGATGTCAGATTTGATTTGGGTAGAGAATTATAGTACATTCATATAATGGCATGGTATACAGCTTTCATAAGGAAGAGCTAGATCTGTATGTGTTAACTGGCATGTAAAGATGTTCAAGATTTATTTAGTGAAAAAAGCAAATTGCAAAACAGTATGTTATAGAGCAATTAAGTACAATAATGATATGTTAGTATATGGAAAACTTTCACTTAAAAAGTGCCAATTCTAGAGTGCCTGAGTGGCTCGGTCACTTAAGCGTCTGACTCTTGATTTCCACTCAGGTTGTGATCTTGAGGTTCTTGAGATCCAGCCCTGAGTTGGGCTCTGTGCTGCCGTTATGGAGCCTGCTTGGCATTCTCTCCCTCCCTCTCCCTCTGTGTTCCTCCCCGGTTTGTGCCCTTTCTCTCTCTCAAAATAAATAAACATAAAAAAAAAAAAAACCCACCAAGTTTAAAAAGAAAGTGCCAATACTAATTGCTCAGTGTGTGTCAGGTTCGGGGCTAAGCACTTCACGTGTATTAAATCCTTGCTCCTTCAGTGGTTCTTGAGATGTGCTCCTAGTATTACCATCTGAATGTTCTTTAGCCTTCACATGGAGTCCCAGTGTGGTGGGCGATGTGCTCAGGGTCACCTAGCTAGAAATGGATAGGGCTGGAATTTAAGCCCAGGCAGTTTGACGCAAAAGTCTGTATACCTAACTGTTCTGTTCTACAGCTTCTTAGAATTTTCTGATATTATGAACATTTTATAATATTTGAAACTTTATAATGGGCACATACTACTTTGGGAATTAAAAAAAGACGTTTATAAAACAGCGACTAAATCCCCATCTCATTTCCAGGACACTTAAAAAATTTTTTTAATGCTTACTCATTTAAAAAAAAATTTTTTTTAATGTTTTATTTATTTCTAGGAGAGAGAGAGAGACAGCGTGAGCAGGGGAGGGTCAGAGAGAGAGGGAGTCACAGACTCTGAAACAGGCTCCAGGCTCTGAGCTGGAAGTCAGCACAGAGCCCGACGCGGGGCTCGAACCCACGAACCGCGAGGTCGTGACCTAAGCGAAAGTCGGACGCTTAACCGACTAAGCCCCCCAGGCGCCCCAATGTTTATTCATTTCTGAGAGCGAGCAGTAGCAGAGAGAGAAGGGGACACGAGATGTGAAGCAGGCGCCGCACGGATGGCAGCGGACCTGATGTGGGGCTCGAACTCACAAACTGCGAGATCATGGCCTGAGCTGAAGTCAGACACTCAACCAACTGAGGCACTCACGTGCCCCTCCCAAATTCTTTTTAATGGAAAAGGCTTTAAAATATTGAGATACTTAGAAAATCAAAATGGTGTTCTACAAAAATTGTGATAGAAACTCCAGCATAACCAAGGGGAAATAATTAGCAGTTAAACCTTTTCAATGAAAGTACAAAGATGTATTGACAGTTTTTGTATAAAGAAATCTGTAAGTAAAATGTGAAATTGACAGCACCATTGGGCTCTAATGACATGTAAACCAATTTTCAGGTAATGTATATGCTTATTAGAATAGCAAAAGATTATACAACAAAATGAAAGTTGATGTTCGTGAGGTTGGAGGTAAATGGAACAGCATTGCTGGAGGCCCTGCAGCCATTCAGAATTCCCGGTAATGTGGGACAAAACTGAGAGCAGAAACCAGTTTTGAAAAAAGCCACTATTCTCCACATCTAGCACAGCGTCTCTTCCACATAGTAAGAATGCAGATATGGGATGGATGGTAAACGAAATTATTCTCCTCCTTTTGTTAAGTCACCAAGGAACTGTCCAAAAGAAGAGTATTTTGTATAAATTAATGGCACTGCTATTTAAAATAGTGAAATAATGGAACATAGCAAATGCCCACAGTAGGCGAACTCTTAGGTCAGGGATGCTGTGTTCCCATCTCGTACTCTTTTTAAATAAGAACAATTTTTTAAGAGTGAGATTCACTCTGTGTGTCTGAGGAAAATGGCAGAATTGGGGCGGTGGGGTCTGATTCAGAGCTGTTTGCTGCCTAGTTGACGTTTGTCAATTATTTCGGTGGAAGACAGGAAATACAGAGCAGCGACGAGCAATAGAGAAAAACTTTGTGGTTATTGAGAGCAGGGGAGAGGGAGTGAAGAAGCTAGATGCTGCTTTTGCACTGAAAACCAATAAAAGGGATCAAAAGTGAAGTTGTACTTACATTCTTGGTCAAGAGGTGTTGAGAACTTTTGACTCTTCTTCTGGCTGGACTAGACACTGCAAAGAGAGAGAAAGGAATGTTTTAACGAACACTGGGGAGGCCGATGCAGCCTCAGAGGGGGCTTGCACCCAGCGTGGGGAGGGGGACGTGGCGAGAAGAGGGTGTGAGTACAATTTTGGGTGTTACTAAAATTCGTGCAGCATTACCCATAGTAGCCAAAAGGGGGAAACAGCCCAAATGTCCACAACAGATGAGTGGGCTAACGGACTGTGGTATATGCCTACAATGGAATATTATTCAGCCTTAAAAAGAAGTAGAATTCTGATACGTGCTGTAACATAGATGAGCCTTAAAGACATTAACCTAAGTGAAATAAGCCAGACACAAAAGGACAAATGTTGTCTGAGTTCGCTTATGTGAGATACCTAGAACAGTTAAATTCAGAGACAGAAAGTAGAGTAGAGTTTACCAAGGGGTTGGGGGAAGAAAGGAATGCAGATTGTTACGTAACAGGTACAGGGATGATGAAAAGTTCTGGAAATGAATAGTGAGGGGTGCACAGCAATGTGAATGTGCTTCGTGCCGCAGAACTGGACACTTATAAATGGTGAAATGGTAGATTTTATATTATGTATGCCTTATTTCAGTTTAAAAAATCAACTAACCATTAAAACATGTTAGTTGGGAAGAGGTGTGTCCTTTGTTGAAAATGGAAAGGCTCGGGCAGCTCTTTTCCATATTGCTGCTAGAATGATTTGTTGAACTGAAGTCCCACCACGTCACTGCCCTGCCTAGAACTGAGGTGACTTCTTGTCACGTATCAGATAAGCGATCCGATGAGTGCTGGGCGGTGCCATTTTCTGCAGAGCGCCTTCAGCCATGAAGCCTGGCGTAAGGTGTGCTGGTTCATAGCCAGGGTTCCCGATTCCTTTCACATGAGCGTGAATCGGAGCCGGACCCTTTGCCAGTCACGTGACTTGGGCAAATTACCCATCCTTTCCACGCCTGACTCTCATCTGGAAAACAGGGTACTTAATAGCGCCCATCTCAGGGGGCTGTGACAAGCAGTAAATAAATAAATTTTTATAACGCCCTTGGTCCAGTGCCCAGCAAAGAGAAAGGTCTCAGGAATTAGCAGTGGTTATTACGATTTTCCGCTCTCTCTGCAAACTGAAGGCAGGTGGAAAGAATAGGTGATACGTTCTAAGTTAGCATTCCTTCTGGAGCTTTCTCCATTTCTCCGTTAGCGATTCCCCTCACTAATAATGTCTCCCCATTGCTGTTTATCCTCAAGAGAATTATTTTGAATGCTGTGGTACTGTTCACCCTAGAGTTAAACCCACTTTGGTGTGTCTCAGGAAATAACTTCTGGTACAACTTCTTGGTAAAACCACAGCTTTTTATCTCTCATATTTACTGTGAATTTTGTCTGTGAAATCTTTCCCTTAAAGGGCTCTCCTTCTCTCCAGAAAACAAAAATCCACACTTATTCTCAGTTACAGACTTGATCCTATGCCTTTAAGCTGAACCCAATATATGTATGTATGTGTGTGCTGGACAGAAGGATGTAATACGGTAACATAAATGTAATAATAGCTCACATTGAGCTTTACCAGCTGACGGCTCATTTGCCTTATCTCATCTACTCTTCTAGAAGCTCTGCGAGCTAGGTGCTCTTCATGAGCTCTGTTTTACTGGTGTGGCTACTGAAGGTTAGGGGCCACACAGCTGATCGTGGAACGAGGCCCTGTACTCTTAACCGGCGGCCACACTGCTGAAGCCGCGCTCAGAACATGTTTTGGTCATTTTAGTCATGCTAACCGGTAGCATTTGGAAAAGGGCATCCGAGGGAGGGCTATCACCCTGGTTAGATAAAATTAAGCCAATTCTATTTCTGCTGTTAAGGAATGTGAGGACATAATGAAGAGTTACCAATCTCTCTAATAAGCAGTGACTTAAGAAGAGCTAGCACCCTCTTCTCTCGCTGAAAGCCCTCTGCTCGATAGCTTTGGAGAAGGCAAGATAAGGCAAAACATAACAAATAGGAGAGGTGAACTTCTTCCATTTATGGTCTAATGTAAACCTGCAAATACTCCTTTTCTAGAGAAGGACTTCCTGAGCAGCGAAATGTCCGTGAATACTAATGAGTACTTGGTTTGTTACCAGGAGATGGCCATGAATGAAAATGCAAGAAAGGAATATAGGATTAAATATTTATCCTTGGCTGAATATTCATTGCTCTAAATATGGAATAAAAATAGAAATCATTTTGTAAGTGATATATTTAATGGTGCTTACTACATGCTGTTTTCAATGCATTATATATTTTATCTATATTTGTTTTCCCTCTATAATCACTCTGGAAGATAAATTCTAGCCCTCCCTGTTACAACAGTGGAAACTCAGGCCCAGAGAGGTAAACCTGACCAAGGGCACACAGTGCAGAAGTGGCAGCTGTCTCTTGACCACTATGCTAATAAGCAAATGGCCTCAAAGGCCCTATTTTAAATGATTCTATTCAGGTGAATTGTGACATTGCTCTTGAATTGTTGAATAAGTTTTTAATTAAAAAGGGCCTTTGGGCTTTGGTTTTTTTCTCCCTTTAAAAATTGTTAAATGAAAGAAAATTACAGAAAACAGACCCATTTTAACATTTTCATATTTGCGTCCAATTTGTTTTCTCATGTAAAAGAACTTAAAAATTAGGCAAGTTTAGATTCCCTTTCCACTCTCCCTTAATTCTGCCTCTGTGCCTCCCTAGGGCTAGTAAGATCACCAGTTTTATCTGCATCTTTCCAGTGTGTGTTTTCATACTTTCTCTGGGTATATATCTATAAACAATAGACAGTGTTGTGTTTTATTGCCAGATAGAGTCACTGTTATCATACATATAACATTTTTCAGCCTGCTTTTTTTTCCCCCTCCTCAACATTATGCTTTTGAGATCTGTTAGTTCATCCCTGTTGACAACTGTGGAATATTCCATAGTATGATGATACCACGTTTACCTCTTCCCTCCCAAGGACATTTGCATTGTTTTCAGGGCTGCCTTCCTATGGTCACAGTCGGCGCAACGTGAGCGCCCACGACAGCTGTGCAGCAGTGGGCCTGCCCGGGCAGAGGGTCGGCTTTGACTTTCAGGTACTTTTCAGAGTCTCCAGACAGAGTTCTGGCCCCTGCACGTGGGCAGCCTCCTAGCTCTGCCCCTCCCTGCATGTGGCAATAGATGTCAGAAGCTTTATTTATGTTCTGTGGCTGTCTCTTTGTGGCCAGCCTGGATCTCTCCCTTCCCCCGCCCTGCGCGGCGGCCCTGTCAGCGGCTGACACGGGAAGAAGAAAGGATTGTTTGAACAGGGGGTCACAACACCAGCAAACATCCAGCCCCCTTCATTCAAGTCTGACAATGAGACCAGGGCCACGCCGGGGTCCCCGGCTCTCCCGCGAGGCAGGGGCTGCCAGGGGGGCAGAGGGGGCCGCAGACAGGCCTGAGCTGCGGAGGGGACGCAGCAGGGGACCTCCAGTAGCCAGACACCTGCTGTCCGCTGAGCTCGTCTACACAGCCATCCTGGGACCTGGCACCATTCACACGGAGCACGGGGCTCACAGAGTCACGCTCGTTGGCAGTGCTAGTTTGAGGTGAAGTTCGGGAGCGTGGCCCTGGGGTCTGTGTGGGAGGGCAGCCCTGGGCCACGGCGTGATCTGAGACCACTTTATTAGACTCTTGGCCACGGCTGGGAGTATTTCCACTCCATTCCACCGCATAGTTAGAAACCATACTTTTAAGCCAGCTGGTTCCCATTGCAGAGCCCACTTGCTCACTGGAGAACATGAAAGAATCCCTCTAGCTGCCCTGGAATTGTGTTTTCATCTCTCTTTCCTAAAACAATGGCTGGCTGTCACTTTCCTTCGGTGGCGCATTGGGTTGCCAGTGTTCAACGAAGTGAAGCCGGGGGTATTTCACGGCCGTCATCCCTGCCCCACCCCCTAGATCAATTGTTTCTCAGTGATTCATGTCTATCCACGGACCTTCTTTTCAAAAACAACAGCAATACCAACAGCAGACACCATCCAGACAGAGCCCATCAGACCCTCGGAGACGAGCTAAGCCGTCGTAAAGCAGCACGTGATCGCACAAGGCGCCGCTGAGGACACAGCCAAGGGCGATTTTACTCACCCTTGGAAGGGATCACGGTGGTGAAAACTTCTATATTCTCATCGCTGCAGCTGTATATCTGATGCATCGTTTCAGCCTTCTCTCCCCCAAAGTGCCGGGAGCCGGAAGCCTCTCTCTGAACCCCTAGTCGCGAGGCTTCCTAATCCAGTCTGGCTCGGGGATCATTGTGCAAGTCCACAAAAGACAGGCTGCTGCTGTGATCTCATCTCATTCCAGAGTCTTCCCTGCAACATTTTCTAATCCCATCTGTCTTTTTTTTTTTTTTTTATGAATCCTATTATTGTAAACCTTTGATGGAGCGTGGAGGCTTCAGTCCCCTCCCAGCCAGGATGGATTTAACATTTTTATTTCGCCTGTCTGCCGCAGTGATTTTGGAAGTCTTTTGTGAAGTAATGATGAAGCGGAATCGCCGACTTGGTTAGTGCCAAGCTTGGCTGGAGAATTTCACCAAAAAGGAAACATGGATTTTGGTAGCAGCAATTTCTCTTTTCATTTCAGAAATGAGGGTCCCTCGCCCCCCGCCCCCCACAAGAACAGGAATTTGCGTGTTAATTTGGCTTCCTTCTATGTTTCTATTTTAAACAAAAGGACTATTTTTCCTGAGCATTTTCGCCTCATGCCAGTAAATGACAAGGCGACATTTCTAGAGAGCTGTGCGCAACGGCGCACCGACCCGCAAGGTGTCACGGGGAGGTGGTGTTCGTTCTCCTAAATATACGGATATATCTCATCCTATATATTCTATTACCCTATATTTATGTAGAATAATATGTATACCTGTGTTTTGTCTTCTATATTCCATATATGTATACAAAAACAAGGTATGGCTGAGATATATGTGTATTATGTCAAACCCACTGCCTTTCGTTACACCGTGACAGACATTTCTTCATACTGATAATGATGATGTAATCATATTAATAATGACAGTTGGCATTTGCCAAATGCTTGCTAGGAGTTAGGAAGCATGACAGATAATCTCGTTTAATATCTACAGCCACCCGACGAGACCAGCTATTTTTTTTGTCATTTTTTAGGTGAGGAAACTGAGGCTGAAGAGATTAATTTGTCCAAGATAAAAATACCTAGTTCATGGCAGAATTAGGATGTAATACCTAATTTGACTTCAAAGGCAATCTAAACTATATTCCATTCTTTAACTCCAAAGCCATCACCCCTGGTTTGAGTCTGGGGGTTCAAAGCCTCTCTTGGACTTGGTTTGCTGTTTCTAGAGGAGACAAATTGGGGCATTTGCTTATCACTTAGTTGTCAGTATTACACTTGTCGCATAATTGCACCCAGCCACGGAGGATGGCTCTGGGAAGCCATGTTTATTCTATCAGAATTTATTCCCTTGACCACATTTGATTGGACCAGGGGAGACACCGAACCCAAACTGCTTCTTCCTGGGAACAGAAATTGGGCCTTAGCCTGGGGCCAGAGGGAAGGTATAAATTCTCAGTATCTAGGTGGTTCTTAGGGCCAATGGGGGTGACAGTGAGGGGAAGCCAGTGGAAAGAAATGGAGCCCATGATCTGGAAGAGGCCTGAGGCCTGAATGCAAATCCAGGGTAAAGAGGTTTAGCTGGGAGAGGGAAGCAAGTGCTTTCACCCTGAGCCACACTTGGGTCTGTTGTTACCTGCACAGGTGGGTGAGAGCCAGTTGGAGAGATGGGGTGGTAGAGGGTAAGGGAAGTGAGTATTGGGAGAGGGGGGGTGGCTGTGGGGGACTGAGAAAGGGCATGAAGAGACAGAGATCAGGGAAGGAGAGTAAAATGCTCCAGTGTGATAGTTTTCCATTTCCTGCCTTGTCTCGCTCTCTCTCTGGCCTCATATCATTCCTACCTTGAGATCAATGAAAAAGCTAGGTCTCTAGCTGATAAATCTCCTTTTTGTTTGTTTAAGTAGGTTTTGGTCATTTTCAGCTAAAAAGAGTACTGTCTAAAAGACATGTCTATAAATTTTATAATATCCACAGTGATTAAATTTTTAAATAATAGAAAATTTAGAGGAGTATCTAATGCAATTGAAAGCAAAGTCCAAATTTAACAGACTGAAATTATGTTAACAGACTGTAGGTAATAACACGTACACAGAAGTTAATAAAACTAAATGTAAACATTTACCTTTATATTAAAAAAATTACATAATACAGAATTGGGGTGACCTGGTTTAGCAGCATTTTACTGAGAAGAATTCGGAGTTTTAGCTAACCACATGCTTATTAAGAGGTAATAGTAAAAGGCAGAGGCTAAAAGACACGGGTGTTATTTCAAAGACCTGATACTAAATTAAAATTAAGAACCCTCTAGGGTGCCCTGAAGCCAGTCAGGGTCACCTGGATTTAATCTCAAGGAATCCAGGCTGGATTAGGTTTTTTCTAAAACCCAAGTTTAGTCAACTGAGAGTATATTGTGTTAAGTCTAATTAATAAGCCTAAAACACAGAACTAAATGAGCTAATGTAAGGAAACACACCTAGAGAAAAACAATTCTTAAAAAATTATTTTTACCTGTCGCAAATACTTTTTAAACAATAAAAATAATACATGCTTTTTATAACACATTCAAAAATTATAGACGGGTATGCAGAAAAAGTGAAATCTACTTCCTCTATTCTAGCTTCACTTCCCAAAAGCAATCATTGTTTACAGATTGGTGGTGCATTTCCAGATTTGTCATACTACATATATACACACATATGCATTCACGCATCTGTTCATGTGTGAACACTTATAGTTCCCTTTTTCTAAAAATTTTTTAAAAGTTTTATTATTTATTTTTGAGAGAGAGAGAGAGAGAGAGAGAGAGACAGAATCCAAGCAGGCTCCAGGCTCTGAGCTGTCCCCACGAGCCCAATGTGGGGCTCAAATTCATGAACCATGAGATCATGACCTTAGCTGAAGTCAGATGCTTAACCAACTAAGTCACCCAGGTGCCTCTATAGTTTCCATTTTTAAAATAAATGTGCAGAAGACTACTGAACTATAAGAATTTATCCACTCCTTTCTTGATAGATGTATAGCTTATTTCCATTTAAAAAAATTAGAAACAGTGCTGCAAAGACCATTCTTATGTATATATCTTTATACATGTCTTCTAATTTTTTTTGTAAGCTACATATCTAGCTGTGGGAGTGGGGGTCGTAGCATATGGGTATTTAAAGTTTTGAGGGTGTTTCCCACATTGCCTTCCAATAATTCTGCATCAGCTGACGCTTACACCATTAGGATATGAGAGGCTTATTCCCCACACCCTAGGCGATACTATTAAGTGTTTGCTAATGATACTGTTTGGCTTTGGGGCTCTGGGCCAAGAATCTTGATCATACTAGACAGTTAGGTAGTAGCCCAGGTACTTTCCAATGCATGAAGGGGGGCATGGCTGAGGCCTCGCTCTGGAATATAATAAACTCCATAGTCTGTATGCGACGGTGAGTACACACTGCAGTTATAATACTGGTAGCAACCCCTGCCCCTAAGCCTAAGGAAGGCGTCTGTCTGGTCTGGGTTCTTCTCTCAGATGCTGGAAAGTCACTGATGAGGGTTCTACACTCTTGGGACGTGGTGCCTGCTTACTTTCATTTAAAAATTTGTCCTCCAACACTTACTCCAAGGGCAGGCGATTAATGTCACTGGGAGACTTTATTTATTGCATGCTTGGCTACCTGTCTGACTCGCTAATGGGAAGGGCTGGGCAGCGCTAGCTCTGTTTTTCCAACCTCAGAGTTCTGGAGATCTACCCTTACAGAGCTACTAGAAGGAGTCTTCTTAGAAAAAGTTTCACTTGGGGCGCCCGGGGGGCTCAGTCGGTTGAGCGTCCGACTTCGGCTCAGGTCATGATCTCACGGTCGGTGGGTTCGAGCCCCACGTCGGGCTCTGTGCTGACTGCCGGCTGGGAGCCTGGAGCTGCTTCGGATTCTGTCTCCCTCTCTCTCGGCCCCTCCTCTCTCCCTCTCTCAGAAATAAATAAAACATTAAAAAACAATTTAAAAAAGTTAAGACATGTTTAAAAAATAAAATCTCTAAAATACAAAAAAAAAAAAAAAAAAGAAAAAGTTTCATTTAGGTTGAATCCTAAGCAGTGCTTCTTGAACTTTCATGAGATAGGAATTCATGCCTTGTTGAAATGCAGATTCTGATTCCACAGGTGGGGCCTGGGCGACTGAGCTTCTGAGGGGCCCTGGGCAGCCCTTGTCGGTGGGGCAGAAAGCTCAGTCCAGGAGAGCAGGTATTCCGGGCCCGGGGGCCCTCGACTTGTGAGGGGCCCCGTTCCCCCCCAGACTATTTAAGTAAGATTCTCCAGGGCCAAGGCCTAGGTGTTTAACAACACCCCGGGTGACTCTAAGGTGCAGCCGGGGCCGGGGTGGAGGGAGGTGGCTCTCGATTGTCTTCAGAAGCAGCCGCAGCATCACCCGGGGGCGCGCAAATCCTCCGGCCCACCCTGCCTGCCAAAGCAGAAACTCGATAACACGCAGCCACCTGTGTTTTACACGCCCCCCCGGCCTCTGCTCTTTGCTCTCGTCGGAGAAGCACCCTCGGCAGAGCCATCCTCCGAGTTTGGACTCATGGTTCTCAGCCCTGATGCCCTGCGCAGCCTGCAGCCCAGGCCTTATCATTTTTCTGATCATTTTTTTCTGATTCCAAGGATCTGGAGTGGTTCTTAGGAGTATGCGGTGTTAAAGGCACCCGGGGGACGCGGGTTCAGCGGCTGGCGGAGGGGCGGTGGCCCCTGGCTCTTGCTGCACAGCGCTCACCTGTCCATCCCCGTCTCTCGACCCCGTCATGTGTCCACACTGTGGAAGGTGTCAGTGTCGACACCTGTCGTGTCTGAGCCCTGCCACCATCTGGCGAGGTGGCCCTACTACCGCTTGGCGGAAGACAGCCCCTAACCCGGGTCAGCCATGGCCCGGGAACCTGACTCCCCGCCGCCCCGCCGTGCTGTTCTGGGCAGGCCCGGGGCCTCTGTGCTCCATCGTCAGTGGCTTGTTTTGGAAAATCGGAGGCACATTTGTAGTTTTAGCGGGGGTAACATTCGCCTTTCAGTTCCTCTGAGGGAAAGAGGTGGTTTCAATCTTTTAACTTATGCAAACTGACCGTCTGCGTGTGGCACAGGCTCTTTGCGAGCGGGCAGGTGCCGGGAGGGTAGGGTGAGCGGGTAAAGTACAGGTTACCCAGCGCTATTTGAACTGAAGGTAAACAGCAAATACTTCTCTAGTGTAAGTACATGGTTTTCTAGCATAAGATACCTCCCCCGTATATCGCCTGGGGCATAAAGAATTATTCGTTGTTTGCTAACCTTCAGATCCCCCTGGGCGTCCTCTGTTTTCATTTACTGAATCAGGCACCGGTGATGAGTGTGCCCCCTCTCCTCGCGGTCAGTGACGCTCCTGTGCCTCCTGTGCCCGAGGCTTGCAGCTAAGGCTGGCGGAGGGGCGGAAGGCAAATCCACCCGGTCATCAGGTTCTGCGATAATCGAGATAAGCAGGCATAAGCTTAGCCTAATAATCCTTTTTTTTTTTTTTTTTTAAATAGCACTTATTACGTGCCAAGCACTATGCTATGGGCCTTTTGCACACTTTTTACTTATTTAACCCTGTAAGTAGGCCCAGTGCTAGTATCACCATTTAGCAGATGAGAAAACTGAGGCCCAAAACAGCCTACTGATTGGTCTAAGACAGGGTGTCTCAACAGTGCCATTATCAAAATCTGGAGCGAGGTAGTTGCTGTGGGGACCGTGCTGTGCTTTGCAGGATGTTTGGCAGCATCCCTGGCCTTTACCCATCAGGGGCCGGGAGAGCATTCCTTCAGTTCTAACGGTCAACTTGTCGCCACACGTGATACCAAATGTCCCCTGGGGGGCA
This sequence comes from Hyaena hyaena, assembly GCF_003009895.1. Taxonomy (NCBI): domain Eukaryota; kingdom Metazoa; phylum Chordata; class Mammalia; order Carnivora; family Hyaenidae; genus Hyaena; species Hyaena hyaena. The sequence goes on from NW_024080919.1 coordinate 1,300,504, forward strand.
AATTCACCCCTGGTTGAGCACCGCTGATGGAAGGTTTGACGGCCGTTAGAGATGTTGAGCCAGGATGGAAACCCAGGCAGCCTGCCCCAGAGCTTGTGCTCTGAGACACTGCAGCAATTTCATCCAGAAGAAAGTTCAGGAATCCTGAGAAATCTATCAAATCGCACTTCTTTGGAAGAAAATCATTTGAAAAGGACATGCAGAGCTTTCGCAGGGCCTGTCATTACTGCAGCTCGATTGCTTCTCCGCGGAGCTGTCGCAGGGCTCTGTAAGGTTCAGAGCCGGCTGGGGCCGTGCCTTGACCTCGAGGCATTTAATCGGGGTTTGAAACGGGGCGTGAATGAGACGGTCCCACCCTTGCTGCGGGCGGGATCTGCCTGCCCTGAGATGAGGGTGAGCCCTTACCTGGGTCTCAGGCCGCCCTCCGCCCTCCGGTGGAACAGAGAGGTGCGCGTCCCCTCCCTCTCCATTCGGCCACACCCTGAGCTGGCCAGGCCTCACCATTCCACAGCTGTTCATTCATATTTGGGTTTTTGCTCTTTTTTTATTGAGGTCAAATTCACATAACATTAAATTCACTATTAAAAAAATTTTTTTTAATGTTTATTTTTTTGAGAGAGAGTACAAGCAGGGGAGGGGCAGAGAGAGAGGGACACACAGAACCCAAAGCAGGCTCCAGGGTCTGAGCTGTCAGCACAGAGCCCGACGCGGGGCTCGAACTCACGAACCGCAAGATCATGACCTGAGCCGAAGTCGGACGCTTCACCGACCGAGCCCCCCAGGCGCCCTTGAAATTCACTGTTTTAAAGCATACATTTCAGGGGCACGTGGTATATTCACAATGTTGTGCTATCGTCCCTAATATCACCACTACCTAGTTGCAAACCACTTCTTCACCCCAAAAGGAAACCCTGTGTCCACTGAACAGTCGTTCCCTATCCCCCCTTCAGCCGCCAGCAACAACTAATCCGGATTTTGTGTCTACAAATGTATGGATTCTGATATTTCATATGAATGAAGTTATACACTCTGTGAGCTTTTGTGTCGGGCCTCTTTCATTTAGCATAATCCTTTTGAGGTTCATCCACATTTCATTCATTCATTCTTCCAGCCGCTATTCTTGAGCACTGACCGTGCACCACGCCCTGGGGATGACGAAGCGTGTGGGGCCTACGCTGCTGGAAGACACAGACGACAGCCCGATGCTATGGTCTGAGTGTTTATGCCGCCAAAATTCAAGTTAAAATTCCAAGGCCCAAGGTGATGGCATCAGGAGGTGGGAGCTTTGGGAGGTGCTTAGGCCATGAGGGTGGAGCTCTCGTAAGCGAGCTCCGCGTTGTTGTTGTAACGACCCCGGAGCTCCTGAGCCCCTCCCGGCGTGTGCGAGGGCGGTGAGAAGGCACCCGCTCTGGACCGGGGAGACGGCTTTCATCCCAACACAGCCCGCGGGTGCCTTGATCTAGGCCTTTCCAGACTCCGGAACTGTGAGAAATACATTTCTCTTGTTTATAAGATACCACCCAGTTGGTGGTATTTTGTTACAGAAGCCTGAATGGACTGAGACACCAAATAATTAAGTAAAATATAAGTTTTTTTTTAAAAAAAATTTCTGAGCGAGAGAGACAGCGTGAGCAGGGGAAGGTCAGAGAGAGAGAGAGGGAGACACGGAATCTGAAACAGGCTCCAGGCTCTGAGCTGTCAGCACAGAGCCCGACGCGGGGCTCGAACCCACAAACTGTGAGTTCATGACCTGAGCCGAAGTCGGATCCTTAACCGACTGAGCCACCCAGGCGCCCCAATAAGTAAAATATAAATGTATTAAATTATAATAAGGTAAAAAAGGATACAGTAAGGAAGAAGTAAATAAAGGGTTGATTTGAAATTTTAAAAGGGGTGGCCAGGGAGGCTCTCATTCCAAAACATGATCTTGAAAAGCCTGAAGGGCACAAGGAAGTTAGCCTGAGGGAAGGGCACTAAGGCCCGGCGACAGCAAGTGCAAATGTCCTGAGGCAGAAGTTGGTCTGCCTGTCCGCAGAATGTTCTGGAGTTACTGGGATAGAGTGGACAGGAGCCAGGGGAGGAGGCCCAAGCGGCCATCGGGGGGCCGTGAAGGGCCTTCCAGGTAGGTAAGTATGGAATTTATGACCCTGAACCAGGCTGCTTTTGAGGGAAGCAGTGGCTGCTGACATGACTGCAGGCGGCCAGGCAGGAAGCGGGATCGTCCGGGTCCTGCCAGACGACAGGGACTTGGCCTTCCCGGGGGGGGG
>NW_024080919.1:1304818-1325872 GCF_003009895.1 Hyaena hyaena
GGGTGCCGTCCAGCAACCGGGGGGGGTGCCGTCCAGCAGCGAGGGGGGGTGCCGTGCAGCAGCTGGGGGGGGTGCCGTCCAGCAGCTGGGGGGTGCCGTGCAGCAGCTGGGGGGCGGTGACGTCCAGGAGGACCCGGCGACTGCCCCGTGCACTGCGGATTAGGAGCCAGTTTTGAACCTGAAGTCTGGTATTTAGGGGAGATCGTGAACGACTCTTCTCCCCTTTCTGAGCAGCGGTTGACTGTGGGCCCCTCCCCCAAACACGTGTGTCCTGTTCGTGTGTTAACCCTGTGCGCCGTGCAGGGCGGGGCGCACAGCAGCTCCCAGGGATATAATGCCCTTATAATGTGGATTATAGCAACACTCTCTGTGTAGAGTCTGGGAGCTGCGAGGCTAAGGGGGCTGCAGCTCTCTCCTCCCGCCCCCCGCAGCCCGAGGGTCACGGCGACCGGCCCGAGCCTCCTCTGGACGCACCTGAACCTGAGACCGTGTGCCCGGGCGGCGTCAGGAGGCTTCACGCGACAGAAACGAACCGAACAGCCCTTTGCAGACGGCAGTGATTTTCCCTTCGGAGTTTTCCTTTCCTTTTATTCTTTCGTTTTCCATTTCTTTGACGACAGCCCCCAGATTAAAGACTCAACATTCATGACGAGAAGCCACAACGTGCGGAAGCGGTGGTGACGACAGGTAACTCGGTGCTGAGGGCGGGCGAGTGGAGACCTACAGACACAGAACCCGGCAGGAGGGCTCGGGCTGCCAGCGAGGCTCGGGGTCGGTCCGAGGACCCGCAGGGGGTCGCGGCTCTTCGCCCGCTGAGGTGCGTTGCTTTCCTCTTTGGTGATGACGACTCACCTGCCTTGTTAAATGCTTGAGCTGTTGTGTGAGTGTAGCTTTTGTCTTCTCTCAGAGAGAATTCGGGAAGGGGTGCCCGGGTGGCTCAGCGCGGTAAGTGTGCAACTCTTGGTTTCCTCTGACTCTTGGTTTAGATTCAGGTCATGATGTCATGGCTCATGAGTTCGAGCCCCGAGGTGGGGCTCTGAGCTGACAGTGCGGAGCCCGGTTGGGATTCTGTCTTCCTTTCTCTCTGCCCTCTTTCTCTCTTTCTCAAAAATAATAAAAGGAAAAGAGGATTTGGCAAAAATATTTACACTAAACAATGGAAACTCCCATATCTTCAATTGTTCATTTTTAGTCATTTTTAAAGTTTATTTATTTCGAAAGAGAGAGAGCAAGCGAGAGTGGGAGAAGGGCAGAGAGAGAGGGAATCCCAGGCAGGCTCTGCAATGTCACTGCAGAGCTTGATGCAGGCTCGAACTCCAGAACTGCAAGATCATGACCTGAGCTGAAGTTGGATGCTTAACGGACAGAGCCACCCAGGCGCCTCCCCACCATATCTTAAGTTAAAAAAAAACAAACAAAAACCACAAACAAACAACTTTTCTTTATGAATAATTTTAAACATACACAAAAGTGAAGAATGTATTATAAGGAGCTCCCAGGTTCCCATCACCAAGCTGTTACCAGGATCAACTCCTGGCCCATCTTTTTTTTCATCTGTATCTCTGGCCCCTCCCCCCATGTATCGTTTTTGGAAACCAATTCCAGTTATCATATATTTTTTATTTCATTTGCAAATATTTAAACATGCTGTATCTGAAAGAGGTTTTTTTTGTTGTTGTTTTTAACTTAGAAGAACGACTTTGGCTTCCCTTGCTACCTCTGATTTTTTGGTGAGATCAGAATTGCAAATCAGGTCTCTAAGCTCAACTTTATGGTACATTCTTAGGTATTTAAGCGGCTGGCGAGTTAATGACATGAGCAACCAGAGTTGCTATTAGCTCCTGATTTATGAAGCCACATGTTCAGCTTGTATGACGGATGTCATTAACATCAGGCATGGCGGGCTCATTCATCCGCCTCTGCCCGGCCTCCTCAGTCACGAACCACTCAACAGATGGGGAATTTCATGGCCACAAATGGAACTGTTTATCTTCTCATTGTTCCCGTGTCAGCAATCAAACTAAATCCATTACCCACCAATAAAAAGATCAGCCTGCTGCCAATTCAGCCATGGAAGGAAGAAGTTATGTTGAAGGGATTTAGAGTTTTAGAAGGGATAAAAAAGTAATAAGCCCCATAAAAGTTAAGACCCTAGAGAAGAGTTTGAGTCTCATTTTAAAGCTGAAGGTTTTAAGAGATTTAAAGGAACCTAGAAAGTCAACCTTTTCTGTAACATAAAATATGCTCTACAGACCTCTAATTATAAATAGTGCATAGCTTTTATTGTGTGTTGATGGCTTTATTTCATTAAAAAAAATCAAAGGCACTCAAATTGGGCTTTGAAGAAAAAGGAAATGTCAGATTCATAATTGAAAAGCTGCTATGTTAATGGTGTTGCTAATGAAGCTGCGTGCGAAGGATTTGCTCTTCTTCCTGGATGACCAGCTCCTGCCCTGTTTCTCTGTGCTGATATTCCACGACATTGGTGTCCCTTTCTTTATATTTGACAGTTTTTAGTCACTGTTACCCAGCACAATTGTGCAGACTGACCAGGCTGGCTGAGGCGGGTAAATGATTGGGTTTAAGGAACTGTTTCTATTTCTAGAAAGTAGAAAGTACTTTCTACTAGAAACTTCCGTATAAGATACAAACAGTGTTAGATTTGTCCAAGAAATCAGGAAAATGGCTTCCTTTCTCCTTCCTTCACTTCTACCTACATTCTTCTTTCTTTCCTTCTTTTCTTTATTCCTTTCTTTCATTTAGCCACCCAGTCAACAAGTACTAGTGAGCTGCTCTAACACTTGTGAGATATTTTACCAGCTGGGGCTGGGGCTTCTTCAGGAACCAAGCCACAAACATGCCGACTGTTTCTCCTGCTGGATTATGATCTCCTTCAGGGACGGGCGACTCTCTCCCATCCATCTTTGTGTCCCCAGAACCTGGCTCAGGTTTTGGCACTGAGTGGTTGTTAAGAACAAGATCAGTGTTGGGGTTCCTGGGTGGCTTAGTCGGTGAGGCGACTGACTTCAGCTCATGTCATGGTCTCGTGGTCTGGGAGTTCAAGCCCGGCTTTTGGATTCTGTGTCTCCTTCTCTCTCTGCCCCTCCCCTGCTCATGCTCTGTCTCTGTTCTCTTTTTCAAAAATAAAGAAATATTTAAAAAAAATTTTTTTAAGAACAAGATCTGTGTCTATGTTCAAATTACTTGCTACCACTTGCTAGTGGTGTGACCTTGGTCAGTTATACAGTTCTCTGAGGCTTGATATTATCATCTGTAAAATGGGGATAATAGCAATATATACGTCATCGGGCTGTTTTGAGCAACTAAATGACATAGCACCTAAAGCACTTACAGTGCCTGGCACATAAGGGGTCAACCATGTTGTCAATATTATGTTTACAGGGAACGATATTAGGTTTATAGGGAACTATTGAACTAGTTCCCTGGGACTTAGTGTAATGCTACTAATTTGCACGTAAGTTTGGACAAGACAATTTACCCCTTGGAGTCCCTGTTTTTTTAAAAGTTTATTTATTTATTTTGAGGGTGGAAGGGGCAGAGAGAGAGAGAGAAAGAATCGTAAGCAGGCTCTACACTGCCAGTGTGGAGCCCAACTAGGGGAGGGGCTCCAGCTCACACTGTGAGATCATGGCTTGAGCCGAAATCAAGAGTCGGTTGCCTAACCAACTGAACTGCCCAGGCGCCCCTGGAGTCTGTCTGAAAGAAATCTCTAAAAGGTTTCTCTGAAAATGGAAATTATAATACCTGCAAGGGTACCTTAACAGGATTATAACAGAAATGGGAAAGAATGCTTTGTCTATTAATTACAAAAATAACCTAACTCCAATAAATTATCAAGCATAAACATCAGAAAATAATAAAAGCTACCATGTTATTATATTATTTTTCAAAGATAAGAGATTCTTTCAGTTTGTAAAAAGCACCTATAAAACTCTACAGCTAACCTGACAGTAATAAAGTCTGGATGCTTCTCCCCTAGGATCGGGACCAAGGCAAGGATGTCTGTTCTCACTCCTCTTATTCAACATAGAACTGGAAGTTCTAGCCAGTGCAATATTAAGCAAGAACAGCATAAAAAAGGCATACTTATTAACAATGAAGAAATAAAGCCATCCCTATTTGCAGATGGCATAATTGCCTATGTAGAAAATCTCAAGGAATCCACAAAAAACAAACAAACAAACAAAACCCCCAAACTTCTAGAACTAATGAGTGAGTTCAGCAGTGTTGTAGGATATAAGAGAAACATGCAAAAAAATCAATCACAGATCTGTATACCAATGATGAACATGTAGAAACAGAAATTTTAAAACACACCATTTATAATTGATGTAAAGGAAATGAAATACTTAGGTATAAAAGTAACAGAACATGCCTAGGAACTATGCCCTAAAAATGACAAATGTTGACTGATTAAATGAAATGCTGACGTAAATAAGTAGAGAAGCATATTGCGTTTGTGGACTGGAAGAATCAGTATACTAAAGATGTCAGCTCTTCCTGAATTATCAATAGGGTTCATGCAATTCCTACTACAGGCACAGTAGGAGTTGTTGTTGAGATAGGCTGGTCTTTCTTCTGTGTGCACGCATCTCTGCTATTTCTTTTGTGTCCAAATTTCCTCTTCTAAGGACCCCAGTCAGACTGGATTAAAGGCCACACGTATGACTCCTTTTAATCTGATACCTTTTCATAGGCCCTACCTTCAGATACAGTCACATGCTGAGGGAGTTGGCGCTTTAATATATGAATTCTGGGGAGACCGTTCAGTCAGGGAAGGCTTAGAATCCAAGCTAGCGAAAGAATATTCTTCCTATTGGTCAGACTGGGACACAGGGGGCAATCCATGATGATGTGAGAGCCTCTCCATCTCTCTCCCTCTACAAAGTCAGGGGATATCTTTTTCTACTCAATTTTAAGTCAAAAAAATTAAATCTATAGCTTTTGGTGTTTCAGGAGCATGATCGCCTTCCCTGCTCGTGCTCATTTCTGGTGAGCTCATCTGAAACCCTTTATCAAGGGTGTGAAAACAGGAGACCTTGTTTAGCGTGGAGTCGGAGCCCAGCAGGGGGCGCTCGAGGGCCCCACCACCTGTCAGCTGCAGGCCCCGGGAGCAGCCAGGTCTTGCCCTGGACGCGACTGGCCCAGCTGGGAAGAGAGAGCCGGCCAGTGAGCGACGGTCACAACTCAGCCAATGAAAAGCCACCATATTTTAAACTCCTGGTTCACCCCAATGGGCTTTGTTAGTAACTGGCCTCCCAGCCTCCTCCTTCTCCTTTGTTCTGCCTACTTGCTTCTGGTTTCGCAGTAGTTTGCTTATCCTTGATCACGATTCCTGCTGTTCCCAAATAAAACCATGTGTTGCTGGTGACATAAGTGGCAGGTCTATTTGTTAGGATCAGTAAGGGCATGTGGTCACCAACTCGTGTCAATGTCGGCAAGAAGAGCCAGAACGGGGAGCCCTGCGGCGCCTCTGAGCGAGCAGCAAGGCCGCTGGCTTGTCTTTTCTAACTGGATGGGAGTGGCCTTGAAACACGTTTAATTCTAATTTGTACCAAGGAGCTACTTTACCAATAGTTGCATGCACTGCCATGTCTGCCTTCACTCTCTCAACATCCCCTTTCCCGTTAAAATGGAAGCTTTTAACAACATAACTTTTTTAAAAGTTTATGGATTTATTTTGAGAGAGAAAGAGAATGAGAGAGAGAGAGAGAAAGAGAAAATCCCAAGGAGGCTCCACACTATTAGCACAGAGCCAGACGCAGGGCTCAAACTCTCGAGCCTGAGATCATGACCAGACCTGAAATTAAGTTAGACCCTTAACCGACTGAGCCACCCAGGCACCCCCAACAGGATTTTTCTTTTTCTTTTCCTTTTTTTTTTTTTTTTTGAGAGAGAGAGGGTGCAAGTGAGCAAGGGGCAGAGAGAGAGAGAGAGAGAGAGAGAGAGAGAGAAGGAAAGAAGCAGGAAGGGCTCACCTGATGTGGGACTTGAACTCACAAACTGAGATCATGACCTGAACTGAACTCAGATGCTCAAACGACTGAGCCACCCAGGTGCCCTATTTTGTTTTTTAAACAGAGTAAGACAGAGCAGTTTTATCAGTCTGGTATCCTCATAGCTGGGAGATTTACATTCTTTATACTAATTATACTGAAATGAAACTCAGAGCTCTGGTACTTCATATACTTTTTAATGGTCTCATCATGGTTGAAGCTAATACCATCAAGTCTAGAGTCATAAGCAAGGGCCTCCTTTCTGCTCAGGCGTTGATGGGCACATCCCGAAAGGTCTCAGCCTTGGAAATGAAGTGGAAACGAGAGGCAGATGCTGTGTGGCGAGCCAGTCATGGTGGGGAAGAGACCGGCCAGCGCTCAGGCTCGGGTGCCCAGTCAGGTGAAGTCCCGAGGTGAGTTCCTGGGCGCTGTCCTGACCCTTCTCGGGGTTTCACGGTCTTGCCACACACTAGGTAGAACTAATTCCAGTTGAAATCCGAGCCAGCTAAGTTTTAGATGGGAGAAAATTGCAATCCTCTCCCAGTGTGGTTCCTGGAGCAACAGCATCACCTGGGAACTAGCTAGAAAAGCAGATTCTCCCTCGCCACCCAGACCTATTGAATCAGACCCTGGGGACCCAGCCCCGCAACACGTTTGGCCCATGCCTCCAGAAGCTGCTGATGCATGCCGGAGGCTGAGCCCACCACCTCCTTCTGTACCACCTGTGCCAAGAGGCTGCCAAACAGATCCAAGTGCAGTTTACCTTTCCTGCACCAAACTGATGCAACCACAGACCGCTGCTTCCAGCCCAGGTTGAGAGGATTTGAATTTCTGGGGGAATAGGAGGAAAAGACTGACCTGTAACTAGCAGCCCAGGTAATGCTTGTTCTGAGGGAAGTTTGTAAGTCCTTAGGACCCAACTGACATCCCTGTAGTGATCTGATAGTCAGCTGCTGGGGTAAGCTTAGCACTCAGGGAAGGGAAGAGAACTAGCATCTATGGGCTAGCCACTGTTCTAGACACTTAGCATATGTTACTTCCTATTGATGTTTATAACAACCCTATGTGGTAAAGTTTGCGCTCAGACGATCTAAGTGTTTACCCAAGGTTGCTCAGTAACATGCAGGGCTGGGATTCACCCCCAACGTGGTTTCGTTACCTCTATTTCTCTTCTGTGTGGCCACCAGCATGGCCAACTCAACTTCTCTCTGACCTGTCAAAGGCTTGCAGAATCTTTTTTTTTCTTTCCCTTCTTCCCGTTTTAATGAAATAGAATCCTCTATTCCACAAATACTTATGGGACCCCTACTGTGTTCAAGGTACTGTGTTGTCCACAAGTGTATACAGTGTTTAAATGCTAATTCAAGAAGCTCTCAGACAACAGAAGGCACTTGGAAGGCAGTGAACTTGGTGGCTAGGAATGGAGGGTCAGGATGACCTTGGGATCAAGCGATTGTTTTACGCTTTACTAGCTGTGTGAAGTTGGCAGGTTTTGTTTTGTTTTGTTTATAACTTGAGTCTTAGTTTCCTCATTTGTGCAAAAAGGATATAGCATTGCCTCTTTCATAGCGTGTAAACCCTTGATAAAGGCCCTACAACAGGTTGAGGGCTCAGAAAATGACTGAATAAATAAACTCTTATTGTCTTTAGTTATTATTATTGCCAGTAGATGCCCTAGTAAATTGGCCGCTGCATTTGATAAGAGTTGGTATTTGTATTTATAAAGTGACAATAATTTGGCTTAAAAATACTAATAAATGTCATGTTCCTCTAATCATTCCTTAGCACCCCGAATCGCCCCCACCTGCAGAACCCCTATCCTCCTCTCCCCAAACCCATGGTCTCCTTCCTCCTTTGGGAAACTGTTTTGTCAAGGCATCAAGCTACGTATTGTGTAGACAGTGGTTAAAGGAGAGGTGAAAACTGAAAGAAGATTAGCCTGTCCTTACCCAGGTGGCCACTCCGGCCCGGTAGTCTTCTTTGGACACCTTTCCGTTTATATGTTGCCTCACAAACATTCTTTTCTCATATGCAGTGCTTGGTATGCAGTTCACATTTGGTCTCCAGTATGTTGCCAAAGCCACATGGGACCCGTGTGCGTAAGTGCAACGATTTGAGAGGTTTTTGATGAGAGGGGCAACTTAGATCTCGGGAGGGATTTTTGGTGGAGACGGTTGTTGATGTTACCTCTTCCAAGTGCAACAGTCTGTGCACTCACAGACCTGGGTGGTTCTAGAACAGGCTCATAGAAATGGATATTTATATGCTCCCTTGGGTCTTTTGTCTTGGCCAGGAAAACTGGGGACCATGAATGTACTAACACAAACCCGTAGGTTTAGGGGCCCATGGAGGGTTCTAGAAGGAAACAAAATGTGACCAACCAAAGCAGACTCGGTGGTCTACAGTTTCACTTAAGAAGCAATAATGTAACACGAAAGTAAGTTTCATAATTTTATTTGAAAGTTTAAATCTGTATCTGTTCATTTGAACTGTTTAAAATATGCTGACACGAAAGAAAAAAGACCACAGGTGACTCTCACAGGTCCACACAAATGGCCCGGCCCTGGCCGTCCGCGTGAGGGGAGACAGAGCTGAGACAACACTGGAGTATAAATAATTTTACGGTATGAATCAAAAGCCATGGAAATGCCCATATTCTAATATAAAAAGTCAGCTTGGGGATTAATTAACCCAAAGTTAATTTAGAATATGAAAAAAGCCAAATATACATTATTCATTGCTATGTCATTGGAAGGAACAAAAATTTGGAAGCAATCCTGATGCCCTGTAACAAGGCTAAATTATTAAATTTCTACTCAACAAACCACTGTGTACTTTTAAAAATAATGATTGTGAAGATTATGTGGCAACATAGAAAATACTGAAAATGTCATCTCTCAAGGGAAAAGAGCTGAAAATTACACCATCCAAATGAAAAAGATGGAAAGGAAATATACGAAACGATAGCAGCTGTGTTTGGGTAATGTCATGATGGTAGTTTTTTCCTCTTTTTCGCTCATGATTATTTTAATCAGTTTTCCAGTTTTATAAATTGGAAAACCAATTAAAGCCACCCAAATGAAAAAGCCGATGTTTAAAGTGAGAAAGAATGAAATGCAGTTACTTTAAAGGGGGCTGTTTCGCGCAGAGCTTCACGAGGGAGGTCACAGGGGACAGCTCTGCAAACGGTTACCGCAGTTTGTGGGGGGCGTGCGTTTGTCCCGGGAGCTGGTAGCGTGGCTGGAAAGTCCGCGCAACAATAGCGCGGGCAGCGAGGCCCCCCCCCCGCAGCGGCCGGTGACTCTGCGCGTCCGCACGGCCCCCCGGGACCCCCGCAGGCCCTGCGCTGGCGGCGGGGTGCGGGTGGCCTCCGCCGCGCCTCGGGGCGGCCTGGGCAGCTGCGTGGCCGCGGGGATGCTGGGCACCAGGGACAAGCAGCCTGGGCAACGGTGACCCGGAGGCGCACAGTCGCCTTTGTCACACCCGCTCCCCGGAGGCCTCAGTCCCTCGTTAGGGTGCAGTTTCTAATCCAAACGACCATTGATCTTTCTCGGGGCCAAAAGGCCAGGAAAGCAAGCTCTGCTCTCTATTTTGATACTGTCCTTGTCTGTATTTTACAAGGGCAGCCTTACGTCACTGACCGCTGGAAAACACCCCGCAGCTGTGTCCCCAGCTCTGCAAAAATGCGGAGCCCGGCTCGGCCCTCCCGATGCAGGGCAGGAGCGCGAACGCAACGGGCTGTTTTGTGGCCCTCGGCAGAAAGGAGAAACATGGCGAACTGAAAGAAATCAGTGTTCTGTGTCATAAGATAAGTTAGGGATGCACGTGTTTTTTTTTTTTTTTTTTTTTTTTATTTCTAGGAGAGAGAGAGACAGCGTGAGCAGGGGAGGGTCAGAGAGAGAGGGAGTCACAGACTCTGAAAACAGGCTCCAGGCTCTGAGCTGGCAGTCAGCACAGAGCCCGACGCGGGGCTCGAACCCACGACCCGCGAGATCGTGACCCGAGCGAAAGTCGGCCGCTCAACCGACTAAGCCACCCAGGCGCCCCAGGGATGCACCTGTATTTTAAGTGAAAATGCCACCATATATGATAGCTGACTGAAAGTGATATTATACAAACTTTTGAATACTATTCTTTTAATTTTCCTGCCTTCGCAAGTAAATGGACCCAAATAAATGAAACTAACCCTTAACAACTTTTGGTTTTTTAAAGGGAATCAATACAAAATAGGATTTGACTTAGAGAAATGCCGTTAACTGTCGTCTCAGAAACACTGAAGTGTTCAGTTTACAGAAACGGGCTGACTTCCTTATCTCAGACTCTTTTAATGGATGATAAGTCAAGAAACACATCTTTTCCATATTCTCAAGTGCTCAGGACCAACATGATGGGTATGAAGATAAAGAACATGGAGCCTTCCTAAATCTGTGTCTTCATGCTTGACCTTTAAATCCTTCCTCTACACAGTGATCATCACTGTGAATACCAAACACTTCTGGTGAGTCACATGTAGACATCTGGCTACTGATAGTGAAGGCATCGAACATTTAAGAGATAGAGAATTCATTTTTATGTCCCAAACTATTTTACATTAAGTTTCCTAAACTCAAAATTTCACATTAAGGATTAAGTAATACATAAAATCTAGTCATAGCATTTTCAAGCTGGAAGAGGCCTGGGTTGAAGAAAGTAAAACTCAAGACAGACCAAGGGACTGGAGTGGAACCCAGGGCCTTTGACCCCTAGCCAAATGCTGTTCTGATATCACATTACTTTGTAGGATGTAAGAGTTCTAGAACTTACCTGGACTTTTTTTTGGGGGGGGGGTTTGATGGGGAGACACATGTTTTTCGCTGTGCCAAATTTATTTTGAGACATTAGCAACTTTTACTAAAGTTTCCTGAGCGAGCTCAGATTGGCAGATAATTTAACTGTACTCTGCCTTGTTCACACAGCTTCCGCTTTCAGAATCCATGATACTTTTGAAACGGAGGGAATTTTAGCTAGATGTGGTCTGCAAGGTATAACTGAAATTCTGTTGGTACTGCCCTATCCTTGCCTTTTAGGCACTGATATAAATAATTTGAATGTTTGGTAGGAATTAAAACTATACCTCAATGATACCATTTCTAAGTCAAAACTATATGCACACATATCATATATATAATAAAAAACATCAACCAAATTTTTAACAGTGGCTATCTGCCGGGAGCCGCACCAGCCTCTCTGGATGGCAGTCACACAGCTATCTTTTGGATGGTTCAATATGAACAAATACTTTCTTTTGTGTTTCTGTCTGTATTACCGGTTTTTGGTGCCAAATATATTTTACGTTTATAATTAGAGAAAACTCTATAAACATTATTTCAATGTTTAAAAGATTTCAAGGACAGGGGCTCCTGGGTGGCTCAGTTGGTTAAGAATTCAACTTCAGGGGCGCCTGGGTGGCTTGTTGGTTAAACGTCCGACTTTCGCTCAGGTCATGATCTCGCGGTTCGTGGGTTCGAGCCCCGCGTCGGGCTCTGTGCTGACTGCCAGCTCAGAGCCTGGAGCCTGTTCCAGAGTCTGTGACTCCCTCTCTCTCTGACCCTCCCCTGCTCATGCTGTCTCTCTCTCTCTCCCCTAGAAATAAATAAAAAACATTAAAAAAAAAAAGAATTCGACTTCAGCTCAGGTCATGGTCTCACGGTTCGTGAGTTCAAGCCCCGCATTGGGCTCTGTGCTGACAGCTCAGAGCCTGGAGCTGCTTCAGATTCTGTGTCTTCCTCTTTCTCTGCCCCTCCCCTGTTCACACTCTGTCTCTGTCTCTTAAAAATAAATAAACATTAAAAAAAAAAAGATCTCAAGGACATAAAGACCTTTATACAGATGAAGTGGGCCTGGGCAGGTTGAATGGCGCAGTAATGCATTTCTTTTCCATTTTAAAAAATCCTGATGTAATTATACGTAGCATTACTTGCTTGATTAAAACTTCAATTCAGTTTAAAACATGAGTAAATCCACAAATGCACTGAGGTCCAGACTGCCAAAGCTTGAGCTCTGAGCAGTGAGCAAAAAACACCATCAGTGTGGTAACCTTTGTGAGGCAGAATGAGCCATAGAAGTTTCCGCAGGCTGGGGAATAACAGACGCAAGTGATCACACTACGTAGATTCTACTGGCAAGACTGAAGTCTATTAACTACAACAGTGCTTGCTTTTGAATTAATTTATTCGGAGCACCAAAAACATTTTTCCAAAGAGGGAATTACCATGCAGGATGTTAGTGTTTGTCTCCAAAGAACAATTTGTTTATTTGCCACAGGATCAGTCTCTAACATTTTACCTCTTTGGATTTGCTTTAATCTTTAAGTATTAGTTACTAGTATTTTCATAAATTAAGATGACTCTGACCTAAAACAATAAAGTGATATCTTTTCTCTGGTCCTTTTAAAATTAGGAAATATGTGCTTGTTATAACAAATCCAAACAATACAGATGTTTATAAAATAAAAAGGGGAAGTATAAAATCTAAGGTGAATATTTTCTATTAATTCTCTGTACCCCAAATTCCATTTCTCTAGTGATAACTTTTATTGTTTTGATGTGTAGCCTTCTTCTCCCTATATATAGACAAATACTCATGTATAATTTAAAAAGTAAAAGTCAGATTATGGAAATATATAATTGTTCTGCTTTTTTCCAACTTAGCAGTATATCATGGGCATATTTCCAATAGATTTATCTCATTCCTATTGATAGCACTATAGCATTCCATTATTTAATATACTCTTATTTATCATACACTATTAATGAATATTTAGGTTCTTTCAGATTTTACATTAGAGAGAGTGCTGCCAGAAACATCTTTGCCATCTTTCTTAATGCACCTGTGCTAGCATTTCTATAGGATTCGTGCCTAGACCGGGGATTACTGGGCACAGGACATGTGCATTTACATTTTTGGTAGATACTGAGCTTTTGCCCATTTTGTAACTAGCGCAGCAGCGGCAATCGTGGGGTTTGGGGCAGGGCCTGGAGGCTGAAGTCTAGGTCAAGGCCCAGCGTAGTGGGCCTTCCTCCACTGTTTCATGGAAGTAGTTTGACTTTGCGCATTAGGGAATCTTCTGCAGGATAAACTTATTATCACATTCAGACTGGTAACAGGTATGCCATGTGTGGAGATGAAAAGAAGTTCTGGCTAGCTCGGTTTCCGTTGTCAGGACTATGATGGCCCGAGGGAATTCTTTCAGTGAGAATGAAAATTAATACAGTTTCATTGAAGCTTCAAACAGAGCAGACAAGTCCTCTTCTGACTGAGGCCGTGGGGCAACCTTGGTTACCCTTTCCTGAAACAGGGAACAAAAGGCGTTACCCGGCGCTTGGAAAAGACAGTTTGGAGCTACTCGGATATGTAAATTAACTTGGCCATAAGAAACAATGACTTGATGATAGTCATATCTTTAAAATCATATTTTGGGGCTCCTGGGTGGCTCATTCGGTGAAGCATCCATCTCTTGGTTTTGGCTCAGGTTGTGATCTTGTGGTTTCGTTGGGTTCAGGCCCTGCACTGGGCTCCGTGCTGACAGTGAGGAGCCTGCTTGGGATTCTCTCTCTCCCTGCCCCACCCTCCCTCACGCTGTCTCTGTTCCTCTCAAATAAACTTAAAAAAATCATATTTCTATACTAGCCGATCTCCAGTTCAGAAGTCTATTGAACGACACCTCTCCCACAAAGCTTTCAAAAGCCATTACCCTTGCCTTATGTTCTGGCAATGGCCTTCTGCCCAAAGCATAGAGCCAAACCAGCCTTGGGTAGAACACTGCCTGTGATGACCAAACTGCACTGGTCAGCAGCCAGGCAGGTTCTCTGTGCAGAGAGCGCTGTCCGAGGCACGGCATGTGCTGCCAAGGAGACTAGAACACGGTTGTCCTTGACTTCAAAGACTGTATATTTTGCAACTTGGATTTCAAGTATATCCAAAAAGATTTCATTAGGGCTTAGCTCTTAGGCTACAGGCAACAAGTGACTCCTTTTTAATATTAACTAAGGTTTTATTTCTGCCTTCCCAAATGAATTCAGTGACCTGCTTAATTTCTCCAGTGTTACTGAACGGAGTTAGCAAGGAGCCAGCACATCCTATTGCTATATATTCCCGCATTCAGTGCCTTCTTAATCCCACTGGGACAGAGGATCAAAAGATACTAGAATGACCACCCTGTGTCCAAATTTCTGGGCCTAAATGAAATTAAGATACAGGGGTTGAGTGTCCAACTCTTGATTTTGGCTCAGCCATGATCCCAGGGGGATGGGATCGAGCCCCTGCCAGGCTCTGCACTGAGGGTGGAGCCTGTTTGAGACTCTCTCTCCCCTCCCCCCCTCAGCCCCTCTCCCCCGTGCTTTCTCTCAGTCTCTCTAAAATGAGCATTAAAAAAATTAAGATACATGCCAGAGTTCTGGTCTCATTCTCATGGGTCTCTCAGTTTATTTTCTTTTTTTTTTAAAATTTTAAATAATTTTTTTAATGTTTTATTTATTTCTAGGAGAGAGAGAGACAGCGTGAGCAGGGGAGGGTCAGAGAGAGAGGGAGTCACAGACTCTGAAACAGGCTCCAGGCTCCGAGCTGGCAGTCAGCGCAGAGCCCGACGCGGGGCTCGAACCCACGAACCGCGAGATCGTGACCCGAGCGAGAGTCGGACGCTTAGCCGACTACGCTACCTGGGCACCCCTCAGTTTCTTCTCTTTTAAGGACTTGTTTGGGAGCATAGCTGGGAGGTGAGGCAGATCTGTGAGGGCGGGACTATGCTCACTCCTGCTCAGTGCCGGCCAGAGTGCTTGACACACAGTACAAGGGGGCCCGACAGTTATCTGATGACTTAATGAACACGGTGGGACAGGACACACTGACGTCTCAAAATTCACATATTGAAGACCGAACGCTGACTCCTCCCGCCTCCCCTTGTCTTCATCCCAGAAGTGACACCCAGTCCCTCGGGCAAAAGCCTAGGAATCCTCTGGATTTTCTCTCCCTTCTCTACAAGTTCAATCCATCAGCAAGTTTGTCTGATCTACCTCCAGAGTGAATCCCAAATCCGACCACCCCTCACCTCCTGTCCCACCACAACCCAAGTCTAAGTCTCCCTCACTCCCCCGCCAAAAGCCGTCTCCACTTTTGCTCTACCCTCGCCCCCTAGACGCCACTGTCCACACAGCGGCCAGAGTGGTGTTCTTCCCCAGTGTAAATGCTCCTGTCATTGCCTGCTTCATGCTCTCTGATGACCTCCCACTGCAGCCACAAGACGGTGGCCTCCAGTGCCGCCCTGTCCCGCCCTCATGCTCACCTCCGCTCTGACTCTTCTCCCGACGGTTCATGTCACTGAGCCCCTCCATCCCCTCTCAGCCCCACAAAATGCTCATCTTCCCCGTCTTGGGGCCTTTCCCCTCTGCCTGGAATGCTTCTCCCGGGTCTTGACGTGGCTGCCTCCACTCCGACTCAGAAACCTTCTGTGACCTCCCTCTCTGAAGCTCCCCCACACCGTCCACATGAGAGCACTATCTCATTGCCCAGGTTTTCCGTATACCATTAATCATTATCAGGAATGACTCCGTTTGTATCTTATTTGGAGATGTGATTAGATGCCCACTGTCCGTCTTCTCTCACTAGAATGTTAGGACCACGAGGTATGGAAGAGACTTTATTTTTCTCCTTACTGTACCCTGTTCAATGCATGGTATGTAATAGGACCTCAATAAGTATTCGTAAGGTAAAAGGAAGATGAAAATGGGAAGCCTGTATTAAAAAAATTAACTAGGGGTGCCTTGGTGGCTCAGTTGGTTAAGCTCAGGTCATGATCTCCTGATCTGTGAAACTGAGCCCTACATCAGTCTCTGTGCTGACAGTGTGAACCTGCTTGGGATTCACACACATACTCTCTCTCAAAATAAATAAATAAACATTAAAAAAAATTAACTCAAAATAGGCCTGAATGTAGACCTAAATGTAAGAGCTAAAACTAAAACTCTTAGGAGAAAATAGGGGAAAAAATCACGACATTAGATTTGGCAATATTTTCCCTTGGATATGACATCAAAAGCACAGGCAATAACAAAAAGGTAACTTGGACTACATCCAAATTTAAAACTTTTATGCATCAAAAGACACTCTCGAGAGAGTTGAAAAGACAGAATGAGAAAAGCATTTGCAGATTATACATCTAATAAGGGAGTAATATCTAGAATATATAAATAATTGCTACAACTCAATAGCAGAAGACCCCGAACAACCCAACTCAGAAATAGGCAAAAGACTTGGACAGATATTTTTTTTAGTGAAGATATGTAAATAGCCAATGAACACATGGAAAGATGCTCAAAATCTTTTTTTTAAACGTTTTATTTATTTCTGAGAGAGAGAGAGAGAGACTGTGTGAGCAGCGGAGGGTCAGAGAGA
The DNA here is from genome assembly GCF_003009895.1 of Hyaena hyaena. Lineage (NCBI taxonomy): Eukaryota > Metazoa > Chordata > Mammalia > Carnivora > Hyaenidae > Hyaena > Hyaena hyaena. The sequence continues at coordinate 1,321,264 of NW_024080919.1, forward strand.
GAGGGAGACACAGAATTCAAAGCAGGCTCCCGGCTCCGAGCCGTCAGCACAGAGCCCGACGCGGGGCTCAAACCCACGAACGGTGAGATCACGACCTGAGCTGAAGTCGGACGCTTAACTGACCAAGCCACCCAGGCGCCCCTCAAAATCTTTAGTTATTAGCAAAATGCAATTCAAAACCGTAATGAGTTTCCACTTCCCATCCATCAGGATAGCGATACAAAAACGGAAAATAACAAATCTTGGTGAAGATGTGGAGAAATTGGAATCCTCCTGTACTGTTGACTTAACTGTTGGTGGGAATGTGTAATGTGAGGTACCTGCAACAGGCAAATCCATAGAGACAGAACGTGGAATAGAGGTCATCAGAGTCTGGGAAGGGGGAGTTATTGTTTACCATTAAGCAATAGAGCAGAGCTTCTGTTTGAAATGATTTAAAAGTTCTGGAAATGGATAGTAGTGATGGCTGCACAACACTAAATGTATCAATGGCACTGAACTGCACACTTAAAAGCGGTTAAATTAATACATTTTATGTTAGATATATTTTACCATGGTTAAAAAGATAATTAAAAGAAGGAAGGAAGAGGGGGCCTGGGTGCTCAGTCGGTTAAGTGTCCGACTTTGACTCAGGTCATGATCTCAGGGTTTGTGGGTTCGAGCCCCGTGTCGGGCTCTGTGCTGACAGCTCAGAGCCTGGAGCTGCTTCGGATTCTGTGTCTCCCTCTCTCTCTGCCCCTCCCCCGCTCATGCTTTGTCTCTCTCTCTCTCAAAAATAAATAAACATTAAAAAATAAAAAGGAGGGAGAAGGATGGGCAGATAGGAGAAGGACAGGAGACGGTCTGATGAGTGCGGGCCCTGCAGCAGATCTCCAGGGACCCTGAGGGATTTTGAGAATCCAGAGCAAGGCAGAGACTTGTTCACGGTGACCTACGTATAAGTGGGCGGCATGGTCAAGAAGTGAAATTTAGCATTTGCTCTGGCCGATGATTATTGCCACATTAATCTGTCTGTAACAGGAGAGAATCTTATCTGGTGAGCTCAGAGTCCCTTAAAGCGACCCTGCTCATCTTTTGTGAAATAGTTGAGGATTCTCAGGAGTACTTGGAGCCAAGTGATCCGGGCTTGTCCTTCACATTTCTAAAACCCCATGCCTGGTGAAATGGGGGCAAGGATGTAGTGTTTGTGATCTTTCCCTCCCATGTATCATCTATGCCATGGAAAAGTCAAACTCTCAGAATTAAGACGTGTTCAGTGCTGTTATTTATAGATGCGTGAAACCGAAGGAAAACTGATTACCATGGGCGCTGAAACAAATCCTGACTACTTTTAGCACATTCATAGAATAACATTTCGGCTGGCCCGTCTGCCAGGGAGTGGAAGTGCTCGTTTTGGTAGACAGCTCTCCTCAGAAATGAAATGTTTGGATTTGAAATGTAAATGTTTTTTTCCAGAGGTTTCAGAAACCCCACTTGGAAGATTAATTTATTCTTGCCTGCTCCCCTTGCGCCTGGGAATGGCGGTTAGCAGCCTCTGCACACAGGGCTGCTGTTTGCTGCCATCAGTACGGGATGTGGTGTTTGGTCAAGAACACTGGCGTGGCTGTTCCTTCCAGAGAAAACCGATCCCTCCTTGCTGAACATAAAAGAAGCTTTATCAAACGTCGACTACAGAAATAATCTTTCTGGCAATGTTCTTTGCAGCAACCAGTATATCCCTCTCACTACCTTAAATCCTGTAGATACTAATAAGTGAAGGCTAGCCTGCCACACGTGTAAAATTCTGAAGCTGCCGTAGCATTCCTATAAAATGTTCACTGCTGCCAAAAATACCAAACAAAAAACCCATAGTAGTTCTTCATCTGCAAAACAGACAAGCTTATTTCTAAGATTCCTTCTAAAGTTCCGTGAATCTCCCCTCCCCTCTCCATGTATAGAACACATTGACTCAATTACATGGGCTCCGACAGGGAGCGAGTGCTACTTTATTAAAATTAACTATGTTTCTCCCAATCAGAGAAACATGATGTTGAAAAAAAAAAAAGCAGAATACGTGTTGGGGCTGCTTTATGAATATAACTTGAGGAAATCCTGGCCTCCAAGTGTTTGACTTGTAAAGATTCAATTTGTCTTGCATCTTTTGTGAAAGTAAGAAATTAGCTCTGTCTAGTTAAGGCTTTGCTATCTGCGATTTCCCAGTATGACATGTACACGGAGGCATTTAATAGGATACCTGATTAACTTGCTATTTTGGTGGATGACCTCAGATGTTAGCTTCGATCTGTTGCTATCTGGAACAGCTTCTGAAAGTAAAAGACTGAGCACAGTACGATGTAAACAGGAATCACTTGCCAGTGTGCTGACGGCTGGAAGACGCATTGCCCCCGGCAATTAAATGGCCAAGAGTATCACACAGTTTCATCTGGGAATCATGGATGCCATCTCTGGAGGTTGACAGACACACATTCCTGAACAAACAGAAGTTCCCAGAACACTCCCCACCCCTCTGCCTTGCAGGATGGACACTGTCTCTGAACCACACCAGAAGAGCCAAACACCGTGTTCACACTGTGGTGACCACTTGGGCTCTGGTATCCCTGGACAGGCGTTCATGGTTTCGTGTCATTAGTTGAGTCCTATTAGGTGTAAGGAAACTGCTCAAAAAGTTACCACCATCCAGCCATTAATGTCACCTTCCCAGAGGACTTAGGACGTTGTCCCTGTGCTCACGGAACTTACCGTCCGATAGGTTTGGGTAAAGTAACTGGGATGGTCGTGTTCTTTGGCCATTTAGTCTCTTGGACTTGTTGGTTAGAGCCAAGTGTTTGTGAGTTAGCCTAGGAGCTCAGTTACACTTCGAGATGGTTCTTTTTTTCATTCTTTTGTATTTTTAGATGCAACTGAGGCTACTGGGTCTGAGTCGAAATGAAGGAAACTCCTGGCCCGTGGGCCATGTTTGGTTTGTACAGTGGGTAATATGGGGAATACAATGCAAACATCCAGATTGCTGATGTGTGTGCGCGCGTGCGCGTGCGTGTGTGTGCGCGTGCGTGTGTATTTTTTTTTAAACTGGAAGCTCTACCAACACTGGCACTGAATTTCTGCTTGGAGATAGTAACTCGTCGCTGAAGAGATGTTCACCCAATGAGATAGATTATGGGCTTTCCAGTTCCTGAAAGTCCCCACTGCTCGCTACTGCTTTCAATCACTTGGTTTATTGCAATGACCTCCGTCGCTCCCTCCTGCGGACATGTGAGTCTGTTAACCCAGTCCATACAAATGCCATCTCACGTGAGTGCTGAGACCTTCAACACTCTACGCAGTTGCCAAGTGGGGAAGAAGCTAGTGTGCGGCCTTTGTTTAGTCAGGATGGGATTAGGGAAAAGCACTTCTACTTGTGGAAAGCAGGAATCTGTGTGAGGCAGATGTTCCAGCTGTTAACTCTGTTTCAAAGTTAAGGATAGATCCTTCCTTGCCTTAACATTGGGCAGAATTGCCTTACCCTCATATTCGTATAGTATTTAAGTGACCCATGTCTTTCCCTTTTGAGACCGGAGGAACTGAGTACTCTGGGCGTGGAGAGCATGGCTCAGGGCTCACGGCTCTGGCTATTTTATGGTGAGTTGCAGAGAACAGAGAAGAGGGTCTCGGCCTAGTAGGATCTGATGCTACAGCACAAGGGTGTCTGATCCAAACGGGAAGGGAGGCCCAATGGGGGGCTCCTATCATGAGAACCTTGGTGGGGAAACTCCGCATCTGTTAATGTTCCCACCAAATAAAGGTTGGCAGCTCAGTTTAAATTCTTTGGCAACATTTAAATAAATAAGACCCAAAGTGACACAGATATGTATGCAGATGTATGTGTATAAAATGTACACTCTCCCACATACGTTAAAAAGTGATTTTGTAATGGTATTGATTTCAGGCCATGCCTATTTTTCACAAAATAGTAGGAACTTATGACTGTTTATAATATAAAACAATATTCGTGGCCACAGGGAAATTTTGCCACACTTCAAGACAAATGTGGTTGTGTTTGCCTTGAGTTTTTATACGAGATCCTTTCAGTTACATCATAGCAGCTCCGAGAAGCCACAGGTCTGTGGGACAACGTGCAGGCGGGGGCCGGCCCCTCCCACCGGGAAGGGCAGAGCTGCTCTCTGGCGCGGAGGGGACCCGGGTTCTCCGCTGCCCTGAGGCCCCCACGGGCACCATGTTTGTCCAGCAGCTTTGTGCTCCTCGGAAGGGCGTGAGGACGCCCCGCGACCCTTACCTGGGGCAGCGTCCCCGGCACCGGTGCGGGGACATCGGCCTCGCAGTAACCGACGGCGGCCAGGCCGTCGTCCACGTCCAGCTCGAAGAGGAGCCTCCGGAGCGTGTCCGCCTGAACAGGCCCCGCGTCTGCGGCCCTGGCCGCGCGGACGTCCGCCCCTGGAAGACACACCGTGCGGGCTGTGGAGGGACAGCGGGGTGCCCTCGGCCGCGGCTCCCCAGCCCCCGCGTGGAGGCGGCCCAGCGCCAGCCCCGCTGCACGAGGCCGGGGGCGCGGGGGGCCGGGGGGGCCGGGGGGGGCCAGGGGGACCGGGGGGGGGCTGGGGGGGCCGGGGGG
>NW_024080919.1:1326439-1359506 GCF_003009895.1 Hyaena hyaena
CGCCCTGGGCCGGGGGGCTGGGGGGTCAGGGCCGGGGGCCGGGGGGGGCCGGGGGGCGCACGCCCGGGGCCGGGGGGCTGGGGGTCAGGGCCGGGGGCCGGGGGGGCCCGGGGGGCGCGCACCCTGGGCCGGGGGGGGCGCGGGGGGCCGGGGGGCCCGGGGGGGCGCGCGCCCTGGGCCGGGGGGCTGGGGGTCAGGGCGGGGGGCCGGGGGGGGCCGGGGGGCGCGCGCTGGCCTGGCTCCCCCGCGCCCACCGGCCGCTCGCCCCTAGTGCGGTGGGCAGAGGAGGAACTGGGCCCGGAGAGGAGGCACAGGGACGAGACCGAAAACAGGCTGGTGTTTGGCTGGGGAGGAAGGAGCATTTGTTAGAGAAAACCCCGGTTATGTAACTTTCTAGGCTTGGAATTTGCTGACATCTAGAGGTACGTGTGTTCAATGCCTTTTCTCCCGGCAACATCTTGGGCACAGAAGACAAACCCTTTCCAAACACCTGGTGCGGCCAGCACGTGTGCAAGAGCAAAGCTCCGACGCCGAGAGGAGGAAGCTGACAAGCTGGACAGTGTGTGGCCAGGCGAGGGGATGCCTCCTCCCTACCGCTGCGAAACCGTGTGTTTTAAAGGGCGGGGCAGGTTACTCTAAGTGAATATTACGGAACCAGTCAGGCAGATCCGAGAACATCAAGACTCTCAGAGAACACTGTTTGGTATGTAGATAACAACCATGTCGGTGAAGCGGCAGAAGGTTGCCACGGCTTGGAAATTTGTAAGGGCACCACGTAGGCACGACTAATAGTTAATATACAAAATCATAGAGACATCAGTCTGGACGCGCCGGGGTTCTGCCCTCAGGCAGGGGGAGCCGTGGGAGTTCCCAGACCCTTAGCACTCCAGCCCCCCATCCGTTCTGGCCGAACACAGTTGCTGCCACGAAGTGAGGCACTCTCCAGAGACGCAGCATTATTTATTATCCAAAACGCCTCATGTTGAGTCTAAGCCCACTTTCTCTGTGTTGTTCACCAGGAGCCTAGAATGAATAGTTTACCTCCATGCTGAAGCACACCATTAGTTTTAGCCTTTTTCTTCAATGGCAGCAAGAACTGTTTTAGTAATCCAGAAAAAAGTATAAATAGACCCGGATACAAGGCTAGTTGGGAGAGCAGCTGGATGGAAGGTAAACCTTGCCGGACAAGACCAGTCTGTATTGCACAGTGGCAGCTGAAATTCGGATTAGGTGGAAAGGTGACCCACGATACAGGGTTTACGAGGTTTTTATGTTCCTGGGATTGCTGCCATAAAACACACCATCAAAGCCTCTAGATTTTCCTGTGAAGCATTTTAGGAAAAAAAAAAAAAAAAGAGGGTAGAAAGAAAAGAAATCGGTGTAAAGCTAAGAGAATCTAAGATTACATAGGGAATTAAAATAGTTAGCGGCTGAGTATGGAATAACACTAAACAAAACTTCCTATGCAAGGAGAAAGAATCGTGGCTTCGTCCACTCTGAGCTTTGTCTACCAGAATTGCTCTTCGCAGTCATATTGCTTGCCTGGAATTTTAGCTTTACGTTTTCTAAGACTTTCCCATTTTCCAGACGTGTAGATGACTCTTTGGGCCCCTTCCACTTATACTGCATATTTACAGGGCATCTATCTGAGTCCCCAAAATGGCTGAAAAATAAACCCCCGTCCGAAAGGGAAAAGAAGCACGAAATCCTTGGGAAGGTGGGCGCCGTATTCGCAGAGGCGCGTGCCGGGAAATCCGGCCCCTGCACAGCGTCTCTAGCCCGGGCTTCTCTCGTTGGCATTCCAGCGCAGCGCCTGGCACTCTGCGAGAGCACACACGTCAGAGCGTGAGCGAGAAGTGGAGGGAAGCAGCACCCGTGGAAGGGATCTGTGGTCATGCCCACCTTCTTGGAAATAACCTCTCCAACGGCTGCAGCTGGAAGAGCATAATGAAGTTTTCTTTTTAGCTTTTCCCTTCCTACCCTAATCACAAGTAGGGGAAGTTAATCAAATACTCAAGGTCTACTTGAAAGAGTTCTCATCTTAGAAAAATACCAAAAATTTTTACTTAACACTCAAGCTATCCTGAGTATAATTTTATTTCTTATAAGATTCAAAAAGCACTGCGGGTGTCTTATTATAAGCATTATTTGACAGAGCAGCAAAACAGATTCTTCTTTTGAGATCTTTTTATAAAGTTTCTAGTTGTTTAGATTTATAATTGGGAATGTGCTGTTACTTCCTGATTTAGATTTATTTTATTACCTACTAAACATAGCAAAAGCCACTCATAACATTAATGGTATATAAAGAGTTTCGCGTTTCTTGGGGATGAAAACAATAGAAGTATTATTACTACAGATTTAACATAAGCAATATTTGGTTCCATTTCATTGTTAATAGAAGCAAAATTACAGAATTTTAGTGCTAGATAGGACTTCAGGTAGGTCACTCACATTTTACTATGAAGCTATTTCAAAGCAACTTTCTAGGCATTATTATCCTTTCTGGTTTATCTTCAGAAGCAATCCTATGAAATGCTCCACATATGTGGGTTACAGATTTATGAGTCATGATTCATATCCAATATTTCCGCCATTTCCAGGTGCCGTTCAGGAGACATCTGGGCTGTGAAAGTGAACACTGCTGGGGAGGTGAGGACCACAGAAAGGCCGTGAGGCTGAAGAGAAACACACTGTGGTGATCAGTGGGGCAACGTTGGTTTTCAACATGCATTTTCTAGATGTTAAATTACTTTACCCTATACTCCAAGCAATCGATGGCAAATACATCAAACAACTACACTTATGGCAACTGCAAGGAATATGAAACGTGATTAAAGAGTGTATTATGTTTTTACCACCAGTGGGTGATCCACATTATAATCCTTTGCTTTGTATGTCTTCACTAAGCCTGAAATTGGGTAAGACATTCCATGGCTAGAAAAAAAAAGAAGGCAAGTCCTTATGTTGACACATAGATATCAGGAATTCAGGTTAACGAAACAAAGATACTTTTGTGGAGAGCTCTTCATGGTCTGTTGACCATATAGTTATCTCACAAAGTTATACGTTCTGTTTTTATTGATACGACAATATATGATTATGCGTCGGACATTTCGTGTATTCATGAACAAAACCTCTGAAATGTTCGAATTCAAGTGCTCATAGAATTGTATGCCATTAAAAAGTGTTCATGCAGAGTTTGTTCCCCAAACACATTGATTAACTTGAAGATCTTAAAGAAATCAAGAATTTACTTTGAAGTTTCTTTAATAAGCTTCAGGACATGCGTTTTCCATTTTGCTCTGCGCTGGCGTGGCAGTGAGTTCCTGCCCAGGCTGATGATGTGGGTGGGAGCTTTAGGAGCCAAGATGTGCTGCATGAGACATTCAAGCTTGACCTGCCTCTCATCTGTCCCACCAACAATTGATATATCCTTTCAAATGTTACATACAAATAAAGTTGAATCATAAATTATTTCTGTAATTTGAAAGGTTATCAAGAAAAGGCACCATGGTTTTTATCTGTGGGTTTTTAAAATTTGTTTTAGTGAAAAAGAAACAAAACCCAAACCTCTTTATACCCTCTTGAATTCTTGGTGAACAAATAGCACAATAATATAGTTTAGCAGATGACCTGGAAGGTATATACTGTGAGAAGTTAATGTATTTGTAATTAAAATATTGAAAATGAAATGCTTTGCAATAGTAAAATGGTCTGTACATCTTTTTATGTGGGTTATTGGATGACTTTGGCCTTAATCACCAAGAGATTTATGTTTCACAGAAAGATGAAGTATTTTGGTGAACTGTGTGATTACTTACCTAAAAAAGGTAACTCTTGCCTATTATTCTTCATGAGACAGATCAGAAGCTACTGGTTCTCTGAATTGCTGGGCACTTAGGAACGTACTTTACTTTTCTCAGGCTGCACAGTATTTGGAAATGATTGTGTAGTGTGTTTTCCTGATGTTAAAGAGTTCATGTATCTTCCAAAAGTAACTTTCTAATGATACTGAGTATCTTACCTTGATTTATTTTAACAGTTGTATATATTCTTTGTAAAAATTATGCCAGCTCAGAGCCTGGAGCCTGTTTCAGTCTGTGACTCCCTCTCTCTCTGACCCTCTCCTGCTCATGCTGTCTCTCTCCTAGAAATAAGTAAAACATTAAAAAAAAAATTTAAAAAAAAAGAAAAAAAAATTAGAATGATCCATAATCCTATTTCTTCAAGATAACCATTATAAGTTATTTCTTCCGGTCTTTTTATGCATATCTGTAATTTATGATCATATGTGCATACAGTTTTAAACAGTGCTTTTGTTACCTAATATTCTTTTTAAAAATGATCACTTATTTATTTATTTGGGGTGGGAGAGACAGAAAGAGAGAGAGAGAGTTCCAAGCATGCTCTGTCAGGGAGGGCTCTATCTCATGAATCATGAGATGATGACTCAAGCCGAAATCAAGAATCAGACGCTTAACCCACTGAACCATGCAAGTGTCCCTGAATTGCACATTTTAAATGGGTGAATTTTATAGTGTATGAAATTGTAGTTCCATAAGGCTGTTACAAAAATAAATAAATAAATAAATAAATAAATAAATAAATAAATAAATAAAAATCTAGGGGGCTACCTGGCTGGCTCAATCAGTAGAGCATGTGACTCTTAATCTCAGGGTAATGAGTTTGAGCCTCACATTAGGGATAAAATTTACTTTAAAAAAGTTAAAAAAAATCTATGACTCAACAAATTACATTTGAATTAAGAAAACATTCCGGTACCTAAGTTAAATTTCTTCTTTCTATGGCATATTTAGACCTTACCACCTGTCCTAAATTATAAACATTTTAAAAATAAAAGCAGTAGCTTAGGTGAAGAAATAAAATCTCAGATTTGCTCACCACAGATGAACACCAGCATTTCCAAAGCCAATACCAGCAAAAGCACTTGCCAAGTGCATATTAGACCTTGCTTCAAGATCATCAGGATTTCTTTTTTTTTTTTTTTAAATGTTTTATTTATTTCTAGGAGAGAGAGAGACAGCGTGAGCAGGGGAGGGTCAGAGAGAGAGAGAGGAGTCACAGACTGAAACAGGCTCCAGGCTCTGAGCTGGCAGTCAGCCCAGAGCCCGACGCGGGGCTCGAACCCACGAACCGCGAGATCGTGACCTGAGCGAAAGTCGGACGCTTAACCGACTAAGCCACCCAGGCGCCCCAAGATCATCAGGATTTCTGACAGCCCTGTGGATGATATAAATACCTACAACAACATTGGCATTTCCCACAAAGAAAGAGCTGCCTTAGGGAAAGATCTGGGGAAAAAGATCCTACTCAGTAGGAAGAAAAATTAGGCAACTTATTCAAATGACATCTTGTCTTCTAAACGAAGACTGAAGGGAAACATATTTTCTCATCAATGGTTTTGGGCAAAGGCATAATAAATACGCTGTCAGGCTGCTCCTGTGATGAAAGTGCCAGGGGAAGCAAAGCACTGACCCCTGGACTGTGAGCTGCTCTAGGAAAGTGCCCTGAGACTCATTCTTCTTCTTCATTTGTCAATGACCTTGACGGCAGCTGTGAATGGACTTCAAGTAAACACATACTCAGAATGCACAGGCCAGACGCTTCTCTGAGTCCCTGTTGCCCGGGGCTACCTGCAGGCTAATCACAGCCTGTCCAGCCATCTTTTTTTTTTCTGTGACACTGCCCCAAATAGAACCCTCTGGAGGCCTCTTTCAGTATCTGTGGAAACTACACATGTTATTTTAATATTTATTATCATGGAAGTGGGATGTTATTATAGGACGAGGCTTTGCTGGCTCTAGATGTCCCCAGTGCCACTTTGGAAAAGCAAATTCTCAAAAGCCCCTTTGCAGATTTGCAGATGGAGCTCAACCTTCTTATACACACTTGCTTAGTGACCCTGCCCCAGGGAGGAAGCCCAAAGAGCCACCCCTTGCTTGCTTTTCCCGATTTTCCCAATTTTCCCCGGAGGAAGGGTTCCTGTTACGCGGAGTGCTACAGCCTATTCTCCTCTTTCATTTGGAACAGTTAGGCATTTGTGGCTCCTTTCCAAACCCAGGGTTAGAGCCTTCTTCCTTGTATAACGAGGTGAAATAGCAGGTGATGGGGCTTTAGCTTTTCCCCTGTGCTCTGCTGAGCCTGTCCCTGTCCCACACGCTGGCTGTCATTATCTGGATCTGCACCTACCCGGTGAAACGCTGCCATGCTCCCTGGGTCTCCTGCAATGGCTGTGTCCCTTCCCTCTGCTGTCCTACAAAATGCAGTCTGAGCTCTCTGTCTAGTGCAGCTTCCAGCCAGGGGCCAGAGGAAGCACCATGTTCACATCCAGGTCCAAACTGCTGTGTTCTTCCCTCCATTATGTATAAATACAAAAGTGAGTCTGATTTTGCACAGTTTCTAATGTCTCGGATCAGCTTTCATCTCTAAGTATATCTTTGCTTTCTTAGGAGCCAGTCATGGATACATCATTCATAAATCTTTTGAAATATTTTAGGAAGCTTTTTACATCTCCCGGGACAGACAACTCTACACATTTATTTTGAGTTTATATACACTCAGTTCATAGGAGTTTGCTTCATGGGTTGACTCGGCGTACCTCTGGACAGGGCCTGCTCGGCACAGCCAACACTGCCTCTCTGAGTCTCGTTACTGCTCTCGGTGTAGCCAGCTCTCAAGGCACACCTCCCTTCCCCCCAGCTTTGGTTTTGGGGCTTTGATGAATAATCCCTCCACATGCAGCCTTCATAAATCAGGGGCTCATATTTGGTCCCCTCGCCTTCGCCTTTTCAGACTGAAGGATCCGGGTTTCATCCGCCCTCATGTGCCTCCCTCCCTGCCCTTTGCTTTCTTCCAGAGCTTGCTGGTCTCTGGTGCTTCTTGATGTCCACTGAACTGATCTTTTGATGAACAGACTGGCTCAGGCTATTTCAGGACCTGGCATGCTACATTTTATGTGAGGGCGGAATGTGGCTCTTCTGTTCTGTTTTTCTCCCCTCCTTTTTTCCCCTAAGATTTTATTTTTAACTAATCTCTACACTCACTATGGGATTCAGACTTACAACCCTGAGATCAGAACTCACACGCTCTACTGACTGAGCCAACCAGGCACCCTTTCTTTTTGTTTCCATCTCCCCTGGGACACGTACCTCTTCAGATACTTAGCGACGATCCGTAATGCGTGGGCTGCCCAAATGTCACTGATTGGGTTGCTGCCCTGGTATGCTGGCCGGGCGATGGCATTTGAAGGGCAGGGGCTCCGCATGTGGTAAGGAAGGGCAGTGTAGGACTCCAGGGCATGGCTAACAGGAAATATGGAAAACACACAGATTGAAAGCATCTTCCTCATTTTCCCCTCCATTCAGGTTACAAACTCTCTTGGATATGTTCAATACTAGTTCCACTTAGATGTGCTATGCAGTAGTGATAATCACAATATATTCCACCAGACTCTGGTCTATACTAGTCATTGCTTATTACAGAAATTGGCACAGTGAAGTTTACATTAACAGCACTGTAGTGTTTTTTGACCAGTATGTATTACTGGATTACATATGGCTCCTTTCTAGTACAAATAAATCTTTATGATGTCAAATTTTTAAATATTTGAGTCATGAGGAAAAGCACTAAATCTAAAAAATGATTTTGTTTTAAAATAGATTTACCATTTTATCCCCTGTATTTGATCAAATACCATATTACTCAAGGAGGGTCATAGTTACACGAGCCTCCTATTAAGAGTACACTGCAGTGGTGAGAACACAGACCCCGGTCAGCTGGAAATCCTTCTCTCCACTTTCTTGGCAGGCAACATAATACAGTGAGAGAAGCAGACTGTGGACTTGGGTAGACCTGGGTCTGCCACCTCCTGCTTGTGTGAACTTTATTTGACAGATAGTAACTGATTACGTATGGTGTGACGGTCACTGTGCAAGGGGCAGGGACAGAGAAGTGAGTAAGATGGTCCTTTCTTCATCAAGCTCACAGTGCAGTGGGGGAGGTGGGCATGTGAAATGGAGGGTCTCAGAAAGGATGTTTAGGCCACCCAGTGGGGAGGAGCAAAGAATGGAGTGGTCAGTTGTACTTGAGGAAAGGAATGGGGAAGGTCAACACAGGCTTCATCAAGGGAAGGGTGCTGCAGTGGAACTGGGAGGTAAACTCTCCAAGCCGATAAACAGCTGAGCGTTGGGGACATTCCAGGCCCAAATGTGGCCTTCAGGCAGTAGAAGTGGAGAGCCACTAACAGACCTGTCGGGTGGAAGTGTGTGTGTATGTGTGTGCATGCATGTGTACATGTGATGGGTATATTGCATTGTGAAAAATTGCTGAGGCCAATATGGAGGCCGGACAGAGGACTAGAGAGTGGAAGCCTGGAAACTGATGAGGCAGGCAAGCAGCAACCGTGCAAGCAAGAGCTGGGCAGGTCTGAACCATGGCGGAAGAAGCAATGAGACTCAATGGGAGGGAGCAGACAGGGGCGAGATTCAGGTGGGATCAGTGTGGGAAATACCAGCAGTATGTGGGCACGAGAAGGAAGTTCATAGCAAGTCGTGCTGCTAAGTTAAGGGATTCGGGAGGAGAGGCTGTGAGGTGCGGGTGGGGGGTGGGGTTAGAGAGTTACCAGATTTCATCAAATTTAAGACGCCATAGATTATAAGATACACTACTTAAAGAAAGTATGTAAGAAAACCATACTGTCATGCCACGGATTTTAAGATGGGTTCTGAGTTTAGAGATGTTAGATCACCGAGTCCCCGTCCTGCATAGGCCCTGTGTTTTCATCTAGGAAACGGGACAATGAGAACCGAAGGGGGGGGGCTGTCGTGGGACATTAGCCAACGAATGCTTAGCAAGTGCATCCGGCAAGAAGGCGGTGTCCGTGTCGTCCGCAGACGCGGGAGCTGGGAGACCTCCAGACGGGCGCCCACCAAAGCACGTCGAGGCCGGGGCTGGCGACCACCCGGGCAGGCACGTGCAGGTGTGCGGACGACCAGCCAGTCCCAGCGTGGGTCTGAGGGCTCGGGAAGCAATACCTAAGACAGGGATTTTCAATAGAGGCTATAGGCATGGACACCATTTTTAAAAATTCGGGTAACAATTCTTAAAAAATTAAAAATATGAGATGAGATTCATTCTCCTGAAGAGAGGCAGCAAAAGCAGTGGAAAGAGATTTGGAGTCAGAAACCTGGGTTTTCCGGTGAATCTGAAGCTCCTTCTGGTTTGAAAGAGTCAAGGGTGTGCCTCTCTTCCCAGCTCTGGGTTGAATGATGTCACTGGCTATGGTGGGAATATTATACATCAAAGAAACTGGCCAGTACCAAAAATCGGTGTGTACTTGCTGATTAAATTCCAGAGAGCTGGTTTACTAGCACCCCACCACTGGTTTGGGTCATCATTCTGCAACTTACTATGTATCTTTGGACAAGTCATTTAGTCTGAATTCTCTGTTAGATTAGATCGTGACAATGTAGGGCTTCTATCCTTCATAGCTATTGCAAGGATCCCATTAGAAAATAGTATGTAAAAGCCTTAGAAAAACTGTAAGGTAGAAATTAAGTATTGGCTACTAGTATCTTTAATAATGTCAAAGGATAACGTAATTTAATTTTAAAAAGAGAAGGTACTGTAAACGTGCAGTCTACTATCAATTTATTCTGCTACAAAGGCCTGGGACCTCTGGACCTTATAGGCGTAATGGGAATATTTTGTTACTTTCATTGGGGTAGTGGTTACATGGGTGTATCTATTTGTCAAAATTGATCAAACTGACACTTAACATGTATGCATTTTATTATACAAAAATTGTATCTCAGTGAAAATGATTTAAAAGATAGAAAAGATGTCCAAGAAAGGGAATAATCATTTACCACTGACATGCAGTTACTGAAGCTGGGCCAAAAAGCGGCCACTCAAGATTATGGCATTTCAATATACTTTTGTAAGTAATTCTCAGAAGGAAGTATGTTAGACTGTTTCATATTTTATCTGTATTTGGAAAAAGAAAGAAGACGTGTAGGGGCGCCTGCGTGGCTCAGTTGGCTGAACGTCCTACTTCAGCTCAGGTCATGATCTCATGGTTCGTAGGTTCAAGCCCTGCAATGGGCTTCTGTTGTAAGCAGAGAGCCTACTTCAGATCCTCTGTCTCTCCTCTCTCTGTACCTTCTCTCCTCACACTCTCTTTCTCTCAAAATTAAAATAAAAAATAAAAAATAAAGAAAATAAATGCACATATATACACACATAACCCTTTCCTTAACTCTGTAACTCCTTGATTTTTAAATGTTAAGATTAAAGAAAAGGAGGTGGGGTTGAAAGGTAAGATGGAGAATTTAAAAAAAAAGTTTATGGGCAAATTTCTTACCAGTTTTTACTTTCAAGTGTTCATAGTCAAAGACGGCAACTCCTGTAGTTTCACTCCCAGTTCCTGAGGTGGTTGGGACTTGAACAAAATAATATTATTTTAAATAACGCATCTAAATAAAGGTCAGTGGAGATACTTAATTCAGCCTTGGGAAGCAAGGAGCCAAGTTAGAGAAGGAAGCTTTGCTGTCCCTGTTGCTCACCTGATGTGTGTGTCTGTATTAACAAGCATGCATGCTTTACATGTAGAAGGGTACCTGCATTAACGTGCGTGCAAATAGCATGCCTGTCAGCATTAACATGCATGTTTAATATGTGGATGTGATGGCAGTGTCCGCATTAATATGCACAGATTTAACATGCGTGGTGTCCGTGTCTGCATAACATGTAGGCATCACTAACGTGACTTGCCCTTTGATGAGTATGTGTGGTACTTGTATCTGTATTAACACACATGTATGAAATCAGTGCCTGTGCTGACACGTACGTATGCCCAACATGTACGTACGGCGTCCATTGTCTGTATTAACACGTGTGTATATTTAACCTGTGTGTGTGATATCTGTTTCTGTATAAACAGCGAGGAACTCTGGGAACTCGAGCAACTGAGCTGTAGCAGCTGCAGCCGGGTACTCAGACACAAGCTGCTCAGCACCTCCGGGTAGAAAACTCCTATTCGCTTTCTCTAAAAGACATCTTTATTCCCTCTTGGCAGCAAGCACAGTAATGCTCTGCCTTCGCTGGGCTCCGTGGTTTTGCAGTTCTGTCAAGTTTCTAAACTTGACTAATCACCCCTCTGTGTGATGCTGACACATTTTCACCAGAGGGTTCCATTTTCCAGACATCAATTATGTTGCTCCCTGCTGATTGCTCATTCATGTCAAAGCAGTTCATCTGCCTTCAACTTAACTCCTGTACCATCACAAGGCCCATTCACAGCGGGGGCAGACGGGGGGGGAGGGGGGGTGGTGTGAAGAGAAAGGACAGTGCTTTAGACAGATATTTTCCAGGTACCAGTTAGTGCATTTTAACCATAAAACTTTACACAGTAATATGCTAACAGCCATAAAACGGGAGAGAAGAAAAGACCAAGGTCTGTGTGGGGCAGACAAGCTATTCTGAGTTGGACTTGCTTGTCTGTCCCCAGGACGGCCACAGAGCAGATGTCGCCCAGAGTGACGCAGCCATGCTGGCCACATGTCCCAGGTCAGAGACAAAGCCCCAGGTCAGCTGAAGAGGCATTGTGTGGAAGAAAGGGTTGAGTCAACACCAGAAAAATAATAGCGAATGTTCCCCTTGAACTCCACAGCGGCTGGCACGATGGGACAAAGCAGAGGGGGGTTTCGAAGACACCCTTGCCAATAGAGGGATCTGATAATGTAGAAACGTTAACCTTCCCTCCTCCTCCGTACAGTGACTTCCTAGCATAAATCTGCCCACCCTCCTACACTGACCCAAACTGTCTCTATGTGCACAATACTGAAGATAAGAATTTTAAACGTAAATGGATTGATATCTGTCTGCTCTCCAAACAATGTACTACACTGAAGTGAAGAAATCAGAAAGTTCTGGAAACATACCCTAAAATTCCTGGCTTCTAGCTTTCCTAAGGCCTTTTGCCAACTGCAAAATAAAACAGACAAACAGACAAACAGACGATCTTTACCTGCAGTCAGAGGCTTCAGAGGCACAGATACAGGCTTTCCCATCCCAACGGGGGCATTGACATAATCTAGGAAATCAGACTGCGGGCTGGAGGCATACAGATTAGCAGCTTTACAGGTGTCCATGGTGGAGCAGCCCCCGACAGCAACGTAGGCATCAAAGGCTCCCTTTTTGGCAAACCCAATAGCTTCCATGAAGCTTGGAGAAGGGAAGATAAAAGCCACTATGTCCTATTTTGTCGGAAACAAACTGCCACGCCACTAAACAAGGTTTGGGGCAAACTTGAAGCAGCAACGGTGTGTCCTGGGTTCTACATAAAGTAAAGGACAACCATGAAATAATACCTTTTGTCAGTTGGTTCTACTCTCACGTTATCATACACCTTAAAATTTATGCCCTTCTTCACTAGGGAATCCATAACTGTCTGTACAGGAGGGAGCTGCGAGAGGTTCTTGTCTGTCATCAAGCAAACATTTTTAGCACTCGTGTTTTGTAGGTCCTACGATGATGAAAATAATTTGTGAGTTAGGCTGATTGCCCTGGAACTGTAACAGACGCTCTCTCTCCGGCAAACTCAACATTGCACGTTTTTCAACACAAAGGACACAATTGTTGGCAACCTGCTCTTGTTGTAAAAGACGCAGAACATGTATGGGAGAAGGCTAGGGTCCGTAAGCACTGGCCGTTCCCACTTCCTTTGTCACCCCTGTTCCGTATCTAATATTTGACACGGCCATCTGAAAAGAAAAAAAGAGGTAGGTATCGCATGCGTTAGAGAACTGGCCATTTCATTCTAAAACACTCTGAATGAAATGCATGGTTCCTTACTGTGTAGAGAATAAAGTCTATATTTCTTAGGATGGCCTTCATTATAACTTACGGCTGCTGAACCAGGAGGGGACAGGGATGTAAACAAGTAACCATGTAATTACAGTGCGATAACAATTCATCAGAATTCACTGCTCCTTTGTTTTTGCTTCCAAAGATTACTTGGTTCTCTTTTGGGATTGTTATAAAACTAAAGAAGATGTAACATACAACATATATAAGTTAGAGAGTTTGTAGAACTGGGAATTTGTCCTGTTAAAAAAATTTTTTTGGGGGGGCGCCTGGGTGGCTTAGTCGGTTAAGCGTCCGACTTTCGCTTAGGTCATGATCTCGCGGTTCGTGGGTTTGAGCCCCGCGTCGGGCTCTGTGCTGACTGCCAGCTCGGAGCCTGGAGCCTATTTCAGAGTCTGTGACTCCCTCTCTCTCTGACCCTCCCCTGTCTCTCTCTCTCTCTCCTGAAATAAATAAAAAAATATTAAAAAAAAACCTTTTTAATGTTTATTATTTATTTAGAAAGCATGAGCACGAGCAGGGGAGGGGCAGAGAAGAAGGAGGTAAGAATCCCAAGCAGGCACCGTGCTATCAGCACAGAGCCTCACAAACTGAGAGATCATGACCTGAGCGGAAATTAGGAACCAGATGCTTAACTGATTGAGCCACCCAGGCGCCCTGGGAATTTGTCCTATTTTGATGGCTGAACAAAAGACAGTATTCTAGACATTACTCATGTTATCAGAAGATTTGTATTCCATTACCCCAACAAAGTAGTTTGCTAAATAGGGTCTGATCAAGTAATGGGATTAGGGAACATCAATTAATAGCAATGAGATAATAACACATTAACAAAATACTGCAGTACTTTTTTCAAGTCATTCCTAAAAGAAAAAATGGACTGATTATATTTACCTCAAAGGCATAATCTGTTGTTTTCCCAGAAGGTGCAAGTCCAGGAGCTAGAAATGTAGAAAACAGCATCAGTGTAGGCCTCAGAAACAAAGCAAAAATGTTGTTATTTGATAGTAAATTGGTATTTCAGCAGTGAACACAAGCATCTCCCTTAAGAAGCCTTACCTAGAGCACATTTTCAGGTTTCACATAAAATTGAAATTAAAACCTGCATTTTAAGAGACCGTAATGCTAACTTGATGCTGATTGTGTGAAAATAGTTATTTAAAATATTTTCTTCACCGAAGGTAAAATATTCTTTGAAACAACGTATAAAAACCCTCTAGAAAAGAAAAACTCTCTAGACGCTAGAGTTGGGTGGCTGTTAGAGAACAACTATTAGTAAATTCATTAATAATTAGAGTCTCGCTTATGCTTCTTATAACAGCCGTGACCACTTGTTCGAATTAAATTTTTTTCCATGGAAAAAGTGATCACCCCTGCAAGATATTTACATTTTTTCAAGTTAAGGCATGTAAAACTTTTAGTTTTCTTTGTGAAACTTCATAATTTTTTATAAACTGATAGATATTTCTTTATAATCTATCAGGTTTGGGTTATGGCAGAAATGATTTCCTGTTGCATTAGAACACGAAGGCTCCACTTAATGAGTTTTACTCTTGTTTTAATCCACTTATTTTTGTCACTCCTGGGTAGGCATAAGATTGAAAAGCAAATCTGCACAACAATTTCACTACTTTTTTTTTTTTAAGGAAAAGCGACCACAACTAGACAGCAATCTACCTTTGGCTTCTTGAGAACAAGGGTATCCTTAATTAAAATTCAAGTTTCTTAGATCCTCATCAACTTTAAAGAAATAACCTATTACTCTTGCTACTGAAGTTTAGAAAAAGACCTAAATCGAATCCTAGAAAACAGTGAGGTTATCTTTCTTTAAATGATTAATTTTACTCCCCCAAATAGGAAACTATTAATTCCTTATTGAAATCGACTAAGAATTGGAAAGCACCAGCTTGAAGACAAAATTCTGCGCATGTCCACGAGGACCTAAAAGGCTGGGCACGCTTCCCCTAGTCCACGGTCCTTGTCGAGGTCCCTGTGGGCAACGCCGGTGTCAGAAAAAAGCCCTCAGTTAGTGGGTCTACCTGCCCTGCTCCCCAACAGCCTTCTCGGCGGGCTCTGCTTAGCGCCCTGTGAGGGCAGGCCCTCTCCTTTCCATTCTCAGGGCGCCCTTTCGATTTGACCTTTCCTTCCACGAGGTGAAATTAGTTTTTGGGTCAGTAATTCACGTGCTGCCGTTCTGAGGATCCCTGAGGCTACAGTGAGCTTCCTGCTGTTCCGTGGACAATGGAGTTGGTAAGGATTAAGCCGTTTGTGGGAACTGAAACTTCAGTCATTATTTTTAATTATTAAGAAATAGAATGTTAGTTTTACCCAAATGATGGAAACAAGTGTTTTCCTTCTAGGAACTGCTTTGTTCTGTAGCCTCTTTCTTTTTTGAGATAAATTCAAACCTTCCAAAGATTTCATCTTAATTCTGTTTGATTGACTCAGACAATATTAAAATCTTATCTTGAAGAAAAGCTTTTCTCTTATACAAATCTTATTGGTAGCTTTGGCGAAGAACTCTATTTGGAATAGAAAAAACAGCATAAATAGTATTAAATATATCCTTAAGCCAAACATATAATTGGTAGCATGCATTCAGCTACCATCATATAATTAGAACTACATAAGACCACTGCACGTGAAAAGGCAGCCATTTCAACTTTCTTCTCATGTCCCTTGATTTTCTTGATTTATCCTCTGCCCAAACGTAATATGAGTGTCAAAGGGTGGGGGTTGGGGGGAATTGGAAATGTTGGCCAGTTTGAAAACACAAAATATATGATTACCTTGGGAGTAAGTATGAGAATGAGTAGGGCACTGGCATCTAGGGAAAAGAAAAAAAAGTGAAAGTAGAAAACCAAGAGAAGAAGCTTTAATGTAACCCCACTACATTCTAGTCTTTAAAGAAATTTTTTTAAACATTTATGTATTTTTGAGAGACAGCGAGACAGAGCACGAGTGGGGGAGGGGCAGAGAGAGAGGGAGACAGGAACCGGAAGTAGGCTCCAGAGCCACACGGGGCTTGAACTCGCAGACCACGAGTTCACGACGTGAGCCGAAGTCAGGCGCTTAGCCGACCGAGCCTCCCAGGTGCTCCTACATTCTAGTCTTAAGATGCTGCCAAAACACTGGCTGTGGGCAAACACTACGTAGCAAAACCCAGAAATCATCGTGGACAAAAAAGCTGACCCAGGGTTTTTCCATTGTTGCCGGATTGTTCTTTCAAGGGTTCGAAGTGTTACTTAATAAATGTGTGCGGGGAGCTGAGCTAAGCCCTCCGGAGATACGAGTCAGTTTGAGACGGGGTCTCAGCGCTCTGTGAGTCCCAGCTCTTTTACTAGGTTAGGGGCTTTGATCAAATTGACTACTCCGGTCAGTTGAGTGGGGTAACTACTCCCTGTGCCTCCCCTCCCGTCCCCCTGCCCCTGGGAACTTGAACTTGTATTTCCCCATTGGCTTCAGTGCGTTTAACTTTCTCGCAGCTGGCTCTGGGCCGCTCCTGGGAGAGGCCCTCACTTGCCTGCAGGCCGGCCGGTCACCACCCCAGGCCTCCACCCGGTCCCGCGGCTCCAGGTGCCCCGTGTGTCGCCCCCTCCCTGGCGCCTCAAGTGGGCTCGGGCCCGTCACTCTCTCCTCCCCAAGCCCTGAGCTGGTCCCAGGTCCCAGCCCGCTTTGCCCCCTCGGCTCCAAGTCCCTGCCCGGTCCTGGTCGCCGCCTGTCTCCGGGACAGCCCCCGTCCCTCCTGTTCGCTATGCTTTCTCCTGCGGGGGGGGCTTGTCAGAGTGGGGTCCCGACGGGTACGTGAGCGCCTAGCCCGCCCCCAACGGCCTCCTCCCCCTGAAAACCTGGGGTGAAGACCTCTGAGGGGGCAGGTGGGGAAGGAGGGAAAAGCGCCGACCGGCGACCCAGGCCTCACGGCCGCACCGAGCGGCGAGAGCGCCGCCGCGGGCAAGCCCGCCACCTCCCGGGCAAGGCTGAGAACGGCCGCCGCGGGCGCGTCGCGGGGGTGAGCGCCTCCGGCCGCGGGAGGCGCAGCGGGCGAGGCCAAGGCCTTGTCCTCCAAGGGTGGCTTCACCCTCTCCGAGGGCAGGGAAGAAAATACGCAAGCTCACAACTTGCCAGAGCGCGGGACCGTGGGAGCACGTGCCTTGCACCCGTCCCCACCTCCTACTTCCCGTTTCTAAGGCTCCGGCGCTACCTCGGTGGGTCCTTCCTACCTCTTTCCTCCCCGCTTCCCTTCTTGGGAGGGCCATCTGTTTATTTTTTTTTTATGTTTTATTTATTTCTAGGAGAGAGAGAGAGACAGCGTGAGCAGGGGAGGGTCAGAGAGAGAGGGAGTCACAGACTGAAGCAGGCTCCAGGCTCCGAGCCGGCAGTCAGCACAGAGCCCGACGCGGGGCTCGAACCCACGAACCGCGAGATCATGACCTGAGCGAAAGTCGGACGCTCAACCGACTGAGCCACCCAGGCGCCCCTGTTTATTTTTTTTACAAATAGTTTATTGTCAAGTTGGTTTCCACATAACACCCAGTGCTCATCCCCCAAGTGCCCCCCTCCGTGCCCCTCCCCCTCCCCACACCCCCATCCGCCCTCAGTTTGTACTCGGCATTCAGGGTCTCTCGTGGTTTGCCCCCCCCTCCCCCCCCCCGTTTAGTATCTCCTGGCCGCCTTGTCACGGTGCTTGGGCGTTCCATGCTCAAAGGCCTCAACCGGCCTGTCCCCGCCGGCTCGCTCACCCCGGGCGCTCCCGGCGCGTCCCACACACCGCTTGGCGCCCGAGGCGCGGCTGCCGTTTGAACAAGCCCCAGCCTTCCGGCTGTGCCGTCGCCTAGACCCCGGCACCTCGCTCCCCGCGGCGCGCACCGGGGCCGTGCTCTCTCTCCGACGGCGGGAAACGCTCGGTGGCGTCGGGACCCCCTGCTCACCCCGGCTTCCGCTAATTAGTCTTTCCGCAGCCCTGTTCCACCCTGCCCGTCCCTTAGCTGCTGGGCTCCGCCCTCCCCTCCATAGCAAAGCGCACACCGAGGCCTCACCTTTCTCTCCCCAAGCCCACCCGCCTCCCCTGGGCCGTCTGCCCGCGTCCGGTTTCGGCGTCGCCTCTCACCACGGGGCCCCCAGCAGGCTTCTCCTGGCTGCGCCTCTGCCACGCCGCGGGCAGGGGCTCATCTCCAGGGACGTCACTCCCGCGTCTAAACGGACTTTGATGCCCCCCCGCCCCCCCGTTTTCAGACCTGGCCCCCCGGCCGTGCTCACCGGCCCAGCTAATCTCTCTCGCCGGGCTTCCCATCTCGCTCCAGCCCTGGCGCCCCCGGAAAACGTGTTGGTTTCCGCGAATGGGCCACACATTCTCTTTCTTGCCTCCAGAACTGAACTCCGTCCGTGCTGTTTCCTCTGCCTGGAACCCATCTCCCTCTCTCCTTCTGGGTACTCAGTGTCCTTTCTAGCGTCAGTCACATGTCACCTCCCCTGGGCAGTCTTCCCGGGGCCGGGGGTCCCAGGTGGGACTCTCTCTCTGAGGCCTGCACGCCCGCCCCCCTCCCCGGAAGGACCGTGACCACGTCGCACTGCTGGCATCATTCTCCCGTTGCCATCTGTGTCTCTGTTGTCAATTTTGTGGTTGCAGGAGAAGGTCTCCCCTCGATCGCAACTTCATCTGCAGCGACTGTCGCTGGACCAGGCACAGAGTAATACTCACCCAAGAAACACTGACTGAAGGCACGAGGAGGTGAGGAAATAAAGAAATGCAGGCATTTAAAATCCTCTGAGCTTCTCTCTTTTCCTGCGAGTTCCCTCACCTTCTCAGGATAGTCTGACCGCTGGGCTTCTCTCCCGCCCTGAGAGGCGGAGGAAATCACAGTTACAGTTAGAGCAAGGCTCCCAGCACCCCCCCCTCCCCCCGGCTCTGGCCCAATTACCCTGGCCTTCGTCCTTGGATCACTGGCCACGGCAAACTGGCTGAGCTTTCAGCAAAGGTCAGCCCCTCTCCTGGGGACTCTCGGCCGCCCTCACTTACTCAAGGACATCACTGCGTCATCCCTCTCCTGCGTCATCCCAGCTTTCCTCCCAATAGACCTCATCCACCAGCATAAAATATTATCTTCCCTTTTTATATTAACAACAACGCTCTCTTGTCCCTCTGGCCTCCCTGATGCTGCCCAGTCTCCCTCCTCGTTGGCTGACTATACACGCTCCCTCCAACTGCTCTCCTCCCCTCCTCCCTGGGGCCTCCTCCACTGGACTCCACTGTCAGAACGGGCCAGGTCACCAATGCGCTCCACCTCAGTCCGGTCCTCCTCGCACCCAGCCTGTCCGTGGCACTTTCCTGGGGGTCTCCTCTCCCAGGCAGTGCTTTCTTCTCCTGGGTCCCAGGCCGCTTCTGCCCCAGTTTCTTTTCACGCTGTCAGCTCTGAATGCGCGTGTCTTTCCACACTCGCTCCCCGAGTGACCTCACCTCGTCTCCTGGTCTCGGCTGCCTCCCATACTGGCGGTTTCCGCGTCTGTCTCCTTTGGACATGTTGCTGGAACTCCAGATTCAGCTGCCTGCTGCACACCTCCACCTGGAAGTCTGTTAGGCATTTCACATTTTCCCTGCCTGAGACTCCGCCCCTGCCTCTTCCCCACCGGAGTTTAATGGCAACCTCATCCTTCCGAATGGCCAGGCCAAAAAACCTTGGGCACATTCTTGGCTTTCCCCATCTGGCCCCCAACAACTCTGACCTCCCCTCCCCCTCACTCCACTCCAGTCACCATGTTCTGAAACCATGCCAGGTATTCCCCACCTCCAGGTCCCTTCCCAGAGAGCCACATGGCTCCTTCCGTCCCCTGATCTTTCCGTAACAGGTTCTCAGTGAGTGTGGTTGGCTGAGACCCTGAAGATATTTATGTCTTAATCCCTGGAATGTGTGAACTTTATAATGCCAAAGGGACTCCACAGATGTGATTATATTAAGGATTTGGAGATGGAAAGATTATCCTGGATTATCTGGGTGGGCCCGAAATGTAATCAGAAGTGTCCTCCTAAGAGGGAGGCACAGGGAGATTTGACATGAAGGCAGTGTGACCACTGAAGCAAGTTGCTGCACTGCTGGCCGTGAAGATGGAGGAAGGAGCTACGATCTAAGGTTGCAAGAAGTTCAGCTGCAGAAGCCGGAAGGAGCAAGATGATGGATTCTCCTCTGGAGCCGCGGAAGGGACTGTAGCCCTCTTCACCTTGATTTTGTCCCAGTAAAACTGATTCTGGACTTAAGAACTGTAAGAGCACAAATGTGTGTTGTTTTAACCAACCAAGTTCATGGTAATTTGTTACAGGAGCACTAAGAAACTATACAGTGAGGTCTTCTCTGACCATCTTCTCTGAAATCGCATCCCTTCGTCCAACCCATCCTCCCTTCCTTTCTCTGTAAGTTACATGTAATATACTGTAAACTTCACTAGTTTATAGTTCACTCCACCTGCCCCGCCTCCACACTTAAACACCAGGGATATTAGGCTGTTTTGTTTCCTACTGTACCCCAGGGATGAGAACACCACCGATCAGCGGTGGATGTGCAGTCCTCTCCAGGGCTTTCTCCTATATGTCTGGCTACGTTCCTATCCTCTAACGCTGGCTCCTTTTCCTCCATTCAAAGTGCAAATCATTTGCAAATCCAAGTGCCTAAGGAGGCTGGCAGATAATGTAGATGAGGCCAGAGCTGCGGGCTGGCTGTGCAGCTGGCGTGCCAGGGAAGTGGTGGGCTGCGTGCCAGGGTCTCTCAGGAAGCGGGAGTGCTTGCCCGGTTCAAAGGAGGTGGCCACCACTTCACCCCAGCCTTGGCAGACTTTCCCCAGGTGAAATGTGGGCCCAAAGATGCCATTTCCCAATTTTCCTAAATTCTTATCTGAAATCTCCCACATTGTAAATGCTTACTGTATTAAAAAAAATAAGCCCCATTTTGGTACTCGTGCCGGAACGGTGAGGCTCCCCAGGACCTCATTCTCAACCCGCCTAGGTTTACTGTTTTCCAAGGCCTCTGCTTCCACATCCATGATCTAAACAGTCCTCTGTACACATGGGTGAGCGCCTACGCGCCCCTCGCCTCTGTAACAATACAGTCAATTGCCTGCTGGAGGGCTTCTTCATCCCTTCTTCCTGAGGGATGTCCAGTCTGAAGTCCCTGAGGCAAGTTCTCATCTCCCTCCTAACGCTCACCCTCCTTACTTCCCATCCCGGTCAATGGCCCTAATGTTCACCTGTACCCCAGCCAGAAACTTCACTTTCTCCTTCCATCTCACTAATCAGATACAAACTCCTGCTGATTTGAACTGACTCCTCAATATTTTTCTTATCTACCCCTTGTACCAGCTGCCTCCCCCTGGTACCTGAGGCTATCACCTTCTAGCTGGAGCATGACAGTTACTTCTAGTCTTTCCTCTCTGCTGTGCATTGTCACCAGAAAGCTCGAACATAATTCTAGTCATGCCATGCGGCTTTGTCCAAGCATGTGTTCTACATGACACTGCTTCCAAAGAATATACATGGTGTTGCTTGATAAAAAGAGTTTTATAACACAGATTTAGAACAAAGTGTAAATACAGCTCAACTTTTTTTTTTTGCTTTATACCCTGTAGGACTTCTCAGAGCCTTTCATGTGCTAATTATCCTGACTTTCCAAAAGCGTTATGCAGCAAAGAACAGTTTCCCAATTATTTGGCCACGGAATTTTTTTCTTCCCATGGGACATCTCAAAGTATTCGTGTTTCACAGTGAGAACTAGTGCTTCCACAGCTTTCGGTATCTACAGGACACGGTCCAAACTCTTTAGCAGAGTACTGAGAACAGGGCCTGTGAAACTAGAATATCTGGGCTCAAATGATGGCTGTGCCATTTAGCTGTGTGAAACTGGACAAATTCTTTTTCTTCATGCTTTTATTTAAAAAAACTTTTTAAATGTTTTATTTATTTCTGAGAGAGAGAGAGACAGCATGAGCAGGGGAGGGTCAGAGAGAGAGGGAGACACAGAATCTGAAACAGGCTCCAGGCTCCGAGCTGTCAGCACAGAGCCCGACGCGGGACTTGAACCCAAAAACCGTGAGATCATGACCTGAGCCGAAGTCGGGCGCCCAACCGACTGAGCCACCCAGGCGCCCCCATGCTTTTATTTTTTTAATATGTAACATGGGGATAATAATACGGTCTGGCATAGGGTTGCTGTAAGGATCACAGCTCCTATTGATAGCACACGTAAAGCATGTAGGGAAGTGCCTGGTAAAGGCTGTGTTCTTATTCAGGATCTGTCTTCTGCATCCTCACCTCCTTCTATGAAGGTACGTCCAGATTTTAACTACTTTTTGCTCCTGAACTACGTCTCTTGCCAAAGGGGCTGCTCCTCCCACGTTGCTTGCCGTTCGTCCCTGGCCCCTCCCTTCCCCTTCCCTCTATCCACTAGCTCGAAATGTCACGTGTTCCCAGGCTCCCGCGTGCATTTGCACGCCCCACACGCATTTACCAGGTGGCCGGCATTTCCGGAGGGGGTCAGGCACGTCGTCACTTCTAATACCTGACGCCCGGTGCATGCCAGGGAGTGAAGCCCCTGGGGACCCCGCGCAACCCTTTCCATTCTACTCTCTGTCCCCAGACTTCCCCAAAGGCCGTTTCACAAACCCCGCTCCTTCATCCAGTTGCCCGTTAGACTTTAAACTGCTCCAGAGTCTTTCACCTTTGAGCCCCCAGCGCCCGGAGTCGTTTTCGGCGCAGAGCATCTCCCCAGTACGCCTGTGTAGGTTGGACACCTGAACGTGTCCACTGTGCCAGGCCTCCAGTGTCTGCCACGACGCGGGGGCACCGACCTCTCCGGGCCTCAGTGTCCTCAACGGCAGGCCGAGCAGGGCACGGCCTGCCCACCGCGCCGGGCGCACCGCGACGACGCCGTCCCCCCCCCGGGCTCCTGGGAGTAACCGGGCAGGACCACGTGGGGCCCAGGGGGCCGCACCCAGAGGGACGGCGTGGGCACGCGGGCACCCCCCGGCCGCCCGACCCCCCGCACTCACGCTGCTCGCTGCCGAGCACGAGCGGCTGCGGCCATGGCCTGGGGTGGTCTTCTCGGCAGTCAGCCCCTCCTCCTGCGCCCCGCCCCCTCCGCCGGCCAGTCCCGGTGCCGCCCTCCTGCGCCCCGCCCCCTCCGCCGGCCAGTCCCGGTGCCGCCCTCCTGCGCCCCGCCCCCTCCGCCAGCCAATCCCGGCGCCCCTCCTCCTGCCCCCGCCCACTGGGCCGAGCGTGCGGGTCACACATCAGCCCTCTTTGGATCAGGGCCATTTTCCCACGGGTCAAATCTCCGCTGCCTCAGCTGCAGTCTCACCATCCACCTCTGAAACTGCGGTAAAGGGAACTTCTCTGTAGGATGTTGGGTACTTCCTTAAGTCTCTCTACTTAAAACCCTTTACTTCACTAAAGAAAAATAATAATAATAAAAAACCCAAAAAAACCCCTTTACTTCACATGTGGATATAGGGAAAGGGAGCGAAACAAGGGCATTCTTTTGCTACTGATTCCTTTAAAGTGTTACTTTGCCTTCCTATTTTCCTAATAAATTATTAAGACATTGTGTTTAAATTGTTTTAGTAAATAAGGACCTTGCAAAAACCCCAAGGGTTATCAGGGCTAGTGCTGTGTCCAACTGCTAGATCAAGTCTAAAAAAACCCAAAAAGGCAGAAAAATCCCCAAACAAAACAGTAACAATGCATCCTAGACGGTTGGAAATTAAAAGGTGTTAACTGCTCTATGAATAGCTTTTGATGAAGTTAAGGTACCATTAAATGGTTTCATCAGTAGTTACAAACTTTCCATGATTTCACTGTACTCTATGGCTTAGCAGGCCCAGCGCTTCAGGTCCCAGGGGGAGAGCTGATCGATGATGGCCAAGTAACCCAAGACAGTAACAAGTGGACATCTGTGTTTTTAGTAATGTATTATGAAATTTGAATCTCTTTTTCCATAACAATTTCTAAAGGCAACTTATAAAAATGAGACAATACTGAAAAAAAAAAAAAGACAAAATGTGAACTCCCAGCTTTAATTTCCTATCAATTATCAGACCAGAACAGAGTAAGAGTGGCTCATGGGGCTGTACAGCAGCACAAAGGCCCTTCTGGAATCTAGACTTGTTATGAATCCTTTAAAGAAGATACTTATTTTCACAAAGACAAGTTACTGAGCTTAGGGAGAGACGCCTAACAGCTTATCAACATTTAACCTCCTACTCAAACCCGTTCAGGTCAGCTTGACAAATGAATCAAATACAACAGTGTTCGAGTTACAGATCTGGTTTCTTTAGCTCTTCTCAAAACAGACCCCACTGAAGTTAAAACAAAATTGGGGACATAAATGTTGAAGAGGATTTAAGTATTTTCTGGATTAATGAGGATTATCACTATTATTTAGTGAAGCCCAAATTTGTAACTTACAGCAATGTTTTCACAGTATAAAAAAAATAACTTTTTCAAAGAGACATCAGTTTTACTACACTTTCAGTATTATACCTGATACCAAAAGAAGTTATGAGTTTCCTTAAGAAGCCTCACTGAAATCATCATAAATTAACTGCTTTATGTTTTTTAGAAAGTAAATGAAAAGAATCTGAACCACGTATCCCCTGGTTTTACTTAGGATTTCTACCAACAGCCAAAAATCAAAAGCAACATTAGATACAGACACTTTGTATTAAATAACTTTCATAACAGTTACTTGTAAGTCCAGTTTTGAAAATGTAATTTCTGACACCTCCCCCCCCCGCTTTGGTACATTTGTCATAAAAATAATGCAGACATTATAAGTCTGCAGTATGACCAACTCTCCCTCTTACCATATTCAAAGCTAAAAAGAAAAAAGACGTGTTTTAAAAAATAGAACTCATTCCCACTTTCCACCAAATCCTTTCCCTGATTCTTATGTCCTTAAACACATCCTTTAACCTACGGCCAAATTCTCGGTTGTGGGAAAAACACTAATTTGGAAGGTCCAACATTTACATATGTCTCGGGGGGAGGGCAGCCTGTTACTTCAATCTCAGGCTCAATGAAGGCAGCAGAAGCCGCTTTGACCCCCCCACCCCCCACCCCCCACCCCCCGAAGGCAACATTTAGTACAGTTCTCTGTCTACAAGCGGGTCGGGGTGAAATTACTTCCTTCTCTTTCCTCCTCGGTGGGGTCCTCCTCTCTTCTTGCCGCCCAGGCGAGGCGGCCCGGAATTCGCCTTGCCTCCCAAGCCCCCTTTCCTCTTCCCTCCCTGGCCGGGAGGGGCCCCCTTCCGCGGGCCGCCCGCACCCTTCGGGGCCCCCTTCCTCCTCTGGGCCGCCGCCTCCTGGTCCTCCTCCCTCATCTGCTTGTTGGTGGCTCTCGTCACGTCCAGCCGCGGCTTTCCGCTGTTCATCACACGCAGCAGCTCCAACTGGCTCTTCTTCTCGGCTGCGAAGTCCCCGAAGAGGGGCCGAAACTTCCTCCTGCTGCCGGAGCCTCGGGGCGCCTTCTCCTTGGGTAAGCGCGCCTGGAAGCGGCCGGCGGAGGCGGTGGAGAGCCGGGCCACGTGCGCGGCGCGGGCCAGCTCCTCCCGGCCCTGGTGGCCCGCGGGGCGCAGGCCGGCCGCGCTGGGCAGCTGCGCCTTGTGCGCGCGCGCCAGGTTGCGCAGCCGGTTCAGCTCGTTCCGGGCCACCCGCTCCCTCTTGGCCTGGACGCGCTTGGCGAACTGGTCCTCCAAGGGGTCGGCGCCGCCGGGCACCTCGATCAGCCATTCCTTGGTGTCGTCGCGGGCGCGCCGGTAGCCCCAGCGGCGTCGCCACTGGCCGCTCGCCTCGTCCCACACCAGACTGGGCTTCTTCCTGGGGCGGATGCCCTTGAGGCGCGCGAACTGCTGCCAGCGCGTCGGCGGCCGCGGCCGGGGCGCCGGCTTCTCGCGCGGCAGGCGGGTGCGGGGCTCGGGCAGCCGCGCCACCAGCGCCTCCTGCACGCGCTCCGTGGGCAGCTGCCACAGCTGGTTGACCAGCAGCTGCGTGTTGTCGCGCGCCAGGGCCTGCAGCTCGGCCTCGGGCGCCGGCCCCGCGCGCCGCAGCCGCGCCGGCGGGTTCCGGTCCGAGGCCAGCAGGTTCCCCAGGTCGAACTCCAGCTCCAGCTCCTTGTGCACCGCGATGCGCTGCAGCTTCTCCGCCTCGGCCCGCTCGGCCCGCGCGAGCAGCGCCTCCACGCTCCCGCCCTCCATGGCTCCGCGGGGCTCCCCGCTCCGGGCGCGCGCTCGCAACCTCCGCTCCGCCAGCGCCGGCGGGAGCCCGGGCGACGCGGCCGCGTGCGGCCGCCGGGACGCTCGCTCCGGAAGGGAAGGGTTCGCTTCCGGAGCACCCGGCAGCGGCTTCCGGTCCTGGCGAGCCGAGAGCGGCCGGCAGAGGGCGGTGTTGGCGAGGAGATGGGGTGGCCGGGCCCGCGCGGACTGCGGCTCCCAGGGTGCCACGGCGCGAGGGGGCGGTGCAGGTTTGGGGGTCACCGTTTGAGGGGGTCCCGCAGCCACTGATAACGGTTTCAGTGTTCATCAGTCCTCAGGATGGGCCGAGAGACCCTTCCCACAGGGCGCAGCGCCGACCGGGAGCCCGGAGCGCGGGCCGGGCCTGACTGCTGCGGCATCTCCGGGCATTTGGGCCTATTTATTTATTTATTTATTTATTTTTATTTATTTATTTATTTTACAAATAGTTTATGGTCAAATTAATTTCCACATAACACTCAGTGCTCATCCCCGCAAGTGCCCTCGTCCATGCCCATCCCCCCTCCCCCCCACATCCATCAGTCCTCAGTTTTTGTCAGCATTCAAGAGTCTCTCATGGTTTGCCTCTCTCCCTTTCCCCCACCATTTCCGCCCTTCTTCTCCCCCTTGTTCCTCCGTCAAGTTCCTCCTAATCCTCCTATACGTGCAAACATATGATATTTGTCCTTCTCTGCCTGACTTATTTCGCTCAGCATAACACCCTCAAGGTCCATCCATGTTGCTACACATGGCCAGATTTCATTGTTTCTCATTGCCATGTAGTATTCCATGGTATAGATAAACCACATCTTCTTGATCCATTCATCTGTTGATGGACACTTAGGCTCTTTCCATGTTTTAGCTATTGTGGAGAGTGCTGCTATGAACATTGGGGTACATGTGCTCCTATGCCTCAGCATTTCTGTATCCCTTGGGTAAATTCCTAGCAGTGCTATTGCTGGGTCATAAGGGAGTTCTATTGTTAGTTTCCTGAGGAACCTCCACACTGTTTTCCAGAGGGGCTGTACCAGTTTACATTCCCACCAACAGTGTAGGAGGGTGCCCGTTTCTCCACATCCTCGCCAGCATCTAGAGTTCTCTGATTTGCTCATTTTAGCCACTCTGACTGGCGTGAGGTGGTATCTCAGTGTGGTTTTGATTTGTATTTCCCTGATGAGGAGGGATGCTGAGCATCGTTTCATGTGTCTGTTGGCCATCTGGGTGTCCTCTTTGGAGAAGTGTCTGTTCATATCTTCTGCCCATTTCTTCACTGGGTTGTTTGTTTTTCGGGTGTGGAGTTTGGTGAGTTCCTTACAGATTCTGGATACTAGCCCTTTATCTGATATGTCATTTGCAACTATCTTTTCCCATTCCGTTGGTTGCCTATTAGTTTTGGGGGTTGTTTCCTTTGCCGTGCACATTTGGGCCTATTTAAAAACTCGTAAGATGGGGCGTGAATAGCACCCACCTCTTAGGGCTTTTATAATGTTAAATGAATTAATATGCTTCCAAGGCAGCTTGGAAGAAATGTTAGCTGAATACCAATTATTAATCTGTGTAATGAGTCTAGGAGTTAAACTAAAGAGGCGGTCTTAATACAGAGATTGTACACCAGGTTCTTGAATCAAACTTCCTAAAATCAGATCTAGATTTACAGTACCTACTCTGGACAGGTTGTTTCACCTAAGTCCTGTTAAATTCATAAATTGATAAGTATGAAACATCAATTCTCGGTACATAGGAAGCACTCAGTAAGTGTTAGCAGTTGTTTAATTACCAAATTCCACTGATGGCAAAGAAAGGCTCAGCGTTTAAAATGAGTCTGAGGTTATACAACAGGAAATGTGGGAGCAAGAGGGATCTTGACTCTAACTTTAAGATAACATAACATATTTTCTGCAATGTCTTTCAAGCCCTTGATACACAAAAAGTGTGGTCTGTTGGCCAGCAGCATAGCATCACCAGGAAGTTGTTAGAATCGCAGCCTCTGGCTTTAACTGAGATGTAATGATTCAGAACCTTCTTTTTAACGAGATCTCTGGGTGATGAGTATGTACATCAAGTTTGGAAGGCATACTGCTGATTATGCAGTTTATAGGCTTTGTTTTTTTTTGTAATCTTTTAATGTTTATTTTTGAGAGAGAGAGAGAGAGACAGAATGTGAGCAGGAGAGGGTCAGAGAGAGAGAGAGACACAGAATCTGAAACAGACTCCAGGCTCTGAGCTGTCAGCACAGAGCCCGACACGGGGCTCGAACCCACAAACAATGAGATCATGACCCGAGTCACAGTTGGATGCTTAACCGACTGAGCCACCGAAGTACCCCTTTTTTATTTTATTTTATTTTATTTTATTTTATTTTATTTTATTTTATTTTATTTTATTTTATTTTAATATATATATTTTTAAAAGTAATATCTACTGCCATATATGTGCCTCGAACTTAAAACCCTGAGATCAAGAGTCACATGCACTAACAACTGAGCCATCCAGGTGCCCTTGTTTTTTTTTTTAAGTTAGGAGTATTGAAGAGGGGGTTATGCTGGAAAATTAACCCATAGACGTCATAGCCCTTAGGAAATAGAGTCAGTTGAGTTTCACCTAGAGAGGACATTAGACACAGCCCCATCCGCCTGAGTTTGGTTTCTGGAGCTCACTGTCTTTCCTCAGCTTCCCTTTGTTCATTTACTCATCAAACATTAGTGAGCACATTTTATTCATCAGAGAGTGTGCTACTATCTTCATCTTTTTTTTCTTCTTTTTTAAGTTGGCTTCAAGCCCAGTGTGTAGCCCAGTGTGGGGCTTGAACTCATGACCCTGAGATCAAGACCTAGTTGAGATCAAGAGTCAGATGCTTAACTGACTGAGCCACCCAGGGGCCCCTCTTCTTTTCTAAAAGCATTTTACGATTTTCAGGAGTTTTTCTGCCTTTGTTTAACACCACCACCAACTCTTTAATACCACTCATATTGTGGGGTTAAGGCTAGGTCAAAGGCCGTAGTAGTTAACTGCCTTAACCCTTAAAAGGTTATGTGATTTGCCATGGGAGAGTGTTACTGACAGTGATAAAGCTGTTCTGGGCTTGGCTTAGCTTCTGATTCATTCATTCAACAAACATTTGAATGATAGCCATATTCCAGACACTAGATACAGAGATTACTGAGGCTGTATGGAACAGTGGAGAAGAAAACACGTTAAGAGAAGTTTACAATATGGTATGATTGGGCTTTAACGGGAAGTACATGTTTGTAGGTTTTAGCTCTTCTGTCAATCTTCTGAGTTAGGGGGGGAAAAAAAGCAGATGTCAACAGGTATTAAATGGTATGAATTCTCACTGTATGAAATGCTGTTTGGTTTGAATCCTATGTGTCAGCTCTTAATTGAACTCTAATTGTTTTATGCTGAATGGTTTTTTTATTCTAATTTTTAAAAATTTAAATCGAAGTTAGTTAACAGATCGTGTAATAATGATTTGGGAAGTGGAATACAGTGATTCATTACTTACGTACAGCACCACCCTCATCCCAGCACGCGCCCTCCTCACTAGCGACCGCCCCCTGAGCCCATGCCCCCACCCAACACCACCCCAGCATCTCTCAGATGCTCTCAGGAGGTTTGCCTCCTTCTCCGTTTTTATCTCAGTTTTGCTTCCCTTCCCCTTTGTTCATCTGTTTTGTTTCTTAAGTTCCACATGAGTGAAATCATATATTTGTCTTTCTCTGACTGGCTTATTTCGCTTATATGCTGAATGGTTTTTTACAGTCCAAGTTACTTTTAATTTCCTTATCATGGGAGACTGATTTTTACTTTTACTTCGCCAATGATACCTCTGGACCCGTAACAGGTATTTGATACATGATTGCTTGAGTGAATAAACCTATTAAATAGACTTTTCTAAATTCAATCAAGGATTAATGTTGGCTGTTAGATTCAAGGTGAGCAAAATTAAATTAGTAAGAGGGCTTAAAAAATTCTTAATGAGGGAAGTAGGTAAGTTGTGGTCTCCACTAGTTAGGTGAGACCTTTTAGTGTCAAGAAAAAGAAAGCCTACAGCAAATGGTTGTCCATCTTTTGTTGTTTTTTCCCTTTGTCTTTCCCTTTGCTGGTTTCCCTTCCTTCTTTTGCCTCATAGTGCAGACACATCCCCGACTCCGCTCTTCTCTTTTTACCTGCTCTCTGTGCCACTTCACCCCCTCTCGTCGTGTTGGCTGCCACTTTTGTGCAGATGGTTCTTAGAGCTACGTCTCTATTCCTTTCCTTTTCTGAGTTCCAGAGTCAAATCCGCAGCTGCCGGGTGGGCTCCTTCACAATACTCTAAACTCAATCAGTATGTCTAAGACTACATTACGCATCATCTTCCTGAAAATTTGTTTCCTCCATCATCCATCCGTCCACATGTTTTTCTCCCAGTAAAAGGCGACGGAAGGCCTTTCGTGCCCGGGTACTGTGCTGGACGTTGGGAAGACAGCAGTCAGTAAAACCACGTCAGCTGATGCAACCACCGTTCTAGTCTAGCTCCTCAAGCCTGAAGCCCTGATCTTACCCTTGACTTTCCTTTTCCCAGCTCCGAGTGCAGTCGGTGTGGAAGTTCTGTGCCGTCTGCCTCCGTACGGCGCCCGTCTCGTCGGCACCGCCGCTCCCCGCCGCTGACTTCCCGTGACCCAGGGTCGGGGGGTAAGAAGAGTTTCAGGCGCGGGCAGCTCTGCCCCTAGCTGTCTGCCGATTGCCGCGGGTGGGGCCCTTCCGTCTGGAAGGTTCCGTCTGGAAGGCTCCCATCAGGCAGCCCTCTGCGCGGGGCCACCCTCCCTCGGAGCTGCGCCCCTGGCCGCGCAGGCCCTCGCCGCCGTGGGGTTCTGCTCTTTGTGCGTTTCCTTAACCCGTGCGCAAACCGTTGTCACGCTCCCGTTGTGGATCCTTCTCAAGCCGCCCGGCTAGACCGCTGCCTGTTCCCCGCCAGGCCCCTGACCCTACCCAGGGAGCTGCTCCGCGCGTCCTCACGGCTGCTTGCCTTCATCCTCTCTTCGGGTCAGTCCAGAAGGTTTGTCTCCCGCCCGCCTGGCAAAATCGCCCTCCTCATGAACTCCCTTCCCTCCCTAACAAAGTGATGATTATTCTTGGTCTTGGATGGTCGTGATCTGGCCCCAAATAGCTCTTTACTCCAACACATCATACGTGTTCCTTATGCTTGTTTTCTAAATATTTCTTCCCCACTCCTGCTTTTCTGTCTTAGCTAGCGACCTTTCTAGAGCCTTAAGAACCTTTCTCAAGAATGGTAAAAATGAGGCACAGGACAGAAAAATCAACACTTATAGTTTTGTAGCAAGTATTGAGAAATATTTCAATAATGAAAGTGAACCTAGAGGGAAATTTTTTTCTCCCCAGTCAGGGGCAAGAAGGTTTAAATGCATGAAAGTAATACCTTTATGTTCCCTCAAAACATAACTTTGTTCAGTAAAGAATTTTTGTAAGCATTTTTTGGTTAGTGCATTAACTTAGATTTACTTTCTAAATGTTTCTCAATTGTCCCTTTTTGGTAGCGGAAATTGTTAGGGATGATTCAATCTTTAATCCTGCTGTGAACATAGTTATTTTGATTATTTTTGTCTAGGAAGTTCAATGTGCCAGTAATTTGATAAAAGCAGAAAAGGGCCCTTGAAATGCTTACATTATTTCCACATGGTTCATTTTTACTGATTTATAATTTTAATTTGGAAGTACTTAAAGGGAAAATTTAATTTTGAAAATTTCTTAATCATAGACAAAAATCTGCATATTCATGTGCTTCAGTTTTAGTTATAAACCTATATAAAAATTCATTGTTTTGTTTTACAAATGAACATAGAAGACATAGCATTCAGATTTTGTGTAGTTAGAACAAGTACTGAGCATTGTACATTTGCCTAGAAGGAACTTTGGGTTTTGGGATAGTAAAAATGATGGTAGCATTTTAGAATGGACTTGAGTTGATGTGCTGTCTGTAAAATACACGATGGTTTCTGTTTTTCAAAAATTGGCAAATGCAGTTTGCTAAGAAAACTGCATTTCCCAAAATCTTATCAGCACCTATAAGATATGTAAGCACCACTGGCTGATGGTTTTCATTCATAAGATTTCTTCGCTAAATCCCATGGGATTGAGACTGGTGTTAGGCTTTAGATTTTCTCTCTACAAGACGTTCAATATAAGAATAAAAGATTGATATAAAAAGAAAACTAAAGTTCCAGAACTTTAGGGATCTTTTCACTCAAAGAATCCAGTAACAGAAAATTTAGATCCATTTATTTAAAAAATCATTTTCTATTATATATATATTTTTTATATTTTTATTTATTTCTAGGAGAGGGAGAGAGAGAGACAGCGTGTGCAGGGGAGGGTCAGAGAGAGAGGGAGACACAGACTCTGAAACAGGCTCCAGGCTCCGAGCTGGCAGTCAGCACAGAGCCCGACGCGGGGCTCGAACCCACGAACCGCGAGATCATGACCTGAGCGAAAGTCGGACGCTTAACCGACTAAGCCACCCAGGCGCCCCTAGATGTTTTTACTTGTAAAGAAAGACAGCAAAGGAAAAAAACCTTAATGACAAGTCGATGTGACACTACCCTTGTCAGCATGCAGAAGCGCACTGCGGTCGTGTCTGGGCCCCTGAGCCGCGTGTAATGCCGATGACCCTGCCGTGGACTGTGTACTTTCCTCGAAGGCTTAAGAAGGACTTACTGTTTAGAATGTATAAATAATGTTCCCGGCATTTCCCAGTACTTATTATACTTGCCTCATTACCCAAGATAGTATGAATTTTTAGCTGGACAAGCTGACTTCCTTAAAAAAAAATTTTTTTTTTTTTTGAGAGAGAGACACAGTGTGAGTGGGGAAGGGGCAGAGAGAGAGAGAGAGAGAGAGAGAGGGAGACACAGAG
>NW_024080919.1:1359595-1489386 GCF_003009895.1 Hyaena hyaena
ATGTTGGGCCTAGAGATTTAAAAAAAAAAAAAAGTTAAAAAAAATCATCAAATCTTGATGCTAGAAAAGGAATAACAACTTGAAGAAAAATAACAATCTTTGCTGTTATTAATACCTTTGAAGCTTACAAAACACTTTCCAAGCCTCCCTCAGAAGTACTAGAAAGAGTCAAGGAGGAAACTTAAATTTTTACTGTTTTTTTACTGTTCACCCACTCATCTAAGAATCTCATTTTACAAGTGAGAAAAGAGACCCAGATATTCATTCAACAAAAATGAACCATACGGACTCCTTTCTCATCTGTATTTTAAGGAAATTTTCTTCAGCACTCAATACCAAGTTCTAAGTCTACCTACTCTCCAATGTAGTAATTGATGCCAGGAACAGAAAGAAGCTTACCCATATTCTAAAATTCTATCTCAGTGGTTCCTACCTTATGTGACCCTCTATTAAAACAAAAATACTTAAAAAAATTTTTTTTAATGTTTATTATCTTTGAGAGGCAGAGAGAGACAGAGCATGAGTGGGGGAGGGACAGAGAGAGAGAAAGGGAGACACACAATCCAGAGCAGGCTCCAGGCTCTGAGCTGTGAGCACAGAGCCCAATGCAGGGCTTGAAGTCACGGACTGTGAAATCATGACCTGAGCCGAAATCACTTAACCGACTTAGCCACCCAGGCACCCCAAATCAAAAATACTTTTTTTTTTCCCCCAAAAAAGGAAATTTTATTGAGGGCACTAGTTTATTTCACTCAAAGGACCAACTGTAACCAAATGAAGTGAACATAACCTCAAGATTTTATTGTCTTCATAATGTAACAAAATACGAAGCTTAGAACTGGATCACTTGGCCCTTTCTCTTCTTATCTCCTCCCAGTTCAAAATGCTTGCATCTCTTAATAGCCAGCATTCTCTTAGATCTGCAGTTGGGCTCAACACATTCAAGCCTCAGCACAATCTTCTTTGTAGTCTTAGCCTTTTTTCGGAAAATCGGCTTCGTTTGTCCCCCATAGCCACTCTGCTTCCTGTCATAACGCCGCTTTCCCTGGGCATAAAGAGAATCTTTGCCTTTCTTGTACTGTGTCACTTTGTGGGGTTGGTGCTTGCCACACTTCTTGCAGAAAGTCCGGCGGGTTTTAGGAACGTTCACCATGGCTGCGAGAAGGCTAGCGGCACGGAAAAGCCAAATCTGACAGTTTTTAATCAATGCAATTAGACTAATTAGTATATTGTGATTAGTGATGTATTTATTTCAGTTTTATTTTATACTTTTTATTTACCTGGTATTTTCTGTATCTATTTTTTTCTGCCTCTGTATCTTACTAGCTTAATATCTTTCTTTTTGTTGAGATATAATTAATATATAAGATAATGTTAATTTCAGGTGTACAACATGATGATTATGTATTTGCATATATTGTGAAATGATCACTATAATAAGTCTAGTATCTGTCACATACATAGTTACATTTTTTTCTTGTGATGAGAACTTTTAATATTTACTGTCTTAGCAGCTTTCAAATATGCAACACAGTATAATTAACTATAGTTGCCATGCTGTATAATACATTTCCAGGACTTATTTTAACTGGAAGTTTGTACCTTT
The DNA here is from genome assembly GCF_003009895.1 of Hyaena hyaena. Taxonomy (NCBI): domain Eukaryota; kingdom Metazoa; phylum Chordata; class Mammalia; order Carnivora; family Hyaenidae; genus Hyaena; species Hyaena hyaena. Next base: position 1,361,202 of record NW_024080919.1, read on the forward strand.
TCATCACCCACACCCATTTTGCCTACTCTCCACCTCCCATCTCTGGAAACCACCAAGGTTTTCTTTGTGTTTATGAGTTCGGGTTTTTGTTTATTTGTTTGTTTGTTAGATTCCACACATAATTGAGATCATATGGTATTTGTCTTTGTCTGATTTACTTCACTTGGCATAATGCCCTCAAGTTCTATTCATATTGTCACAAATGGTAAGACTACTTTTTTTTTAATGGCTGAATAATGTTTCATCATATGTATGTATCACACGTTCTTTATTCATTCCTCATTGATGGACACTCAGATCGTTTCCATGACTTGGCTCTTGTAACGCTGCAGTGAACACGGGCGTGCGTGGTCTTTTCAAGTTAGTATTTGTTTTCCAATAAACAGTCAAAAGTGGAATTGCTGGGTCATGTGGTAGTTCTATTGTTAATATTTTGAGGAACTTCCATACTGTTTTCCATAGTGGACGGACCAGTTTACATTTCCGCCAACAGTGCACAAGGGTTCCCTCTCTTCTACTTCCTCACTTGCACTTATTGTTTCTTGTTTTTTTGATATTAGTTGTTATAACAGGCATGTGGTGATATTGTGGTTTTGATTTGCATTTCCCTGATGATTAGAGACTTTGAGCACTTTTTTTTTGAGCACTTTTTTAATATACCTGTTGGCCATCTATATATCTTCTTTAGAAAAATGCCTATTCATATCTGCTCATTTTTTAAATTGGATAGTTTGGGATTTTTTTGTTGTTTTTTTGTTTGGTTTTGCTATTGTATGGTATGCATTGTTTATATATTTTGGAGATTAACTCTTTATTCGATATGTGATTTGCAGATATTTACTCCTGTTCAGGAGGTTGCATTTTCATTTTGTTTCTGATCTCTTCTGCTGGTTGGAGGGTTTAGTTCGATGTAGTTCCACTTGTTGAGTTTTGCTTCTGTTGTCTTTGCTTTAGGTGTCAAATCCAAAAGTCATTGCCAAGATTGATGTCAGAGAGCTGACTGCCCATGTTTTCTTCTAGGAATTTTAATGGTTTCATGTCTTACATTCAAGTATTTAGTTCATTTTGAGTTATTTTTGTGTATGATGTAAGAAGTGGGGGCAGTGGGGATGCCTGGGTGGCTGAGTCGGCTGGGTGTCCGACTCTTGGTTTTGGCTTAGGTCATGATCTCCCGGTTTGCGAATTTGAGCCCCACGTCAGGGTTTGCACCGACGGTGCTTGGAATTTTCTCTCTCTCTCCCTTTCGCTCTGCCCCTTTCTTGTATGCGTGCTCTTTCTGTCAAAAAAAAGAAATGAACTTTAAAACAAAAAAGAAAGTGGTCCAGTTTAATTCTTTTGCATGTGGCTACCTAGTTTTCCAACACCACTTATTGAAGAGACTACCATTTCCCATTGCATTTTCTTGACTTCCTTGTCATATATTAATTGACCATATACGCATGGGTTTATTTCTGGGCCCTTGATTCGGTCTCATGTATCTATCTGCTTTTATGCCAGTGCCATACTGTTTTGATTATCATAGATTTGTAATATAGTTCAAGATCAGGAAATGTGATGCCTCCAGCTTCGTTCTTCTTAAGATTGCTTTGGCTATTTGGGGACTTTTGTGATTGCGTACAAATTTTAGGAAAGTTCAATTTCTGTGAAAAATTCCTTTGGAATTTGATAAGGATTGGAATTTTCTTTATTACATTTTAATCCCCTGCTGGTTTGGATATTCAGCATTCTATTTTTATTCCTTTATGGTGACCCTTTAAGTGTTAAGACCATAATTGACTTAACTATTGTAAGGTCAAGCAACAGCTTCGCATTCCTCGTGTCTAATATATGAATCTTAGGATGGTTTAACTCTGGTGGCTCCCTTTTCATTACACATTACAGTTTTCCTAGCTTTAATTCCATCTTGTTTTTATACCTTCCAAATTAATCATCTTAAAAACACTATTGTTTCATACGGTTAAATTTAGCCATGTTTATATATTCCTTTGCTAACTAGGTCTTTTTACATTTTAGTCCTCACTTTTGGGTTCATTTTCTTTCTTTCTGAAATACATCCTTTAGTAGTTCTTTCAGAAGATCAGTTAGTGGTAAGTACTTTTATTTTGTTATTTGTTTGTTTATTGACTTAGCTTTATTGCATTTTTACTCTTGAATGATGAATGGGTTGGGTTTAAAATTTAGGTTGCCAGTTGCTTTCCTTTTAGTTCTTTGAAGCTATTGTCCTGTTGTCTTCTGCATTTTTGTTTTTGTTGCTGTTAATAAATGCTGTCTGTTGAGTTGTCATTCCTGTGTAGGTCATTCCATGGTAGGTACAGAGATGTGCCAGATCCCATTCAAGGAGAGACATACTCTCCAGCTGTGGGGACATCACACAGTGTCTACCTGTCAGCTTTTTCAGGGTCTTTCTTAGCTGAAGAGAGCTGCATTGCCTGAGTTCACATCCTTCCCGGGTCAGCCTGCATTCTGTGACCAAACAAGATAGAGATATGAAGGCCTAAGTATTTCAGTCCAATATATGGCAGTCTGAAGGTTAATTCTAGACCCTGACTCTCTGCTGGGTTGGCTGAAGCTTTGTCAGGCCACATCACAGTATGTCGTCTTCCTCTGCTCGATATTGCTTCCACTGGAGTTGATCCCTAAATAAACACTTTGCACATAAAACTCCGTCTCACTGTCTGCTTCTGGAGAACCCAACCTGCATAACGTCCCTCTTCTCCATGGCTTCATTTAAGGTCTTCTCATTGCCTTTGGGTTCTGTATTTACTTATCACACTTAGGATTTCTTTCCTGAAGTAGAGGATTCATGTCTCTTATTAACTGTGAGATATTGCTAATCATTATAATTTTCAATATTACATTTGCCATTTTCCGTTTTTCCTTCCTGGAACTACAAATAAATAAATTGGAACTTGTTCTGTCCTCCAAGTTTTAATCCTTATTTCTTATTGTCTGTTGCTTTGTTTCTGTGTGTTGCCTTCAGGGTAATTCCTGAGACTTAGTTTCAGTTCACTGCGTCTCCTTTCAGCTGTATCTAAAATAACTTTTAAAAATTATCTATTGACTTTTAATGAACACGTTATACTTTTTATTTTGATTAGAAAGCTTAATTGTTTTCTTTTCTTTTTTTTTTTTAATGTTTTATTCATTTCTAGGAGAGAGAGAGAGAGACAGCGTGCACAGGGGAGGGTCAGAGAGAGAGGGAGTCACAGACTGAAACAGGCTCCAGGCTCTGAGCTGGCAGTCAGCACAGAGCCCGACGCGGGGCTCGAACCCACGAACCGCGAGATCATGACCTGAGCAAAAGTCGGACGCTTAACCGACTAAGCCACCCAGGCGCCCCTTAATTGTTTTGTTTTCAAGTCTTCTTTCATGTGGTATCTTGCTCTTTTCATACTTTAAGTTTAATTTTTGCTTCCTTAATAATTCAAGATATTTATTTTATAGTCCTTTATCTGTTCTAGTATTTGAAGTCGTTGAGAGTGTAATAATGCTTTGGTTGTGTCTGCTGATTGGTTTTTCACATGTTGGCTGGTTCTGAATTGTGTGCTTGTCTTCAGCAGGGCTCTATCGGTAGGCATCCTGTGTGGTTTGGGTGCAGAGTGTGTTCTCCCAGTGAAGTTTTGAGTTTGCTTCATCATAAACATGGAACCCTTTTTATATTAATAACTTGGTTTGGGAGGTTCTAATTGTTTGGATAAATCCAAATCCGAAGCCTACATGAGAAAGAGTCCATAGCAAAGTTCTGTGTAGGACATTCTTCCCCCCCATAGCTAATCCAGGCTAGGTCAGACAAGATTCTTTTTTTTAAAAAAATTTTTGTTATTTATTTTTGAGAGAGAGAGAGAGAGAGCACGTGATTCACAAGTTGGGGAGGGGCAGAAAGAGGGGGAGACAGAATCAGAAGCCAGCTTCAGGCTCTGAACTGTCAGCACAGAGCCCAATGCAGGACTCGAACTCATGAACTGTAGAGATCATGACTTGAGCCAAAGTCAGACGCTCAACCAACTGAACCACCCAGGCGCCCCAAGATTAGTATAATTTCCTTGTACTAGTAGTTAGATTTGTTTTCTAGTTTGCTTTTTCATCTAGGTTCTTCATAAATCCTGGCTTCTTTGGGCATCTTGGTTTTAACTTCTCACCTCATGTTGCTCGAGGCCTTAGTCCTCATGAGCAATAAAACCAAATCCCTGGTGGGTTATGGAGAAGAGCGCTACACCACTGTCACCTTCCAGGGCTGCTATCACATCTGCTTCTTAAACTACTCTGGTTCCAGTTCTTTATTTGCTTTTGATGCCTGAGATTGTCTTTTCCTTTCCATATCCTTTCCACTATGAATTTAAAATTATGTTTTCCTATTTTATCAGTCATTTTGAATGTTTTGTAGCAGGAAGATTTCAAGCTATGTAGTCTATAGTATTGTTGAAATAGAAGTGTGGTGTTTGCCGCTTGAAATTCGTGGTGGCATAATGTGTGATATTTGTAAGAATTTTGAGGTATGAAATGTGATGGGCCAAATATCACTTCAGCAACTTTGGATAGTATCAGTATTCTTATTTTTTGCTAGTATTGTGATAAAAAATGGCATTGCCTTTTAATTTGCATTTTTCTGATTAGTAGTGAAATTAGCATCTTGTGATCTGTTTATTATCTGTATTTCTGTACCCTTTGACTATTTTTCCATGGGTTTTTTTTTTTCTTTTTCCTATTTGGAAGAAGTTTCTATTAACATATAGGTGTGTATGTGTTTAAGTGTGTGTGTGTGTGTGTGTGTGTGTGTGTGTAGTCTAGCTTGTGGATTATGTTTTAACTTTCTTTATTTCTTTAAAGCTTTTTTTTTTAAAACATTTATTTATTTTTGAGAGACAGAGAGAGACAGAGCACGAGTGGGGAAGGGGCAACGAGAGAGAGACACAGAATCCAAAGCAGGTTCCAGGCTCTGAGCTGTCAGCCCAGAGCCCAACTCAGGGCTCCAACCCATGAACTGCGAAATCATGACCTGACCCAAAGTCGGACTCTCAACTGACTGAGACACCCAGGTGCCCCTGTTTTAACTTTCTTTAGAGTGAACTTTATGGGCCATTCTTAATTACTAGATGGTCACATTTATCATTCTTTATGTTTTATTAGTGATTATTGGGTCTGGTATAATAAATCTTCTCTACTCTGAGGTCATAGATATATTTTCTTCGAAATGTTTAAAGTTTTGCCTTTTACACATGAATATATCTAGAAGTGATTTTTGTTTTTGGTGTCAAATAGGAATCCAATTTTATTATTTCCTTATAATCAGTTGTTCTAGCACTATTTAATTAGAAGTCCATTCTTTCCCCTAATAACCAACAGTGCCATCTCTGTTATATATCATTGTAATGTATATCTATTTGTGTTTCTTAGTTTTCTACTGTTTCATTGTTTATTTTGTTTCTCCCTATGTCAACAGTAATACTATCTTAATTAGTATAACTTTCAAAAAAAATCTAGTTAATCACTAGGAAAAATCCCATTTCATTCTTGTTAGAAATGCCTTGTCTAACATGAAACGATGCTCAGCATCACTCATCATCAGGGAAATTCAAATCAAAACCACACTGAGATACCACCTCATGCTGGTCAGAGTGGCTAAAATGAGCAAATCAAGAGACTCTAGATGCTGGCGAGGATGTGGAGAAACGGGCACCCTCCTACACTGTTGGTGGGAATGTAAGCTGGTGAAGCCCCTCTGGAAAACAGTGTGGAGGATCCTCAAAAAGTTAACAATAGAACTCCCCTAGGACCCAGCAATAGCACTGCTAAGAATTTACCCAAGGGATCCAGGAGTGCTGACGCATAGAGACACATGTACCCCAATGTTCATAGCAGCACTCTCAACAATAGCTAAAACATGGAAAGAGCCTAAATGTCCATCAACTGACGGATGGATCAAGAAGATGTGGTTCATCTATACAATGGAATCCTACAGGGCAATGAGAAAGAATGAAATCTGGCCATGTGTAGCAACATGGATGGAACTCGAGGATGTTATGCTAGGTGAAATAAATCAGGCAGAGAAAGACAGAAACCATATGTTTTCACTCATAAGTGGAACAGGAGAAACTTAACAGAGGACCATGGGAGAGGGGAAGGGGAAAAAATAGTTGGGGAGAGGGAAGGAGGCAAACCATGAGAGACTCTTGAATGCTGAGAACAAACTGAGGGCCATTGGGGATGGGGGAGGGGGAAAGGGGGTGAAGGGCATGGAGGAGGGCACTTGTGGGGATGAGCACTGGGCATTATATGAAAACCAACTTGACAATAAACTATAAAAGAAAAAAATGCCTGTCTAACTTTGGGTTTTGCTCTCTGATACATATTTTAGAATTGATTTTCTTGAAAGAGCACTGCTGAAATTTTTATTGGAATATCTGCATCAGTTTGGGAAGAAGTCACGATATTTCAACATTATTGAATCTTTCTATATAGTAACACGATACATTTCTTCATTTATTTAGGCTTTCTTTAATGTGTCAATAATTCTCCATAAATGTCTTATACAGCTTTTCTCAGATTTATTTTTAGGTACCATATTTATTTGTTTCTATTATAAATGATATTAATAAGCTATGTTTGAAAATTGCTGTTGTGTAGCAGTACAGTTGATTGTTGAATATTAATCTTATATCTAGCAACCTTGCTAAACTCTTTTTATTAATTCTAATAATTTATTTTTATTTACTATGTATAAAGTAATATCTTCTGTGAAAATGACTATTTTTGTGTCTTCCTTTACAAACCTTAAACTTTTTACTTTTCATATTTTACTGCTCTTGTTAGGTCCTTCAGTAAAATGTTTAGTAGATGGATAATTGTAGGTATGCTTGTCTTCTTCCTGATTTTCAGAGGAATTCTTCTATAATGTTTTAGCATAAATAATCATGCCCTGTACAGGGTGAGGAAATTCTACTCCTAGTTTGTAGAACCTTTCTTGATGAGTTAGTGTTGACTTTTTTCAAAACCTTTCTGTATTAATTAAACATTCTTTTTTTTTTGTTTTAAATGTTTTATTTATTTCTAGGAGAGAGAGAGAGAGGCAGCGTGAGCAGGGGAGGGTCAGAGAGAGAGGGAGTCACAGACTGAAACAGGCTCCAGGCTCTGCGCTGGCAGTCAGCACAGAGCCCGACGCGGGGCTCGAACCCACGCAGCGCGAGATCATGACCTAAGCGAAAGTCGGACGCTCAACCGACTAAGCCACCCAGGCGCCCCAATTAAACATTCTTATAGTCTTTCTCTTTTAATCTGTTAATATGGTTAATTATATTTATATATTCATAGATTTTGCATTCTGGGATAAACCCAGCTTGATCATGTTATACTATCTTTTTATACTGCTGGCTTTGGTTTGCCTGCATTTTGTTTACATTTCTGCATCTGTGTTTGTGGGTGAGGTAGGCCTGTAATTTTTCTTCTTTGCATATCCTTGTCTTATTTGGATATCACTATTATTTAGTAACTTCATGGGCTAAATTGGGGCATATTCCTCTTTTTCTGATCTCTGGTGGAGTTTGTGTAAGATTGAAACATCTGATTATTTGAAAGTTTGGTATAATTCACCTATAAAATTACCTAGGCTTGGTATTAAAGAGATTTTAAAGTTCTGATTGTATTTTAAAAGATAGGGCTATTTGATTTCTCTGAACAGTTATATTTTATTAGATTATTTTTCATTTTAGAGAGAGCACACACACATGCATGCACATGTATAAGCAGGGGAGGGGCTGAGGGAGGAGGAGAGAATCTTAAGCAGGCTCCATGCCAGTATGGAGACTAACATAGGGCTTGATGTCACCACTGTGAGATCATGACCCGAGCTGAAATCAAGAGTAAGATGCTTAACCAACTAAGCTACCAAGGCGCCCCTGAAAACAGTTTTACTAGGATATATATTTCTAAAAATTTGGCTATTTCTTATGTCTCAAATTTATGGGCATAGAATTTTTATAATAGTCCCTGTTAAAAAATTCTTCTCTTTATTTAAAGTTCTCTCTCTCAAAAATAAACACTCTCTCTCAAAAATAAAGAAATGTTGAAAAAAATTTAAAAAAAATTTTAAAAATTACCTCTCCTGCTCAAGCTGTCTCTCTCTGTCTCTCTGTCTCTCTCTCAAAAATAAATAAATGTTAAAAATTTTTTATTAAGTTATAACCATCATTTCACTCCTAATATTATTTATTCTTTTTTTTTGATCAGTCTTACTAGAGGGTTGTCTATTTTATAAGTGTTTACAAAGATCTATTTTTCAGCTTAATTGATACTCTCCATTGTATCTTCATTTTTCATTTTATTAATTTCTGCTCTTTTATTAATCTTCATTCAACTTAGATTTTATTTTGCTATTTTTAAAAATTTTATTCTTTTCTATTTATATTTTGAGAGAGACAGAGACAGCATGAGAAGGGGAAAGACAGAGAGAGAGGGAGACAGAATCTCAAGCAGGCTCCACATTGCCAGCACAGAGCCCAACGTGGGGCTCGAAACCACAAACTGAGATCATGACCTGAGCTGGAACCGAGAATCAGACACTTAACCAACTAAGCCACCCAGACGTCTATTGTTATTCTTTTTTTTTTTTAAACTTCTGTAGTTCAACTTAAGTTCATTAGTTTTCACACTTTAGTTTTTAATATGTAAATGTTTGAAAGCTGTACCTTTCCCTTCGAGTAATGCTTTCACTGCTTCTTACAACATTTTGATTAATGATACTTTGAATTTCATTTAGTTCTCTGTATTTTCCTGCAATATATTTTTTATTCCTTTTATATTCAGCTTTTCTATGTCTTCATGATTTAGATATGTTACTAGTGACTAGTATATAGCTGGAATTTTAAAATCTACCTGACAGTCTTTTTTAAAATTATTATTATTTTTTTAAATTTTTATTTATTTCTAAGAGAGAGAGAGACAGGGTGAGCAGGGGAGGGTCAGAGAGAGAGGGAGACACAGAGCGAAACAGGCTCCAGGCTCTGAGCTGGCAAGTCAGCACAGAGCCCGACGCGGGGCTCGAACCCACGAACCGTGAGATCATGACCTGAGTGAAAGTCAGACGCTTAACCGACTAAGCCACCCAGGCAACCCTCTACCTGATAGTCTTTATCGTTTAACTGGGAAGTTTAAACCATTAACATTCAATGGAATTTAGGCTATATTTGGATTTGTCTTAATTGGCCTTTTACAAATTTGTCCTGTTCTTCTCATTTCTTATCTCCCTCTTGCTCTTTATTTTGAATGATAGTGTATTTGTTTTTTTTCTTCCATTTAAAAAAAATTATTTAGAAGTTAGACACTGTTTTCCTTTTCAAGATTTCATTTGGATTTTTTCCATTTATATTTAACTCAGTGAGGTGTGAGGTTAATCAATGTCTTAACACTCCTGACTGAATAGTAGAAAAGTACTGAACTTTGATCATCCTCCATCAAATTATTTACTATTTTTGGCCAGTATTTTAGATTTATTTATTTATTTAAATGTTTATTTATTTATTTTGAGAGACAGAGAGAGAATACATGAGTGGGGGAAGGGAAGAGAGAGAGGATCCCAAGCAGGCTCTGCACTGCCAGCCTGGAGTCCAACATGGGGCTCAAACCCATGAACTATGAGATCATGACCTGAGCTGTAACCAGGAGTCAGATGCTTGACCAACTGACCCACCTAGGCGCCCCTTAGTTGTATTTTTTTTAACTCCTAAGTTAGACATTATTGTAGTTATAGATGATATATTTAAATTTACCAGTTTGTTTAGATATTTAGCAATATCTTTGCTCATTTTTTTCTTTTTGTCTCTTAAAACTTCTTTTGGGTCTATTTCTTCCTGAGTACATTCTTAGAAAATCCCTTCATTAGGTTTTTCTAATTGCAAACTCTTATTAAATTTTTTAAATCTAAGAATGTCTTTAGTTTGCCCTAGTTAATAAAAGAGAGTTTAGTTGAATATGCAAGTCTCAATTGATAGTTACTTTCTCTCAGCACTCTGAAGGTATTGTTCACTTTGTCTTTTGGTTTCATTATTCTCTTGAGTGGTGTGCTTTCTTATATAAACATAATAATGTATATTTTATTTTGACAAGACTATATATCTTGCTAGATTCATGGGCCCCATTATTTCTTATACTTTAGACCTCTACAATGAATTTATTATTTAGTTTTAATCTTCTTTAAATTGAGGTACTTGGTCTTTCATGATCTCCTCAAAAAATATACTTATGTGGAATAAATTCTGAGTCCTTTTATGTTTGAAATGCCCTTCTTCAACTTCTTGTGGTTTGGTCCTGCCCACTGCTAGGCCCTTTCTTCCCTCCTTTAAAGGTATTCATGTCAAGACATACCCCACCAGGGCCACGACAAGCAAGTAATTCAAAGGCTTATTACTCACTCAGGCGTAGGCAGGTGGAGGGAGGCCTGAGGGAGAGGCCCACCAATGAGAAGGCTCTCCAGCTTCCATATAAATGATATTCTAGCCAGGCATAGAATTCTTGGATTACATTCACTTCTTTCAAAAGTCTCTAAACAGTATTCCTTTTCTTTTTATTCTCCTGGACTCCAGTACTATCTATGAGGCTTGTGATGGCAGTTCTGATTCTCTTTCCTTTTTAAGTAACCTGATCTATCTTTGAAAGCTTATATGAATTTTAAAAAAATCTTTAGAGTTAGGAAATGTCACCAGAATGTGCCTAAACATGTCATTTTTCATTAATCCTGTCTGGTACTTGGTGTGCTAATGTTATTTGAAATTCAAGTCATTTTTAAGCTCAGGAAAGCTCTTATTTTTCCTTTTATTTGGTTGTGGCTTCTCTTCTATTCCTTTTATTCCTTCTGGAATGCCTTTATTTTATTAAATTTTTTTAATGTTTATTTTTGAGAGAGAGAGAGAGTGTGTGAGCAGAGGAGGGACAGAGAGAGAGGGAGACACAGAATCTGAAGTAGGCTTCAGGCTCTGAGCTGTCAGCACAGAGCCTGATACAGAGCCTGAACCCACGAGCTATGAGATCGTGACCTGAGCCGAAGTTGGACGCTTAACCAACTAAGTCACCCAGGCGCCCTGGAATGCCTGTATTTTCATTTTCATATCAGGCGTCTTGAAACTGTCTTCCATGTTTCTTTTCATGAATGATTTCCTTTTATTTGTATTTTTCTCTCGTTCATATTTTTCCATTTGATCTTATAGATCTTCCAGCTTACTACTCATGATGGCTACTTTGTATTTCAGCAGTACTAGTTTTTTGGGTTCTTTTTGTAGGTTTTAAATTCAGAAGTGATATTTAGTTTTTAATTTGCCCAGACACATTTCTTTCCTTTAAATAAATCTACCCAAGAGTTGTCTTCATCAAAATAAAATTTTCTGTACAGTGAAGGAAACAATCACCAAAACTAAAAGACATGGAATGGGAGAAGATATTTGCAAATGACATATCTGATAAAGGGTTAAGATTCAAAGTACAGAAAGAACTTATAAAACTCAACACCCAAAAAACAAATAATCCAGTTGAAAAACAGGCATTTTTCCAAAGAAGGCATCCAGATGGTCAACAGACACATGAAAAGATGCTCAACATCACTCATCATCAGGGAAATACAAGTCAAAACTACACTGAGATACCACCTCACACCATCAGAATGGCTAAAATTGAAACAGGAAACAGCAAGTGCTGGCGAGGATGTGGAGAAAGGGGAACGCTCTTACACTGTCGGTGGGAATGCAAACTGGTGCAGCCTTTCTGGAGAACCGTGTGGAAGAGTTGTCATTACTTTTTTATTAAAGTTCTTCTTAGGTTTCTTCTGCCATTAAATCTGCCTCAACAGGAACCACCTATTCAGGTGTGGTCCGCAACTCTTGGCTCATATCAGCTGCGGGGGGAGGGGAGTTGAACCCAGTGTGGGTCAGGATTTGGGGTCTCTTTAAGCAGTGTGGTTGTCAGTGCTGGGGAGGTTCAGTGCGCCTCAGCGACGGCTCTTCCTCGGCAGTCTGAGCCGTGTCCCAGGCTTGGTCAGAAAAGCCAGCGTCCTCTGCAGCAGCTGGGTCCTCCTGGAGCTGGGAACAAGATGTCCTCCACTGGCTGCTCTGCTCAGTTTCCTTGGGAACTAACTGGCTCGGATGAAGGTAGGATTGCCTGTCTTTAACACACACACACACACACACACACACACACACACACACACCCCTACCTCTCTTCCCCCATTAGCTGTTTTGCTTGTTAAATGATACTGAATGAAGCATGACACTTGGATGTATTCATAATCCACCCCAAACCTACCTTTCTGGTTTCTTTTTCGGCTCCTCTTTTTGTGAAACAAAGTGTTTCATAAGTACTGATTTATCCTTCTGTTTTCCTGAACACACGGTATAGTTTTTTATTTCCAGATCTTTTATCAAAAGTGGGAGAAATAAGAATGAGTGTGTTAGAAACATAGACCCAGGCTGAAATCATCCCAGAATCTATTTCCCAACCACATTTTTGAAAACAAATAAGGAAACTGAGTCTTGTTCAGGATCACATAGCTAGTTTTAGTCAGCATTAAGTGGTGGAATATGAACCTTGCCAGGAAGGAGACTGGGGGAACAGTGTTCAGAGAATATTCCTGACAGTGAGATGCAGGAATAGAGGCAAGGTATTTTCTAAGAGTTGTTCGTTCATTCATTCTTTCATTTAATGTGTATCGGTCAGAGGAACTTCACACGTGAATTAGGAGGTGACAATAGAAATGGGTGAGAAATATTTTAAACAGAGAGTAGCTCCATTAATGATCAGAAATGTGAAAATGCATTGTGTGTTTGGGAAAACGACAATTTTGAACTGCTGAACACTTGAAGGGACAGCAAAAAGTGAGGCTATGAAGGTTAGATGGAGCGGGGTTGTAAAGGGGTTTGCGTGTCGCACTTTGTGTTACATTTATCCAGTCATTTACTGAAAACCTACTGTGTGCCAGGCCCACGCCAGCACTGGGGGTATAGGAGTGAGAAAGATCGGGTTTCTGTTCTCCAGGAGCTGTCGGCAGTGGGGGGTTGATGCAGTGGGGTAGACTGACGGCAGCGTCACTCTAGCGGCGGTCAGGGGCAAGGAGACTCCGGGCCGGAGTCCAGCTAGGTAGGACGCTGCTGCCTCAGTGCAGGGGAGACACGATACGAGCTGAACTGTGGAGGTGGTGGCACTCGGCAGAGCACGGGTAGTAGAGGAACGTGTACGGGCCAGTGAGAAGGTCAAGGAGGCAGGACCCAGAGAGGAAAGGACGCCGGTGGCCTCTAGCTGTACCCTTCCTACTCTCATCCGAAGATAGTGGTGATGTTGGTGCATCTCAGCTCTTGTTTCTGTTACTGACGGGCTCTTGGACAGAGGGGGGGAGAGAGAGAGAGTCTAATTACCTGTCTTGCTCCCTCATCGCATTGGTATTTCCAGTAAACACAGGATGTTGTTAGCCAGGTTAGAGTTCACAGTCAACTAGTGCATCGTAACTGGAAATGGTCCTGTGGGGAAATTAAATTATTTTCTAAGTTTTTACCAGAGCAATTAGGGATCCCTTTGAGGTAATTCTGTGAATTATCTCACATAGCTGTTGTAAAAAGAATTGCTACATAAGGCAATATTGTATAATTGTATGTATAAATATATATATAGTGTGTGAAATTTTTAATGACTATTAGATTTTGTTGTCTCTTGTTTTTTAACAGCTATAAAAATAAAGGGATGTGGCAACTGCCAGTTTAACAAAGGATGTTTTTACTAAGTATCCTTTCCCCTCTCTTCTTCCTCTTGGAATCGTGTATAAATCTGTTTTCTTACAAGATGCAACAAAAGGGTTTATTCCCTTGACAATATATTTAATACAAGATGATTTAGCAGACACTATTGATACCTTCCAAATCGTAATTTCTCAATTTCTGGTAAGCAAGTAAGTGTTGAGAACATTTTGTTACATTATATTTTTCTTCCTGTTTACAGCTCCCAGGTTAGCTGTATATGTAAACTGCACACTGCAGCTTTTCCATTAAACATTCATGATAGCATCTCATGCTGTTTGCAGCCTTGAAAATCACACATGATAGGTGGGACACCTTTGTTTTTTTTACACTTTCTAGTTTGCATCAGTCATGAATCAACAGATGCTTGGTGAATGTCCAGTGCAACAGAATGCCAAGTGCCAGCGAAGGACAGCGAGATGCCTGTGTTGCAGGGATTGTTCATCCAACTGAAAAAGACGGAGTGCCATTATGGGAAGGCATATAAAGAGTGTGTCAGTAATTCCCAAATAATGTAATGTACCCGGACACGTGTATTCGCTCTCTCCCTTACACACCCCTTACCGGTCCAGTACTCTTCGTGGCCGTTTGCTTCCTCCTTACCACGTGTGGAAAGAAGGGAAGTCATGTACGTCACAAACTTGCAAATAAGATCCAGTGATCTGAATGAAGTACCATCTAAATAAAGTGGAGGTTGAAAGTTTGAAAGGCTCTCTCAGTATTTATGAAGTCCTTTCTGATCTGTTTAGTGGTAGCCAGTGGGAAATAAAAAATGATGTAACATAAACTTACTGCCTGCCAAGAGGGATAAGTTCATAAGTTTAAGTAGTGAAGTCAGTGTTTCTTTATTTGATGCTGCTGCCCTTTCTGGCTTATGTTCAGGGAAGACGAGTGGCTTCCCCAGGGACCTTGTCCTCGAACTGCAGTCTTTGGCCTGGGGCCTCCGCTGTGCTGGTGCTGCCAGAGTCATCAGGCCAGCACGTTCGCCCTCCCCCGTCCCGGGTCCTGTTGTCTTTGGGTACAAACGTCAGGTCTGACCATTTGGGAGATGCCTGGGCCTCCTGTACCACCCGGCTGTCCATCCTTAGGAACTCTGATTTCTGTTTGGACTTTCAGTCCTTGTATACTCTTGCTGAATTTAGGTGCAACCTATTAAGCTTATTCATGTTTTATACAATGAAATTATAAAAATTTAATATATCATTTTAGAATTGAGATAAATGAAAGTGACAACTATAATTTAAAATGTAAACTATTTGTCCAGTAGAACTCAAGTCAGAGATATACAGAATTTTGGAAAATAAAACCTTGAGATACCACAGATTTGGGTTTTATAGTTTAAAAATGGCCTAAGTGCTTTCTAAAGATTCTCTGATACCAGATTCTCCATAGTATAGCATACTGAGTCAAGTGGTGGTTGTTGTTTTGTCTGTTTTTTGTTTTTGATACAGTGGATTGAAAATGTAGCTCCATGATCCTGAACCTATGAGAATAACTGAGTAGGTTAGAAATGGTAACTTTAGCATCTACAGGGCCAGGCAGGAAATTTACCTGAATGAAACCCATAGCTCACACATTTCTACAAACTATTTGAAATGAAGTTTGGTTTATGGCTTTCTTGGTCCAGAAATTTTGAAAATAATTACTTAGGTTAACCTGGGCCTCAAAATGATTTCCCAGGAAACCTGTTAAGTGTGTGTGCACACCCTCCTGGAAGTAGCATTTCTGGGAGAGGTGCCTGTGAGGCCTTCCAAGCGTCTCTTGCGTTTGTTTCTGTGAGTAGCCGATCGCTTTGAAAGGACCTCTCCAGTTTCTGAGACTCTAGTATAGTCTCATGTACTCTTATCCTTTATCAGCAAGTAAACAAACAAAAAAAAAAATCAGGATTACAGAGAGCTGAAAAACTGTCCTGGGAATACAGGTTTCTGAATGTTGACACCAGAGAATCAGATGTGGCTGAGAAACAGCAGCATCGTTCCTGAAACAGGCTCATGTGAACCAAAGTTGTTAAAACTCAGAGGAAGAGAGATCTTTTTTTTTTTTAATGTTTGTTTATTTTTGAGAGAAAGAGAGACAGAACACACAAGCAGGGAAGAGGCAGAGAGAGAGGGAGACACAGAATCCAAAGCAGGATCCAGGCTCTGAGCTGTCAGCACAGAGCCCAACGCAGGCCTCGAACTCATGAACCAGGGTATCATGACCTGAACCAAAATTGGATGCTTAACTGACTAAGCCACCCAGACGCCCCTCAAGAGAGATCTGTCTTAAAGACAGATGATCAAGGTTACTATGGAGATGATGCAGGAAATGATTCAGAATATTACACAGATATATATTTCCGTGAATATTGATAAATTCCATGCAACATGAGTAAGTCTAGGGCTATTATAAAATGAATTGGCTATCAGAGATTCCTAACGACTCTGTCTTTAGGTTCTTTTCATCATGTGTAGCCCACACTTAATTGCCATTAAAGTGGAAACTTCCAGATAATACCCTGTGCCACAGAGTTACACACACAGAGTGGGTGTTTTTCAGATTTGCATATGTGTGAGAATCACTAAGAGCATTTATTACAAAGGTTGGTTTTATTTGATTCTGGGGATCTGCAGACCATGTTTTGAGACACGTTGCTTTAAAATGAAAGAATAAGAAGCATCGTAGAAGTTTTGATTTGTTTTCTTGGCTAATGGTCTTGTTCACACTCTTTGGAAGTCATTCTTATAGCTGCAGAATGTTAAGATTCCTTCAGGAAAGGAAAATAGGTTTTATCATTGTTCGGAGCTCATTTTTCATGCATGCATGATGACTCTGGAGTTTATACTCCTAACCAAGAACTCTTCTTTGAACTCCAGGTGTGTATACCCAGCTTTCTGCTGGAATACCCCTACCCAAATGTCGAATAGACTTCTCCCACTTCTCACAGCCACACTGAAATCCTCGCGTCAAGCCTGGTCCGCCTGCACTTTTCCCAATTTTGGTTAATGGCAAAATGATTCTTCTGGCCGTCCTGGCCAAAATACTCAGAATTATTCAAGGAATTATTTTTTTAATTAATTAATTTATTTTGAGAGAGAGGGCGAGAGAGAACGCTTGCGCGGGCAAGTGGGGGAGGTGCAGAGAGAGAGGAAGAGAGAACACCAAGCAGGCTGCACGCAGCCAGCACAGAGCCCAGCGTGGGGCTCAGTCTCACAAACCATGAGATCATGACCTGAGCCGAAATCAAGAGTTGGATGCTTCACCGACTGAGCCACCCAGGCACCCCCCCTTTAAAAAAAAAAAAATATATATATATATATATATATATATACACGCCGCATCCAGTTGGCTGACAAATCCCTTTTCCTCTACCTTCAAAATATATCTAGAATCTGATCATTTCTCCCTACCTATTGCTACATCCTGGCTCAGGCTTTTAACTATCTTTCATCTGAATTATCGCAAGTCTCCTTACTGTTCTTACTTCCCTTCTGATTCCTTTATAGTCTGTTCTCAGCCCCACAGCCAGAGGGTTCTAAAATCACAACCACAGCATGAACCCTGCAGTGCTTTCCTGTGTCCCCCAGAGTCACAGCCAAAAACTGAGACTGACCTACAAAGTTTGAGATCCCTCTGATCTCTTCTTACATCTGTCTCTCTCCTGCTTACTTTCTTCTAGGTTCAGCTTCTCCACACTATTTCCTAAAGCCACAGGGCCTTTGTGCGAGTTGTCTGGAATGATCTTCCCTGGGATATCTGAACGGCTCCCTTCCTCATCTCCTTCAAGTCTTTGCTCAAATGTTGCCTTCTCCAAGGACTAACTCTTACTCCTTTATTTATTTAAAACTGTGATCCCCTTTCCTTCTTGCCCATCTTTTCCACCATGAGTCCTCTGGTCCCCTTTGCCGTGCTCTGGCTTTCTATAGCACCTCTCTCCTGGGAAAGTTCTGGATCAGCTCTTCATTTTTTTTCATTGATTGATTGATTGAATGTTTCTTTATTGTTCTTTCTCCCACACTAGAATGTTAGAGCCACAGGGAAGCAGTTTTTTAGCTATTTTGTTCACTGAGGTGTCCCCGGTGCTTAGAAAGGTGCTCAGTAAATATTTGCTGAGTAAACTCAATGAAATATTTATGGAGAAGCTACTAAAAGTCAAGTGCGGCTCTGAGTTCAAGGAGCACAGCGGTGAATAGACAGGACAGCTCTGCCTTCTCGGAGCTTATATTCCTAGTGGGAACCAACCGCAAAGTAGCAGAACTGCAGAATATGCGGCGTTTTGTATAGAGACCAGCACAGTGCGGCTGATAAAGTAGCCACAGCAGGGGCGCCTGGGTGGCTCAGTCGGTTAGGTGTCCGACTTTGGCTCAGGTCTCACGGTTCGTGGGTTCGAGCCCCGCGTCGGGCTCTGTGCTGACAGCTCAGAGCCTGGAGCCTGTTTCGGATTCTGCATCTCCCTCTCTCTTTGACCCTCCCCTGTTCATGCTGTCTCTCTCTCTCTCAGAAATAAAAAAAATTAAAAAAAAAACAACTAGCCACAGCAGTCAGAGATGGAGGAAAATACCTAGCAGCGCCCTATGCAAAATACAGAGTGGACTGCAGAAGCTGTGGTATGCAGGACAGTGAAAACCTCCAGAAAACAGAGAGTGAGTTACAGTATATGAAAGTATAAGAATTACAGAAAGAAAAGTGAGCACAAACAAGAAAGGATATGTGGGGGAAAGGAAAGTAAGCTATGTAAACAGCATATAATAGAAACTCCAATAACAGTGCCTTAACCACACAGTGGTTTAGTTTATCACATAAAAGATATCCGCAGCAGGGAGCCAGGTGTTGGGTGGAAGCTTCAGGATTCCACCAGTGACTGAGTGTCCCATCTCTTCCACTATCGTCAGCATATGTCTTCTGTCCTCAAAATCACTTCCTGGAAGGAGGCAAAAGGAAAGGCCAAAGGAACCTTCCAGAAAATGACATAATACTTCTCATGGGCTAGAACTTAGCTGCAAAGGAGTCTAAGGAAACTGGTCTTTTAATCCAGAGCATAGTCACTACAAATATCTCTGCTATGGTAATAAATGGATAAAATTGCAATTTATTAGAAGAGAATTCAGGATTAAAACACAGTGCACACAAGAGCTGGAACCAAGAGCTTGGTTGAATCATGTCTGGTAGGAAGGGCTGGTGTTAACACTGTACCGTGTGCATGCATAGCCTGATGTCACTAGTTCTTTATATTTGAGTGTTGAGGGTGAGTAGCAGGGAGGGAGATTTGCAAGTTACAAACTGATGGCCCTTGAAGAGTTGGTGAAAACTTCAGACTGAAATGGTGCTTTGGTAGGTCTATGCTTCATGCCCCTGACACGGAACATTGGCTGTTTTCACGTCCTTTGAATAAAGGAGTGTAGGAGCCTAAGAATTGGTGTACCTTTTGGATCACATTTAGGGAATCTTTGTAAAGAGGATCAGGAGTCACTTGTTTTAAAATTTATTTTAACATTAATATTTTTTAAAAAAGGAATAAATGTTCAGGTCATTATATCTCTCGCCCTGCAGACTTCCAGTGTCCCTCCCCAGAAGCAACTACTCTCACCAGTTTCTGGTATAAGAAAAGTCACATAAAACTCAGCAGCTTTGAGACAATGAATGCTTGGTTCCTGCTGGTAACAGTGACGACTCTGCTATGTAGGCATTAAGAGGAAGAGCCACCTGAAATGAAACTACCTCGAAGAAACCCATCCTTGTTTGGGCCGGACAGATATGTTATCACTGCCTCTGAAACTCCTTCCTGTCTTTTTATATTATCATTATTTCTTGCTGTGGTAAAACATGACAAAATTTGCCATTTCAACTGTTTTTAAGTGTCCAGGTCAGTGAGATTGAGTCAGTTTGCGTTGTTGTGCAGCCATCACGCTGTCCATCGCCTGACTTCATCCTCTTCCTCCCTCCCGGCGCCCCCCCCCCCGAGCCCCCAGTGACGACCTCCCAGCCCCCCNCCCCCCCCCCCCCCAACCTCTGAGCCCTCGGTAACAACCACTCTATTTTCTGTCTCTGTCCATGTGCCTATTCCGGGAATCCATGTCATTGGAATCGTATAGTATTTGTCCTTTTGTGTCTGGCTTTTTCACTTGGCCTAATGCCTCAAGGCTCATCTGTGCTGTAGCATTTGTCAGAATTATCTTCTTTTTAAAGGCCAAATAATATTCCATTGTACTGATAATCCATCTTTTGTTTATCTGTGCATCAGTTGATGACCATGTGGGTTGTTTTCACCCTTATGCTGTTGTGAAAATTGTTGCTATGAACATTGGTATACTAGATCTGTTTTGAATTCCTGCTTTTAATTCATTTGTATCCTTTATGTCATTTTATAATATACAGTGGTTGATGCACAGTTGCTTTAAATTACTCATTAGATCCTAATCCCCTGAGAGCAGGGCCCATATTTTTTTCCCCATTCACAAATGTACTCATTTGGTCATTCAGCAGTTATATATTGAGTACCTGCTGAGTACCAGGTACCAGGGTAGACTCTGGGGACATAGAGTATAATGACAAATACGACCTCTATCTTTTTTGCAGCAAAAATCTAATGAGGGGCATTTTTTTCTCATTGCGTAGAAAAATGCCTTGTACATTGTAGATATTCAAGAAATATTTGTTGACTTGATCAGCTTACTGACTTCACGTGCCCTCAGTGATTTTTGAGGGTATCATATCAGTGATTGAATAGCACTGAACATATTTGGAGCAAATGTAAGCTCTGTGAGGTTAGGAATCATGCCTTTCTTATTCACTATTGTATTTCTAGCAAATAGAATGGTGTTTAATACACAGTATGGGCTCAATAATTTTTAAGCAAGTACTGATGACATAATTTGTTCTAACAAACTATGACAAGTTCTAATGAACTCTGTCCATTTATTATGGCTGGAAAAAAGTGAGGCATTTAAGAAAAGCCAGAAAAATAGTGACCAAGTCAGGAATAGAACCTGGGTCTCCTGACCTTCAATTTGATGCTGTATGCTCTTTTTTTTTTTTTTTTTAATGTTTTATTTATTTCTAGGAGAGAGAGAGAGACAGCGTGAGCAGGGGAGGGTCAGAGAGAGAGGGAGTCACAGACTGAAACAGGCTCCAGGCTCTGAGCTGGCAGTCAGCACAGAGCCCGACGCGGGGCTCGAACCCACGAACCGCGAGATCATGACCTAAGTGAAAGTCGGACACTTAACCGACTAAGCCACCCAGGCGCCCCTGATGCTGTATGCTCTTGATCACACTAGTATATAAAATTAGAACTGATGTTCCACCTTTCTGCGAAAGATGTGAACTTTAATTAGCTATAATCACACACCGTATGGAGGTTTCAGGCCTTTACGTTTCCTAAAAATGATAATGAATCAGATTCCAAAATAGGCCTGTTAAATGCTATTCTTAAATAAAAAAGATAGTAGCATATGATGATGAATTGCTATTTCTGCTGTGAAGTGTGAGGTGTTACTGTGCCACCTGCTTGTGAAGGCCTCACCAAGCCGTGTCTAACTTGATATGTCATTTCTTTGCTCATCCAGGTCAACCCCATTTTTGGGGTTTGGAAATGGTACCCAATTCCTGGCTGTCAATTAATTATTTAGGCCTTTTAGATCTTTTTGAGCAATCTGATTTGGAAACATCTAATCCTATGTTATATGAGTTAAAGTTTATTTTGTTAGGAATTCTGGCTAAATTTTTCATGAATGAGAAGGTTGAGTCCTTTAATTATTTGTAAGTTTTTGGATTATTTGTGGCCCTCAAGCCAAGCTATTTTAAAATTTCAGATATTTCTGTTTCATATAAGCCTCCAGTATTTGAAATGTGCAAATTCATTTTATAATAAAATCTAAGAAGAGCATAGACTAAATTCACACCCAACTTGAGCTGATCAAGTTCTGAGACTCTCAGAACCTGCTGATGGTACAGGAAATAGAAGACTTTAATTCATAAGGTAAACAATTTTGTGTAAATATATAAAGAGTTTGATAATTTAAGAAGAGTGAATTGAGCAGAAATTCTCCAGAAGAACATGAAGAGGTTAGAGTCCTACCAATGCTGACTCCAAAGTTAAAAAGGACTTGGATACTGTTGGAAAGAGAATAAGACTAAAATGTAAGACTTATTGTCCTAGGTTTAAAATTTTTTTGCTTTAAAAAAATGAGATATAATTTACGCATATAACACATATAACATTGTATAAATTTAAGATTACAGTATGTTGATTTGATACACTTATATATTGTAATATGATTACCACTGTAACGTTAATGAACACCTTCATCATGTCACATAATTATCATTTTCTTTTTGCGGTGAGAACAATTAAGATCTAGTCCTTTAGCAACTTTAAGTTTATAAAAAATCAGCAATATCATTGACTAGAATCACTATGCTGTGCATTAGATCTCCACAACTTATTTACTGTCTGCAAGTTCATATCCTTAAACAATATCTCCCCAACCCTGCCCCCTCCCTCCGCCATGCTAAACCTCTAATAATCACCTGTGTGGTCTCTGTTTTTATGAGTTTAGCTTTTTTAGATTACAGATATAAGTGATATCATGGAGTAGTTGTTTTTCTCTGTGTGTCTTATCTCACTTAGCATAATGACCTAAAGGTCCATCCATGTTGTTCCAAGGGTCAGGATCCCCTTCTTTCTCATGATTGAATAATGTTCCGTTTTATATACATATCACATCTTTATCCACTCATCTGTTGGTGGACACTTAGGTCGTTTCCATATCTTGGCTTTGTGAATAATGCTATAATAAACATTGGAGTGCAGCTATCTCCTTAATTTCATATTTTCATAACTCCTAGAAAAAAACATAGGGAAGAGGCTCCTTGACATTGGTTTTCACAAAGATTTTTTGACCATCATGCCAAAAGCACAAGTAGCAAAAGAAAAAATAAACAAACAAATAGGACTACATCAAACTAAAAGGCTTCTGCACAGCAAAGGAAACAATAAAAAAAAATGAAAAGGTTGCCTATGAAATGGGACAAAATATTTGTAGCCGTATATTGGATAAGGGGTTGTCCTTGTTGATGTTTATACTTTTCAGATAATGAAAGTTGTTTTTGCCTTTATAACAGCAGGAAATGATCAAAACCTTCAGACTTACTATCATTGTCATAAGAATGCAGATATTCCGTCA
This sequence comes from Hyaena hyaena, assembly GCF_003009895.1. Classification (NCBI taxonomy): domain Eukaryota; kingdom Metazoa; phylum Chordata; class Mammalia; order Carnivora; family Hyaenidae; genus Hyaena; species Hyaena hyaena. The sequence goes on from NW_024080919.1 coordinate 1,384,126, forward strand.
ATTTTGTTGTTGTTCTTATTATTGTTGTTGGAGGATTTCCCATCATATGCTTTTTTTAGAGTCAGGAGTAGAAAGATAAAATGGCTGAATGGTGGCCCATGATGTTCGGTCCATTACTGCCAACCGTGTGTGGCTGGGAAGGGATACACACGAACACGTATTGTGATAGGGAGTTCCACAGCAGGAACGAGCGGTCATATGGTGAAACCAAAGGACTGAAAATGGATTTTGATCAAAAGTTGTCTTGGTAACTTGCTCACTGTTGGTGTATTGGTTATCGTGGCACTGTCCCTGTTTGTGTTCCAGAGAAGGATGGGGGATCTTCCCCCCGTGGGCCACCTCCCCCTGCCCACCCGCGTGTAATGAGAGCAGGAGCTGAAGCTGGGAGCCTTCTTGCCAGCGAGTTTCTCTGCTGATCCTGCCAGACAGCTGCCAGCACCCTTGCGAGAAGATACCAGTAGCTCTCCCCTCTTCTTTTTTTCAGTTGTCCCCGTTGTTTTGGTCACTTACATGTATCCTTCAGAAGAAGGTTTGACATTTTTTAATACAGGTGGAGAGCAGTTATCAGGCTAGGAAGACTTACAGCTGGAGGTGGCAGGAAAATAAGAGATGGCAAATCTAGGGTGGAGTATTTTCACCAGCATTGAGGACAGTGAACAGAGTCAGAGACTAGTGAACAGAAAACCAGTTCTTTGGCAGCCCTAGGCTCTAGCAACATGAACCACTTATTGGGGCCTGTATACTACGCTGAGTGCCTTGCAGCTAGCACCTCGTGACATTCTTACAGTACCCCATCAAGTGGGGTTATGCTGTATCTTCGCTTTACAGATAAGAAAATTAAGATTCCCCAGAGAGTAACTCTGCTAAGATTGTGCAGCAAGAAAGAGTAGAAGCCCAGAGTTCATACTCAGTTGTGGTCTGACTCTAAAATCACTCTGCCGTTTTGCGTCTTCCAGAATAAAATCTGTCCTTAACTCAACCTGTACAGCTTCACAAAAAACGTCCACTTAAGGTCTGAAGACTGCCTCCCTAAGGTTAGTCAACTGGCCAGCCAGAGCCCTAGGCCAGTCTTGTGCCTCCAGAGGAGTCTGGCAGGTATGGATGACTGGGGACGGATTCTGAGTATAGGAATTTTCTTCACATTGTGAGAATTTATTTTTAGATTTGGGCTTCTACTGTCCAGCAGAGATTGTGCCACTGTTAGAAGAGAGAAGTTTGCCAAACCTCTGTTTTTACAGCCCCACGTATTCTTACGCAGTTGTCATCAAGTTGTTATTTTAATACCACAGTCAATCATACATAATGTTGCAGCAAAACACACCTGACATGCTCATTAAAACAAATATCACATTTGCATAATCACTGTTGATGGAAAGATACACACACAGAGGCAGCTGGAAGACTAATGAGGTTTGTTTAAGCAGCAGCCGCCCTCCTCACGCACACGTGTTCTAGGAACTTTCATGCGCCTTCCTCGTCTCTCCTACCTTCCTACCCTCACTTCTCTTAGAAGAGTCTGAACTAGTATCCTTAACTGGAAAATTGTAGCAGAGAATGGAGGGGAGTAATCTGATAGAAACTGAAGCTAGTCGTGGGAGGAAGCGACATTGGAAAAAAGGGATAATTCAGAGCGGCCACTAAGTAGGAGTGAGGCCGAAGGAGAGTCTTCAGATAGGGGAGTCTTCGGATGGGGCGATGTGATGGTTTCATGTATTTGAGGAAGGGGGTGATTTATTAAGTGTGGCTCCCAGGGCAGAAGCGCGCCTGTCATGCCAGGGCTTGCCCACGGTGGAAGGCGCTGGCAGGTCGAGGGCCTGCCCTCTGACTACTGGTAATGGGAAAGGCAAGGAGAACGGGGACATGCAGAATGACGTGCATCGTGCTTCAGCAGGCCATCTCCTTTGATCATCCCGACCACACTGGGAGACAGTTATCACCCTCATTTCTTCAGATGAGGACTCTAAGGCTGCAAACAGTAAGCAAACTGCCCAAGCTCATATAGCTAGGAATTATCAAAATGGGGACTGGAACTTAGGACTTCTGGCTTCAAGACCAAACTGGTGGACAGTCTAATGGTGTGCAGAGCATTGCCTGACTCTGGGAGGAGGGAGGAGCTCTCGCAGCAGGAAATAGAGGCTGAGCTATAGAGTAGGATGTGGTAGTGGGCTTTGAGTCTCTAGAAGGGCCCCAGGCGGCAAGCAAGCATCCCGAGATCCCATAACCAGATCCTGGGACCAGGGTGGGGAGAATGGAGAACAGGACAGCGGTCAGCTTGGTAACCACAGCGCTGGGCTTTTGAACAACCTTGTGAAGGTGGGATTATGCTCTCCCTTTAAAGGAGTAGTTCAGAATTGGGACAGGATTGGATTTACTTGGCTAGTGGTGAAGTGGCCTCTGTCACAGGGGCAGGGACATAAGCAGATCATCCCAAGTCTACTGAAGTAGTTTACTGACTGGGTTCCAGGTCTCTGGTTTGGTCTCTATTCCAGTCTCCACAGTGAGCTTTCCAAAATACATTTCTGATCACATCCCCCTCTTGCTTAAATCTCCAGTGCGTTATACCCTACTGCTCTTAGGGTAATATCAGAATCTGTGAGGAGACCCACAGGCATGGTCTGGCCCCTCTCTGCAGGGCCAAACTTCATCTTATATTTTACTTTCCCCTCTGTGTTCCAGCTATACCGACTGATAGGAGCCACGTGCTCTCCTACTCAGTCCAGTCTCCAGATATTAGAGATGAGGCAACAGAATAAGGGATGTTAAATGGTTTGCCTAAGGTCCAAGCCGACTCTTGTTTTCCAGGTCAGTGCTCCTTCTGCCACACAGGCTACGCTGCTTTAGTTCATGTTCTCCTTTCCTACTGTGACCAACAGAGCCCCACAGAAAAGAAGGAAGCAAATAGTGTGTGACTGCTTATTCAACTCTAGTGAAACCATTAATTTTACTTAATTAAGTTCTTTTTAAAAATTCAGGGTAGAGTCAGAGGCTGGTAAAACTAATAATAGTGTCTTTTTTGGATGAAAAGTCTCTAGAACACCTTCAGTCCATCAAGTCATATTTGAAAAATGCTCGGTGTATTATCCTTGGCTAATGATAGGACGATAATGTGAAGTAAAGATTAAAGGTCAGTTGTCAAATGTAGCTATTAGCCAGAAAAAAGTCTTCCAGACAGTGTTTCCTGAAACCTTTTGAGCCCTGACATGGTTGATGAACAGAGTGGGTTAGAGCCGTGAATCATCAGAGCCTCCTGTTCGACAGTGTTTCCTTGGGTAGCAGCCTGGATCTGTTCAAGTCCTGAGTTATCTGATATTCCTTTGTTAAACTGCTTCAGAGTGTACTTTGTCACCCTATTATTGATGGAAGACCAAAAATGACACTGCTCAATTGTGCAAAGCTTTGGGGACTATTATGAGATGTACTTATTTCATGAATTAATTCCCTTTGCTGCAATGGAGAACCGAGTTAATACTTGCCACTCAGTTGGGAAGATATGGACAGTCTGTTAGAATGATCTTCAGATAGGAAATGATGACGTGATCATTGTCAGAGGTGTAATGCATGTCATACTGTGAATAGCTGTGCTTCATTTGATTGAATCCATGGTGAGGCGTTGAAGAGAAAAGCATTTTCAGCTTCTTTATCCTCTTCAACTTGTAAAAGTTCTAGAATTTTAAAAACAAGCTTTGGAAATGACCCCTCCAAAGTACTTTTCAAGTTTCCTAAAGATTACCATGGCAACTAAATTGCTGAATGACTAAAGGAAATGTGTTTAATGATGTTTTTCAGCCCATGTATGAGTTCCCTGTTATTAAAGAGGAAATGCCAGGGATTGAGACTACCATGCTCTTTGTAAAGGCAGAGAATAAACATTCTCTGGGGGAGGTATATTCCTTAACAATACGCAGGAAGTGTGTCAAAAGCCTTTGTATTCATTTTTACAAAAGTACCTGATGACATTAAAACAAAGAAATTGTTCAGGGGGACACCATTGCTTCTTACACGAGAGTCAGAAAGGCAGAGTTTTTACTTTTTAATTAAAAAAAAATTTTTTTTGAGAGGCGTAGGGAAGAACTGAGATCACCTGAGGCAGGCCCCATACTCAGTACAGAGCTCAACACAGGTTCAGTTTTACGACCCTGGCACTGCGACCTGAGGCAAAGTCAAGAGTCAGATGCTCAACCAACTGAGCCACTATAAGGCAGAGCCACTGAAAGACAGTTTTAACTATAGGAATAACTTTGAGATGATCTGGTGGTAGCTTCTTTCTTGGATGCATTTTTATGTTCACCTATGCTCAAGGCACTGAATTTCATTCCCTACCGGGTGATTTCTTTTCATGATCTGAAAGTGGAAGGAGGAACCAAAATCAACCTTTTTTTTTTTTTTTTAATGTAAACTTCCAGTACAGTTAATATAACACTGTTATATTACTTTCAGGTGTACAATGCAGTGATTCATACAAAGTCAAGCCTTGTTACACATTTTCAGAGGACATTATATAATTACTGTTCTGGGATTTCACTTAAACTTTTATAGACCCAGTTTTCTGTTTGTTATTTGTGTATATATTCTTAGAAAACTTGTTTCTTTGTAATATACTGCAAGCATTTATCATTAAATACCCTTGCCTAGTACTTAGAAATATGAAATCTTCAAAAGATTTCATAAAATCTTCATAAAAGAGCATGCAACTCTTGATGTCAGGGTCATGAGTTCAGGCCCCATGTTGGTTGTAGAGATTACTTAAAAAAAAAATCTTTACGGGTACCTGGTTGGCTTGATTGGTTAAATGTCTGACTTCTAGTCAGGTCATGGTCTTATAGTTTTGAGTTCAAGTGCCATATTGGGCTCTGGGTTGACAGCTCAGAGCCTGAGTCCGCTTCAGATTCTGTGTCTCCGTCTCTCTTTGCCCCTCCCCTGCTCACGCTGTCTTTCTCTCTCTCAAAAATAAACATTAAACAAAATTAGAAAAAAAATGTTTAATGTTTTATTCATTTCTGAGAGAGAGAGAGAGAGACAGCGTGAGCAGGGGAGGGTCAGAGAGAGAGGGAGACACAGAATCCGAAGCAGGCTCCAGGCACTGAGCTGTCAGCACAGAGCCTGACGTGGGCCTCGAACCCACGAACCGTGAGATCATGACCTGAGCCGAAGTCGGACGCTTAGCCGACTGAGCCACCTAGGCGCCCCTAAAATTTTTTTAAAAAATAATCTTTAAAATACAATACCTGTGGTGAAGAAAATAGCAACAAAACTATTTCAAATGGAAGTTTTAATTTTATTTTCTAAATTAAAGTGTTTATAGTAAGTGCACATGTGTATCATTTCAACCTGGGTTCATTTATTTATGTATTCAGGTGATTTTTCTTCTTTAACTCCATATGAAATTACCATACCATCATATAGATAGAGATATAGATTCTTGTGGTTGGAAAGGACTTTAAAAGTAATCTAGTTTAACTGCCCACACCCACCTCGCTTCAGTTCTAATACTTCCACTGACAGGGCCATTGCTATCCCCAGAGACCCCCCACCCCATTACTAGACAGCAATAGTGGTTAAAAAATTCTTTCTTTCATTAAACTAAAAATGAATACCATAAAACTTCACTTTGCTGAACCTTGCTTCATTCTCTGGATAAATGAAAATACAATATGTCCAAAACAGCAAAAATGGTAAGACTCCCTTTGGATTATTTAGCTGCCAGTGGGACAGAACTTTTTAAAGGCTTATATGAAAAGAAGTCAGATTCCTCTTGAAGGAAATTGGGCTCTCTTTGGGCTAGATGTTGAAGGAGGTGATAATTTTGTTTTGTGATCATAGCTTTCTCTTAATCTTTCCCCAAATGAGAAGCATCTTTGGCTATTTCAGTTCTGTGAGAAGAGAGAAGGGCAATTGGGTGGGGAGTGTAGGGCAAAGGTCGAAAGCTGGATGATCTTGGAACTTGGAGATACAGGATTTTGGTCTTTAGAGTTTTGTAGCCTTGAAGTAACTGGTAAGTTGGTGAGACATTCGGAGAGAGACTCCCCAGAGTGGAGGGTCATTAGGGGATTTTCACTGATTCACAGAGGTCAGAGTAGTTACAGAACTTCCCACCATTAAAAAATTCACCACTGTTTGTGGCAACAGCATAACTTTTGAACCACCCATTGAGCAGTTCTACCTATGTTGAGTTAAAACCATTTATCTTCCTGTAAGTTAGAATTACTGGTCCTAGTTCTTTCTCTTTGTGACAACCTTCAGCTACTTGAGCATAACAACCCTATGTTCTTTTCAGGATTACTTTTTTCCCCAGCTAAATCTTCCTAGTTCTAGTAATAATTTTTATATGAAATGAAATAAAGGAAAATTCACTGTTTTATATACTTCATTGCATTTGAAAATGTTTAAACTATTTTTTGGGAATCTCACCTTGGCTGAACATTGTGTTTAACATCTTAACATTCTCACAACACTCCCATGAGATACACATTATTAGTATCAGCACTTGGCCAGTAAGGAAACTAAAGCCCAGAGTGGTGAGCCAACATGCCTTAGTTGCTGAAGCTGACACTCCAATTCCCCTATTTGAACTCTGGATTCCATGTTATTAGTCACCACAATAGACTGGTTCTGATTTACCAATGAACCTATTAAAGGGCCATATCTGGTGACAAATACTTAACTTTCAGTGTGATCTCATTTCTTTTGGAGACTTTGCTTCTGATATTGTAGACAAGATCTTATGAGTTCTTTGGTAAACACATCATGCTATTGACAGTCAAATAATTCCTTGGTTCTTAAAATATGTGCTCTTATCAGGGTATGTCTTCCTAGTTACACTTGTGTCGTTTATCTTTTGGACTTAAGTGCAGGAATTTGCATTTGTATTAACTTCCATTTTGTTTAAATTCTGACATCCAGTACCATTGACTTTTTTCTTGTCTTCCCACAGTAGGCCAGGCTTCCCCATAAGTTTTGATGGTATTTTCTTTATTGTGTTTTCATTTTGATGATAATTTAAAAAATAGAAATAAAATTTTCTGACTAATGTCATTGACCATCTTTTTACCAAATATAGATATGTAATCTCAGAGCCTACCTTTGTGCTAATTCTTTGTTATACACTGTATAGAATAGAGGAAGACAATGGACAAATGATGAGTTTCACTTCAGGAAAAGGTCGTAACCATCCCGGTCGACTGGGCAAATGCAGTTTTCCTAGCAGTCATAATATGGGTAAACTGAGTCATCATACAGATAGTAGTATAGGTATGTGGGACTCAACCTATCATGGCTCAGCACCATATTCATGCTGGTTATTTGGTTTCAGCAAAGTATCATGTATCACATTTATATTCATTCAATTTGCATTTTATTTGATTTCATAATAAAAGTTATTGATTTTATGGGGCACCTGGGTGGCTTAGTCGGTTAAGCGTCCGACTTTCGCTTGGGTCATGATCTCACGGTTCGTGGGTTCGAGCCCCGCGTCGGGCTCTGTGCTGACTGCCAGCTCAGAGCCTGGAGCCTGTTTCAGTCTGTGACTCCCTCTCTCTCTGACCCTCCCCTGCTCACGCTGTCTCTCTCTCTCCCTCTCCTAGAAATAAATAAAACATTAAAAAAATAAATAAAAAAATAAAAGTTATTGATTTTGTAATAACATTAATCGTTCATTAATACTTTACATGGATTATTTAATTTAATCCTGAAGTAACCTATAAAATAGGAATTATTATTCTTATTTTACAGTTGAGGAGACCAAAGCCTGAAGAGTTTAAATAACACTCAAAAAGATACAATTTATAAGAGGTGGAATTAGAGTTTGAATTTAGACATTCTGATTTTAAGTGCCCAGTCTCTTAGCTACTATGTTTTATTTCTTTCATGAATTTATTTTGTTTTTATAGAAACAGAAGCTAGAATATAATATACTTCTAACTAGTTTTGTGTTTGTATATATTTAAGTAATGTATAATCAAAATAGTTTAATTCAGCTTTAAGCATTTACAAGCACTTTTTCCTCCCCCCCCGAAGAAGTCATTATATATATTTGATAAACTCTGTCAAGGGCATATTTCACCAGAATTCTCTCTGTGACAAGCAGAGATCAGAGTATGAGACTTGGGTGGGGCTTGGAAGTCAGGGCCTTAGAGAGACAAGGGACTGGCCTTGGCCACAGACTGTGCTTTCTAAGGAGATGGTTCATCAGGCCATACTAGGTCCTGAGCCTCCTGCGGTCAGGACCATAATGACAACAAAGTACTGGAATCAAGGTGGGCGTTCTTTGCTGATTGAGTGACCAGTCAGAGTCAGCAAGGAGAGGTTTACTTTATATAATTTGCGAAGACATAAAATATATTTTGGAGGGATTTAATAGGGACTAAAGGATTAAACATTTTATTAATAAAATAAAATTCACATACATAAAACAACTTGGTTCACCAAAATTTGTATCCTGGTTTATAGCCTTCTTCCTTTGGAAGGAACCGTGGAGATATTCTAGTGGTGTAATTCTCAGATACACAGTTTTGGATTGGGTTCGGGCTGCCTGCAAGGGGGTTGTGTATTCCCAGCCTCCACTGTGGACATTACTATTTTGTCGATATGGGGTGGAATCTGGGAGTTTGTACTAAAAACCAGAACTCCTCAGGTAATCAAGATGTATAGCCAGTGTTGGGAACCCTTGACCTTGTCTCTCTCCCTCACTAGCTGTGACTGAGATTCATACAATTCGTCGAATATTTTCAGTTCTTCCTCCTTTCTGATCACATGGTGGGATTGCCATTTCTGGCTTTTTGTGATTCTGGCTAGTAAACTATGAGTGAAATGATCTGTGCCACTTTAAAACGGGGACACTGAATATGTGGTACGAGACCTCCAAGGATCTCTCTTTGCCTTTTTTTTTTTTTTTTTACTGTTTTATTTATTTCTGAAAGAGACAGCGTGAGCAGGGGAGGGTCAGAGAGAGAGAGGGAGACACAAAATCTGAAACAGGCTCCAGGCTCTGAGCTGTCAGCACAGAGCCCGATGCGGGGCTTGAACCCACAAACCGTGAGATCATGACCTGAACCGAAGTCGGACGCTCAACCTACTGAGCCACCCAGGCGCCCCTCTCTTTGCTTTTGGATTGAGAGTCAGAAGCATTCAAGATGATGACTGTCTCATCAGCCTGGGTCCCTGAGAGACCACAGTGAAAAAAGCCACCCTGACACCGGCAGAAAACATGTAGCATGGGCAAGAAATTCATCTTTGCAGTGTTTAGCCACAAAGCGTACAATAAATCCATTCTGATACAGATCATAATACTTATTTGAATATTTTATTAAAGCAGTTCATACATAATTAAAACATCAAATGGTACAAAAAAATGTATTTCTTTAAATCCTTTCTTCTGCCGCCTGGGTAGCTATTGGCTCAGCGTCTGACTTCAGCTCAGGTCATGAACTCACAGTTCCCGAGTTTGAACCCACGCATCAGGCTCATTGCTGTCAGTGCAGAGCTTGCTTCAGGTCCTCTGTCTCCTCTCTCTCTGTCCCTCCCCCGCTCTCTCTTTCTCTCTCTCTCAAAAATAAATAAACATTAAGAAAAAACCCCAAATCCTTTCTTCTTCCATTCTCAATTTCCTAGTCTGCTTCTGAGAAGGAGCCATTTTAATCTTTCACCTTATTACATCTATGTTTTTGCTTTCATTTCTAAATAATGTTTATCACGTCATTTCTTGATTTACCTTGTGTAGATGTTAATCTTTTGTATCAGTTGTGAATACCTAGCTCTCTTAAATCATGATCACCTCATGGGTTTTTTTTTGCCCCTAAGCTCCCAATAGTATAGATTTTGATTAAAGAATCAGTTTTACATTATAAGAATATGAGCTAAGAAGTGTTGAGCTAAGAAGTGTTCTTCAGTTGTGTTTTGTCATTTCCCTCACAGAATACTACAGTGTCTTCCTCTCTTGATTGTGCGTGTGTGTGTATGTATACCTGTCTGTAGATATTCAGGGAACGGGGTGGGGGAAGGGGGCTTTCATTACCTGCCTTCCCCCTTACCGTCTTTCTTCTGTCACACCAGTGTGGCAGGTATACCCACAGGTATACCCAAGGTTAGAAGTTCTCAGGTTCAGTTTCTCTGGAGAGTGATCCCCGTTTTCTTTGGGGGAAGGATTGTCACTGATAGGGCTGTCAGCGAAGGAAGCTAGAGAGCAGCTAAGCAGCATAGGTTTTTAAGGTATATACCTGTTTTTAGCCACACCCCCAACTCTTACTTCCTTAAAAATATTTCTTATTAAATTTTTTTTTTAATGTTTATTTATTTTTTAGAGAGAGACACACACCGAGTGGGAGTGGGAAAGAGTCAGAGAAGGAAGGAAACACGGAATCTGAAGCGGGCTCCAGGCTCTGAGCTGATGGCACAGAGCCCAAGGCGGGGCTCGAACTCACATGAACTGTGAGATGAGACCTGAGCCAGTCAGACACTTAACTGACTGAGCCACCCGGGCACTCCCCTCCCCCAACTCTTACTTTTAAGTGCTGAGCTTTGCAGGGGCTACGCAAGGCACGTCGCTCATTTCTGGCCATATTCCCTTTCTGTAGGTTCTGAGGTTGGAACAGCATCTGCTCTTTAACACAGTTTTAGATAGTTGCTTTCCTCCTGATTTCCGTCTTCCAAAAATATGTTGAAATCGCTCATCTGCTGTTATCTTCTCTCTCATTCTCTCTCTCTGTCTCCTGGTTAGATATCATTCTAATTCTTCTTTTTTTTTTTTAATTGCTTATGGGTTTTGGGAGGGAGCAGAGATAAACATGACAGTCCTCCAGGCTTAATGGGAAGTCTGCGACTCACTCACTTTTCAGAGGAGGAAAAGGAAGCCTTGGGAGGTTGAGGGACTTGTGCAAGGTTATGCACTCACTGTAGCAGAGAGGAGAGCACAGGCTTGAGTAAGACAGCCTGATTTTGAGTCCTGGGTCTGTGGATTATTTGACTACCTATTTGACTACTCAAAATTTTAGTTTGTCATCTATAAAATCAGGATAATAATAGTGCCTGCCTTCTAGGGTTGTGGTGAGAATTAAATGAACTATGTCATATAAAGAGTTCAAAACAGTGCCTGACTGAATAGTATGTGGCAAATATATGGTATTGTTATTATTAATATATCTTTGTAATTATTATCGACCCCTACCTTCCTGAGCTCAAAAACTATTGTTAGGAATATGGGATTCTATCGGACATCTTTAGTTCTTTTTCTACTGCTAGAATTAGCAATTTATGTGTGGACCATCTTTTTAATTTTAGCGCATTTTTTAAAAAACTCATTATATGTATAACAGAGCCAGAGTCGTTCCCTTTTGTTGAGCCGGTCATAATTAGTTTTGGACTTCTGTCTTGTGAATGTATATGGGTACAAATGAATGAAATTACCTTCACAGTGCATCTAAAATCAAGTATGATAGAAGAGCACGCAAGGCGGGGCGCCTGGGGGCTCAGTCGGTTGAGTGTCCGACTTTTACGGCTCAGGTCACGATCTCACGGTTCATGGGTTCGAGCCCCGCGTCGGGCTCTGTGCTGACAGCTCAGAGCCTGGAGCTGCTTCATATTCTGTGCCTCCCTCTCTCTCTGCCCCTCCCCTTTTTGCGCTCTGTCTCCCTCTCTTTTAAAAATACATAAACATTAAAAAAATTAAAAAGAAAAAGAACATACAAGGCATGTAAGGATTTGGGCTTAAACGGGTTCTGGCTCATAGGTGACTCTGAGCGAACTGGGCTGGTCTTGGTCCGCTTGATCTGCTGACCTGGCCTTCCCTCCTCACAAGGTGCTGAGGGAAAGAAGGTGTTTTCTGTACGAGCTGTCTGTAGAGGCAAAGAGACTTTATTTTTACCGAAAGGCCTGAGGGTGGTGGTGTACTTCTTGGAAGGCAGCTGCTGGGGAGCACGCTCTGGCTTGGACTCTGTGGTGAGTCCAGCTGAGGCCAGAGGAGATCTGGATGCCTGACTGCGAGAGTTAATCCGGTGCTGGTCAGCAGCGTTTGTCCTTAGTAGTGAATTGCTGACGTATTCAATGAAATACTAAAACCCTTAGCCTGCTAGGAAATGGAAGTGCCTGGGAAAGGCAGAAGAGGCGAGAGAGGATTAGGAAAAATTAGAGAATCCCCCAGGGAAAAAATGGAGTAGAAAAAAAGTGGAGTAGAAGTGAGAGTAGAACTTCTTGCTTCTAGTTCTTTTCACGTTTGCTCCCACAGCCCGGGCTTCATCCCACTCCCCCGGGGAAGGACACATCGGAACAACGAAAGGAAGGAAGGAAAAGCTTAATTAAGATGCAGGATGAGTTTGGAAGAGCAAGGAGATGGTCCGTGTCACCTACTACTTGGAGAGAGTATTGCTTTCACTTCTTCTGTCGGGTTTAACCTCATGGTTTGGGCTTGAACATCTCAATGTAGGAATGATTCCATACTCTCAGTTTACTATCTATTCACTTTCCTTTGCCAGCACATTTCCTAGAAACCAGTGATAATATTCTAACAAAATTAGAACCTGGGTGTTGTTCATATTCTGTATCGTGGTATATTATCTGTAGTGCTAGTATTTGTTTCTTGACCATTGAGGTCACGGCATGATCATCAGAGAACCTCTCTGGATCCACACTTCCCTGACAGCAAAGCCAGATGTGGGCTCCTTGTCAGTGAGGAAACAGAAACCAGAAGTACCTTACTTGCACTCTCCTGGTGGACCATCAAGAATAGATACCAGGATCACTAGCATTCATTTCCCTATTTGAATTATTAGTATAAATATTAGAAATATGGAATCCAAAATTCAGATGTATTGAATGAGTTTTTTTTTTAAATTCTCATCCATATGCTACACTTTATTTTTTTATTTTATGTTTTTGTTTTTCTATTACAAATATGCTACGCTTTAAACACGAATCAGTGCTGAACTGACAGTTCCGTCAGAGCTTGGGGGAAGGCATGCTGGTCCCTCCTAGGAGCTCGTGTATTGGGAAACCTCTCTCGGGACTTCTGGGTCTCCACTGTCCTTTTTGCTTTCGTTTCTAAGTTGCCTCACTGATCTATTGCAAGAAAGCAGAGAGAAGGAGGAGGAGAAGGAGAGAGGGAGAAACGAAGGGAAAGAGAGATATTGATTCACTATTGTTTTCCTTTGTGTACTACAATTTTCCCATAGAAAAGATAAAAGTTCTGATTACTGATTAAGGACATCAAGTGTACAGTCAGCCATTGAGTGAATGGAAACCTGAAAATTTGTCAGCATGCCTACATTTAGCCCACACTTTAAGCAGTGAGTGGTGGAAGATGAACGGGAGAGAAAAGCATATGGATTGGTGAGTTAGTTACAGAATTATGAATGCTGAGTAAGTATATCTCAGTGCACTTAAAGCACAGAAAGCTATATTTTGGGCCTTAATGTTAATGTAGATATTAGCCAAGGTTTTAATTTTTTTTTTCTCCTTCCAGAATTTGGGCAAAAGGATGGTGTGTTGCTTATGCTTAACAGTTTTTTTTTAAGTTTATTTATTTTGAGAGAGAGTACGAGCTGGAGGGGGAGCAGAGAGAGAGTCCCATGCAGGCTCCGTGCTTCAGCGTGGAGCCTAACACAGGGTCTGATCCCATGAACTGTGAGATCATGACCTGAGCTGAAATCAAGAGCTGGAAGCTTAACCAACTGAGCCATCCAGGCACTCCTGTGCTTAAGAGTTCTTATTTATTTATTTTTTAATAGGTTATTGTCAAGTTGGTTTCCATATAACACCCAGTGCTCATCCCCACACGTGCCCTCCCCCATGCCCATCCCCCCTTCCCCTCTCCCCCACCCCCATTGGCCCTCAGTTTCTTCTCAGCATTCAAGAGTCTCTCATGGTTTGCCTCCCTCCCTCTCCCTAACTATTTTTCCCTTCTTCTCCCCCATGATCCTCTGTTAAGTTCCTCCTAATCCTCCTATACGTGCAAACATATGATATTTGTCCTTCTCTACCTGACTTATTTCACTCAGCATAACACCCTCAAGGTCCATCCATGTTGCTACCAATGGCCAGATTTCCTTCTTTCTCATTGCCATGTTGTATTCCATTGTATTGATAAACCATATCTTCTTGATCCATTCATCAGTTGATGGACACTTAGGCTCTTTCCATGTTTTGGCTATTGTTGAGTGTGCTATTGTTGGGGTCCATGTGCCCCTCTGTATCATGTGCTTAACAGTTCTAACAAATGTTTGGTATAGTGGAAGCAGAAATAAGTAGCTAAGATGAGACTATAGAATGATTTGCAGCTTTCTTTCTGTCTGTTGTTCTTCCTGAGAAGATAGTAGAGAGTCAAGAGTAAGGGCTATGGAGTTAGACAACTTGGTTCAATCTTGGTGTTGTGGGTGGAGGGGTCTCTGGATAGCGTTTGGTGTGCAGAGTATTTATAGCTACCAACCCTTGTGGACAAGAGAGGAAGCAGGATGGGGTAGAGGGAGGAGTGGAAGTGCAGTATAGGCCCAGCACCCCCTGCCCCCTGGGGAGCCCTTGAGTGTGTATGACCCATTATAGCTGTCCCTCAGAGGTACCAGAAGGTCACAATGGTACTCAGCCGTTGGGGCTGGGCTGCCCTGGGAAGGGTGTGGCTCTGGGTGAGGTGCTGCCTACAGCTGAGGAGTTTCCTGCAGGAGCGGACAGCTTGAGGCTGTCATTGATAGCGCTCCCAGGAGCTGGGATGAGCCCTTCCTTGAAGGGGGTGGGGTCCGGGTGGCACATCTCCATGTCTGCCACACATGTCTCCCTTTTTAAAAGGTATACAATCTTGGACATGTTACTTAAATCCTCAGTGGGGACTCAGTTTCCTTCTCTGTTAAATATGGATAATACCTACCTATCTCATAAAGTTTTTGGGAGGATTTAGTGAATTATTGAAAAGGCCTTAAAACTGTGCTTGGCACATAATAAATGTTAGCTATTATTCTATTTAAGTAATCTTCCCCTCCCCTGATGATACCCTATCTAATGGAGAAAGGTTGAAGCATTTTTCAGGCTTTGTAAGACACAGTTCACACTCTGGGGAGAAGGTCACGGCAGCCCTTTTTAAAAGAAATCATAATTGGGATACTTCATGTTCTCCCCTTGTCACTTGATATTATGTGATCTATACTGCTAGCAGAATGTGCTAATGACCTCCAAGTAATAGAATATTAACAACTCCTAATAAGCTGAACATCACAGAGAGCTATTTAAAAATGATTTGTAAATTACATGATTCTGTTCTTAATACTTGTGCATTCCCCTCATAAAATAATATTTTAGGATTGGTAATGAAAGGATTTGGTCTTTAACCCTCTAGTGATTCATAAGTGCTCATTTTCACTGTTTTGTAAAAGTCTCGATGGAAATTTAAGGCCTCTTGGAGTTTTGTAAGTCCTGTAGTTTTGAATTTTTGAAGTTTTCTTTGAAAAGCACTGAATATAAAAAAAGAAAAGCACTGAATATATCAAATAAAGGCCTTTAAATTCCATTCATGACTGAATTTGAAAGGATTATGCTTTCATCTTAGAAGTGGCAAATTACCAATGATGATGATGCTATTGAATTATCAGCTAGGGAGAACTGTTGAAGAAAATGGGTGGGGGATGGGGGATGGGAAGGAGAATCTGCTAGAAAGACCAATTACTTCTTTCCATCTCTTTGTTCGCTGCAAAGATATTAATCTAGTGTGCCCTAGGCAGGATGCTGGGTGCTAGGATGAATAGAAACCAGATCCTTCTATTGAGGAGTTTATGGGCTGTTAGGGATTACAGTTGGTGGGGGTGCAGCGGGGAGATGTACACGGTGTTATAAATGTTGTGATAAAGATACAAGGTGACATTGAGGTGGGAGACCTGCATTTAGGGTCTTGCCTGGGGAGTGGCAAAGAAGGAAGTGACCTCAGAGATACCATGGCTGAAAAACAAGAGGGACTTTACCATCCATCTGCTGATGGACTAAGACAAAGACTTAATAGGAGTTAGACTTGCAAGCCCGGGTGGTGTGGAGAATGGGCATATCCTTGGAAAAATAAGATATTTGGAGAAGATGATAGATTTGGTTTTCGGCATGTGAGTTTTAAGCACATTGGGACAACCAGGTGGAAATACCTATCAGGCAGGTATATAGGCTTGTGAGGGAATTTATGGATCAGAAAAGAAAGATTACATTGATGAGTCAAAAACAAAGCATATATTCAAGTTGAACAGTTTGAGATCAAATGTGTATTGTGCATCCAAAGTAAAATTTTTATAATTCTATTGTTTATTACATTGAATTTTATTCAATTGAAATGCCTGAAATGAACCACATGATTATATGCTTAATGCTTCATTTGCTAGTGTGTCTGTATCTGATTTGCTTCATTATTCTATGAGTGGCTAAGCTCAAAAGTATGAGGCCGACTAATCTTTTAAAAAATATAAAATATCACTTGCTTGTCAAATTCAGTTAATGGAGAACCATTTTATAAGAGGGAAAGGCTGCTTTCTTCAAGCCCCAGCCCATCCTGCTCCCCAGAGCTACTAACTGCCAGCATTTGGTTTATATCATTATGGTCTTTTAAATGCAAATATAAATAAGTGTCTGAGTATTTTATGTAATTGAGTTCATACAGTATATGCTTCCTTGCATTCTACTTAAAAAAATTTTTTTTAAAGATTTCAATGTGAGAGAGAGAGACAGAGAGAGAAAGAGAGAGAGAGAGAGAGAGAGGCAGAGAGGGAGGAAGACACAGAATGTGAAGCAGGCTGACAGCACAGGGCCTGATGCGGGACTTGAATCCACTAGCGGTGAGAGCATGACCTGAGCTGAATGCTAAGTTGGATGCTTAACTGACCCAGGAGCCCCTTTCCTACTTGTTTTTTTTGCACAGGATAGTGTATCATGGATCTGTTACCTTGTTGAAACACATATATCTTATTCTCCTTACTGCATAATATGTACTTTTGTACAGATGAATTCTAATTCATTTGACATTCATTTGTCTAATTCATTTGACATTCTATGGATGTACATTTACTTTGCTGTTTTTCCAGTTACATAGTGTATCTGCAAACATCTTTGTGTATACATCTGTACACTTGTTCTAGTAAGTGTCTTAGAAATGGAATCACTAGTTCAAAAGGAATTTTTTAAAGTCGGTCTATGCCCAAGGTGGGGTTCAAATTTATAATCCCAAGATTATGGGTTGCAAGCTCTATCATGAAAGTCAGCCAGGTGCCCCAGAAATCTACATTTTAAATTTTGATACATTCAGCAAATTGAATCTAAAGAGGTTACACCAATTTATCGTCCCTTAAAAGTTTCTTTTTTTCTTTCAGTAATTACAGATGATTTTCATTGTGTGTAAAGGAATTTGTGCACACTATTTTATTTAATCCTTAAAAGAGTCCTTTGAGGTAGGTACTATTATAATCTTCACTTTGAGGCATAGGAAACTGAGGCTCAGAGAAATTAAATATGATGCCCAAAGTCATGTAGCTTGTATTTGAAATCAGTTTGATATGGAAACTCATGCCCTTAACTACTTCCTGTTCTGATTCTCCAAAGGAAAGAAAGACCACAAATTTTCAGACTACAGGGCCCTCTAGAATGCTGTGCTTGAGCCTCAAATTTGGTTGATATTCTTGGATGCCAAAAAGAAAGGGAAACAGTTACGTAAAACTAATGTTAATGGCTTCTTTTGAGTCAGATTGTCATTTCCCTGTGCCTGTACCTTTCCAGCCGTCTTGTCTTGCACCCTGCTCTAGAAAAGCTCAAAGATTCTTTATCTAACCTCATCCCCAAAGACCTAAGTTCCTGAAGGACTAGAGAGCTCAGCAGTGCTGGCTACATTCACTGCAACTGTCTACAGCATCTGCTGACAGGGGCATAGTTTGTGTTCATTATTCTGATGCAGTGGGGTCTCTGGCCAAGGGGCACAGAGGAGAGGGACATGCCAAGACCCAGTGGCTCTCCTTGTGAATATTTAAAAGCCATTTAAATAGATTTCTTTTTATCCCCTAATTTCCTATTGATGACAGCACTGAAACTACTTATCTCATTTTTCAAATCAAAGCTTCCTAGATGAGCAAAATGGCCCGGAGACTGAACAGCTCTTGAGGTTCTATTAATCACAGGGGTGAGGTGGGGAGCCCAGTAAATTGTTCGGGGAGTGGAAAAGTACTTAAGACTTAAGACCACCTCTCCCTTCAGCCAACCTCTTCATACTTGCTTCTTTGAGGCTGGTTTCTTGTGAAAGGTCTTTTCTTTTTTTCTTCAGAAATGATTTCATAATTACCTTTTTGCAACATACACCTATTAATTTCTCTCAAAGACCTTTGCTGGAGTCTGGCAGCTGGGCCCTGGGCCTGTCTAATGCGTCTGTCCTCAGAAGGCATGACTCCTAGAAGGCATCATGGGGCCCGAGGCCGTAGTCTGCTCTGGGCCATTGTCTCCCTTAGGTTTAGGAACCAGAGTGGCGTGTGATGGAATCCTACCTCAACCATTGTTACTCGTATGACACTGGACAAGCAACTTAACTTGTGTTTGCTCATCTGTAAAGCCTTGGTGTGTCCCTATTGGGATAATAGTATCTGTCTCCCAGGGTTATTTTTAGGATGAGTTATAAGTTGTCTCTCTTTCATTTGTCACTGGAAAATCATGTACCAGCTCTGTCCTTCATCTATTGTGTAGCTATAGACTTTCCAGAGTAGTTGTGCTAGTTTGGTAAGTGCTGGGGATTTGAGGCTACTTTCCAGAGCTCTATACACAAGATCCTGAGAAAACACCATTTACTCATTTCAAATCTTGGATTGGGGTGCTGGTCGAGGTATCAGTGGGTAACAGTGGTTATCCACTGTTTGTCAATGTTATCTCCATAACACTTGTGCCAGTACTTAATCTCTCTCAACCTTTTTCCTTTGTATTTAGGTTTTTTCCTTTGTATTTAGATCTTTAATGATGTGCAACATAATACCAAAAAAAGTGAAACAGACTGATTTCTATGACTTGAGGTTACTCCTTGCCTCATCCTCGAGCAGGAGGCTGGAGGGAGAGGCTGTTCTCCAAGTAGAACTTAGGTAGAGTTAGTGCTGGGCCACTGAAATCACAGCCTGTTTCTATCCCCACTCAATGTGCTGGGAAAGGGCCAATGATTTCTTAAACTGACGACTATTTCCTAGATCAGAGGGCTCTAAAATCCTCAGTAGCAGAGGATTGTGGTCCAAAGCAATCCAAAAGAAAGGCTGGGGCATGGAAGCATAGGAACCGACTGGCAGAGAGGCAAACTCAGTACCCCACGGGGAGAAGGACGTTCTCTGCATGCCCGAGACGTTGCAGAGCCCGCGTAACACTAAGAGACTTTGTTAAAAGGAGAAAAAACAAAAACCCTGCAAGAACCTTTCAGTTGCACTAAACTTGGGTTAGAGTTCAGTCCACCAGGGCAGGGGAGGGAAGCCTCTAGCCCTAAAGCAGCACCGACTCAAGCCCTCCGATCCCTTCCCCCTCACTCCTTTTGACAGCTGGCCTAGGTTTCTGATCAGGATGTACGGACCCCAGAAGGACCAGGAAATCTCTCTGGGGGGGTGAGGTGGGGAAGACACTTCATCAAAATACAAATACATTTAACATGGAAGGAGTCAGGGCAGTCCTGGAGGCTTTCACAGGCCCAAATCTTTCCTGCTTTCTCTCCAGCTCAGAGACGGGCGAGCACAGGCTCCATACCTGAGCTTCCACCCTCAGAAGAAAATGGCAAGTGTGCCCCTTCCTCCCCATCCCTTGTGTGCACATAGACAAGACAGAGGGGAGCTCCTGGAGATCACATCTGGGGGAGTCAGGGCTGGCACTTCCGTGCCCGTCTGTGTTCAGAGCCAAAAGCCCAAGAGTGTAATGCCAGCTGGGCTCACTGGCACTGCTCTGGGTGGAAGGCTTTAGGGGATTCCAGAAGGTGCCACCACAGAGACTGGGTGTGTTATGGAAAGTGCTTATCAGCTTGGCTGTCTTCTGTTTGCTGCCATGAGAGTCAAGTTTGGGGAAGGACAGGGGTTTAGTATTGCTTACTGCAGGAGCTGGGGGGAGGGACGCCGTGGAAGGCTGACCTCGTGTCCTAGGTGTGCAGCTGTGGTGAGGTTATAAAGCCGTCGCGTGTGTGGAGGGGCTGATACCTAGGGTTGCCTTCTGGGGGGGGGGGGCGTTGGCAGGGCCTCGTCATCCTGTAACACCTGTAACACCGGAGGAGACCCAGAGCCTCCTCTGGGCGACGTATTGTCCAGTAACTGAGCCGTATGGGTCAGTGGTTCCCACTAGAATGTCAGTTCTTTCCCATTAGTAATTTTAAACTCCAGATTGTCAAATGGGTCTTCTTCACACTCCAAGTCGGCAGGATTGAAATCTGTCTTTGTGTGAGCTGGGCGGAGACCTTTTGTTTTGTGCTATCGCGGCTGGCCCGGGGCGGGGCGGGCGCCGTGTCTACGCTGGCCGGGAGGGGGGTTGACACATGGCAGTGCGGCTGCACTGTGCGTCTTGGAGAAGCTCGTTCTGCCGTCGCCCACTGGGCCACTCTTAGAATTCACTTTAACATTTCCTTCCTCAGTCTTGCACTCTGCTTCCCGCTGGGCTTCTTGGATTTTCTTAATGTCTTAGCCCATTGAGTCGTTTTCATTTATGAGGAGAAATCATACTGTACTTCTCTGACAGCGTGTAAAGAGTGAGGCCCGGAGGAGCCAGTGGGTAGACCAACGTTAGCTGGTGCTTTGAGTTTGTCTCCTGTCTTAAATGGGACATCATCAAGGTAACAGAAAGTCTCATGAAAATCTGTGCCCAACTTCTTAGAAGCCATTTAGAACCTGACCCGCTGCCATCCCAGAAGCTGACAGGTGCTGGCGCTCGCTGGCGCCCAGGCGCACTGCCCCTTGAGCTCCTGATGGTCCCCAGGGGGAGTGAACACCACCACCTCCAGCTCTGCCCACTGGGCTAGGCCGTCACCATAGCACTTGCCAGTTCCACAGCCACCATGTTGAAGTCCTCTCAGTTTTTGTCTTTACTTTTGCTTGGGAGAAAAAAAATACAGTAAAAGTCTCTATTGTATATACTTGCCGTGAGGTTTAATGAGAACTTTATATCCCAATTGCCTGCTTTATTTTTCCATTTATGTACCTTTCATGATTTCACTTAGTCCGCAGTTTCCTTGTTTCTCTTCCCAGCTCTCTACCTTTCCCAGCGTAAGTTGCATAAAGCAGAGGTTCTAACTGTTCTGCTTCCGCCCCAGCTGCCGTGCACAGTGCCCGGCACACAACAGATGCTAAAGTACCTTGCTGAGTGACGGGATACGTGATGCGTGGAATAGTGCCCGAGACAGGGTAGGCACTTCATTAACGTGAACTCCTTTAAAAAAATCATGAGCTACAGTCTATAAATTGAGGGTAATAAAATCCCTGCTTCATAGAATAAAAGAAAAGATCACATAAATAGTATACCTGGCACAGCACACAGTAGACCTTCAATAAGTGGTGGTTGGCTTATACATGAATAATTTTGGGTTATTTGCAGCTAAAGTATTTTGTGAAGAAAGCACTCCTGCTACTCTGTCTGAGCTTCTGGCTTTTTAAAATTTGACTTCATCCTTGTAAGGGATGAAAAAGGAAGAGGCTTGAACAGGCAGCGGGCATTAGGCAATTTACTTATTTATTTTTATTTTATTTACTTATTTTTTAAATTTACATCCAAGTTAGCATAGAGTGCAACAATGCTATATTTCAGGAGTAGATTCCTTAATTAGGCAATTTTATTTTTTTTTAAGTTTTTATCTAAATTCCAGTTAGTTAACATACAGTATAATATCAGTTTCAGGTGTAGAACTTAGTGATTCTTCACTTACATACAGCACCTGGTGCTCATCACAACAATCCTTAATCCTCATCACCAATTTAACCCATGACCCCCACCTACTTCCCCTCCAGTAACCATCGATTTGTTCTCTATAGTTAAGAGTCTGTTTCTTGGTTTGCCTCTCTTTTTTCCCCCTATTTTCATTTGTTTTGTTTCTTGAATTCCACATATGAGTGAAAGCAAATGGTATCTGTCTTTCTCTGATCAACTTATTTTCCTTGGCATAATGCCCTCTAACTCCATCCATGTTATTGCAAATGGCAAGATTTCATTCTTTTTTATGGATGAGTATTATTCCATTGTGTGTGTGTGTGTGTGTGTGTATATACATACATCTTTATCCATTCACCAGTCAATGGACATTTGGGCTCTTTCTGTAATTTGGCTATTGTTGATAATGCTGCATAAACATTGTGGTGTTTGTATCCCTTTGAATCAGTATTTTTGTATTATTTGGGTGAATACCTAGTAGTGCAAATGCTGGATCATAAGGTAGTTCTATTTTTAACTTTTTGAGGAACCTCCATAGTGAGTGGCCACGCCAGTTTGCATTCCCACCAACAGTGTAAGAGGCTTCCCCTTTCTCCACATCTTTATGTTAGGCTATTTAAAAGTGAATTCATCCATCCAAAAAGTATTTAGTGAGTTTTTAATTATATTGTTAACACTGTACTGGGTGTGGAGGTTGTGACAAAGACAGATGACAATGGCTTTATTTCACAGCTAATTAGGAATCAACAGCTTTCAAAGCTGCAGGGCCCGTTCTCAAGGGCAGCTGTTGGACGTATTGTTTCTGGAAAGCTTGAAGTAGCCTTGCAGTTCTAACACAGGAATTTATACTCTAGATACCATCAGTGGTACATACTAAGATACATACTCACCTACCTGCTCATGAATATTCATCACAAGATTAAAAAAATTTAAATCAGTCTAAATATCCTGCAAGAGGGGGTTGTGTAAATAATGTGTTCAAATGATGGAATATTATTTGGCCATTAAGATAATATGTGGGAGGGCACCTGGATGGCTCAGTTTGTTGAGTGTCCGACTTTTGATTTCAGCTCAGGGCATGATCCTAGGGATGTGGGATCAAGCCCCATGTTGAGCTCTGTGCTGAGTGCAGAGTCTGCTTAAGATTCTCATTCGCTCTCTCCCCGCCCCCCTCCCTCCCTCTCCCACTCTGCTCATCTCCTCTGCTTGTGTGTCCTCTCTAAAAAGAAAAAGGGGGATAATATGTGGAAATATCTATTGCTATGGAAATATATTCACAATATATTTATTAAAAAAGGTTATAGTATGATCAAAATTTGAAAGAGTATATGCAGAAATAATTGATTTTTATAAATACTAAAATTTTTATCATTTTATTTTATTCTAATTTTTAAGGTACACATAGGTATTAATTTAAGCACATAGAAATCTGGTATATAGGGGCACCTGGGTGGCTTAGTCGGTTAAGCGTCCGACTTTCGCTTAGGTCATGATCTCGCGGTTTGTGGGTTCGAGCCCCGCGTCGGGCTCTGTGCTGACTGTCAGCTCAGAACCTGGAGCCTGTTTCAGAGTCTGTGACTCCCTCTCTCTCTGACCCTCCCCTGCTCACGCTGTCTCTCTCTCTCCCTCTCTCTCTCTCTCTCTCAGAAATAAATAAAACATTAAAAAAAAATAAAAAAAAAAGAAATCTGGTATATAGATTTCTGTCTCTATATACATGCAGATCTGACATACATCCAAAAGTCAGTAGTGTCAGAGAGATGATTCTATTGCCTTCTTATTTGTTGCTCTTGGTCAGTTGTATTTCCTAAACTAAATTTTTCTTCATTATATAATAAGTTTTAAAAATTATTGCTCCATCCATAATTTATCCCTAGGTGGTTACGTAAGAAATCGTTAACATTTGTTTCCCCAAGGGCTCGGGGCTGGGTGTGGGGAACAGGGGCTTGAGGGGTTTTCGTTATGTACTGTCAGTACTTTTGAATTTTAAAACAATTAATTCAATACTTATTGAGGAAATAAAAAATAGATGGTGGACTGGGAAATTGTGGTGGGTCCCTTGGCTGCACTTCCCGTATGGGTAAAGGCACTCTCTTGGCAAGTGGCAGTTCCCACAGGAGGAAATGGTGGCCGGGACCACAGAGGCTGGCTTGCGCAAGACAGTACATGCTCCGTGTGGCAAGAGAGACCAGGCAAACAGGAAGAAGTGCCTTGAATAAAACCATGCTGCTGACTCTGCCAGTCCCTTCTTCCCGTTGAAGAGTCATCCAGAACTTGGGTGTGTTTGAGAGCCCAAGATATTTATCTAATAAGTTCATTAGTTTTTTTCTTAATACAAAAATAGTACATGCTCATTGTAGAAATTTTATAAAATAAAGACAATGAAAAAATACTTGTAATCTAGTTATAAAGATACTATTACATTTTAATGACAGCCCTTGATAATCAGTATGTATAAAATATGTGTGTTTAGACATGTGTGCATATAGGAGATTACACAACGAATACTGCTTTGTAACCTACCTTTTTCCAGTGAAGACTTCTTTTTTGAGGGGCTGGATAGGGAACAATGATAAATTTAATGTTGCTTCTGAAACATATAAATATTAGGATAGAGAATACTAGTCTTTGAACAGATTCATTCATTCATTCACACATGTATAACCTAGTCTTCCTCCATCATGATTAGCCAGCGTCCATGGTTTCAGGTCTCATTTGCCTAATAAAACTGAGCCCTCCAACACCAGACTTTGTGATCTTTGGGCCCCTGAAGATTGATTCTTTCTTTGTCTTGTGTCTTTTTCTATCACTGCCTCCCCACTGGATCATTTCCATCAACATTAAAATTTGTTCGAGCCTCTCTCATCTATCAGTCAGCCTCCTAAACCTGCTCTGCCTCCAACATTTTCGAAATCAATGCTAGATGCCCAGTTGCTTAGGTCAGAGCGCTGGGAGTCGTCCTTAATGCCCCCTTTTCTTTTTCCTTACATTTAATCCCTTGACAAGTCCCATGGACTTTATCTCCAGAATATACCTCAGATTCATCTACTTTTCTCTGTCTTCACTCTCATTGTTTCCCTAGATATGGGTACAACCTCCTTAACTGGCCTCCCTGTAATGCATTCTTTACACAGTAGCCAGTGAAACCTTCGGAGACAAGTCAAAATCCAGTGATCTCTTTCTGCTGCATAAAGGCCATTGATGGCTTCTTCACATTTAAAACAATATGCCCTTTCTTATGACGGCCGACAAGGCCCCTGGCCTACAAGTCTGCTGCCTCCTTGCCTCATCTGCTTTCGCAGCTCTGGCTTTTTCCTGTTTCTTGAGGACTCTTCACCAAGGCAGGGACTGTTACTGTCTTGTTTATTGCTGACTTTTCAGTTTGGTTCCTTGAGCATAGGAGTAGGTATTGTATACTTATTTTGTGCAAGTAGATGAATTTATGAGCTAATGAGGGTGATAAAGATAAATGCACTGTAAGTGAAGGCCAACTGTGGTAAGAGAGGCTTGAACTAAATGGACTGGAGTTCATGGAGAGGATACTTACTGTAGTCAAGGAGGTCACTGAGGATGAGGAAATGTTCAAGACAGACCCACCAGGTCTGTGTTTGTCAGATAACCAGATAAAGTGTTTGTCAGATAACCAGTCTTATGTGACAGGGGAGACCTACCCCTGTATTATTCCAGGAGCTCCAGGAGCAAAATGATCAGAGTCTTGGGAAGGTAAATTGGTCCATGGTCTTAAGTGGTCAGCAGCAGAGACGAATGAAAAAAGAGGGAACAGATGTGAGCACTGTCCTAAATAAGCTGTTGATATGAATTGATAACTGATAACTGATGATGAGATGAGGAAACCAATGCAGATTTGAACTTGAGTGATTCAGAGAATGGTGGTACCCATAACAGAAATGAAAAACCATGAAAAGAAAATATTTTGTGAGGGGGAAGATAATGAGTTTGGTTTGTAACCTGTTGAATTTAAGGTACCAATGGAACAGGAGCATGCAGTTTATCATGGAATTTTGGACTAAAGGCAGGATTAGAGATGTTGTTTTCACTTATTCATTCATTTGTTCGGTGAATATTTATTGAGCACCTAGCATATGCCAGACACTGTATCAGTCTTTGGGAATACAAAGATGAAAAGCGTAAACCCTGACTCTGCGATTTCCTTTTTCCCATACCCAGCTTTTTAACAAGAGGAAGGAAGACACTCCTCTATTGATAGTTTTAAATTATCAAGATCAACAATGTAACTACTGTAATATGCGTAATTGTTTATATGTTTAACCTCTTATGATTATAGGCTTGTATTAGAAGGGGTTTCATCGTGCAAACACAGTTGCTTATAATTTATAATCTAGGTTCAAGGAAATGCTGACATGATTATTAGAGGAAACAGTTTAAGGATGTATAGGTGTCTTTGATTTTGACCACTGATTAGGTCGTTTCATCTGCACATCTCACACAGTGAACTGGCACTGGGAGAGAGCTAAAAATACCAACTCCAATATGCTAGAACTTGGAAGACTTTTGTTTCTCAAAGGGGTAGATTCTGTGGGTTGTTTTAGGAAGAGTGTCCGTCAGAAGCCATCTTCAAAGGAGAAACAATACTACCTACATTCAACCTCAGAAGAAGCAGGGATGACTATTTAGTGAGATTCTTGTTGCTATTTTTCTGTTGGGAGACGATGGGGTATTGAAAGCAAGGTGAGTGAAGCTGTAGGGAGAAATCAGGCAGAAATGCAGAGTAAACAGGGAGAAAAGTCTTGATCAAAGGGGATACAAGTTATTTATAATCATGCACTTTAACTTCTTTATTTTTTTATTATTTTTTTTTATTTTTATTTTTTTAAATATTTTTATTTATTTCTAGGAGAGAGAGAGAGACAGCGTGAACAGGGGAGGGTCGGAGAGAGAGGGAGTCACAGACTGAAACAGGCTCCAGGCTCTGAGCTGGCAGTCAGCACAGAGCCCGATGCGGGGCTCGAACCCACGAACCGCGAGATCATGACCTAAGCGAAAGTCGGACGCTTAACCGACTAAGCCACCCAGGCGCCCCTCTTTATTATCCTATTCTATTTGCACCACAGCATGCACGTTTGAAATAGGATTATCTTTTCCACTTTGTGGAAGGGTTAAAGTTAAGTGACTAAGGGTACGGGACTAAAAGCCAGCAAAGCTGGGACTTGACCCACTGGCTTTGAGTCCAAGTCTACGATTCTTTGCACTGCCCTGAACTTGGGAGATGCTCTACGCTCCGGTGCCCTGTCCCACTGCTGTATTTGCTCAGGCCCGTGGCTGAGCTTCAGTGTCCTTCCCTCCCTCCCTCCCTGAGGTTCAAACCCTACTTATCCGCACAGGCCACCTTCTCTATGAAGCTTTGTCACACCCTGTCATCGTTCCAACAGCTCTTTGTCTTTACCTCCCCTGTGGGGTCTTTCCTTCTCTACGGATTGCCTCACATTCTTTCTAGGCATTATCATGTTTATTTGTGTGCATGTTTTATCTCTGCTGATAGACTGTAAACCCCTTCAGGATCAGCCCTGGATCTGAATCATCTTCATTTTCTAACAGTACTTAGCACAATGCCTCATAGGCATTTAGTAAATATACATGAATGAGTGGAGGAGTGCGTGAATGAATCTTCAGGGCTCCTGAAGCGAGTGTGAATCAGCTGGATAACTGCCAGAAGTGCCTTTGCCTCTTAAGTTGGGCCGGGACAGCTGTCTCCCGCGTGTTCCCGAGGGGGACGGCTGTCTCCCGCGTGTTCCCGAGGGGGGACAGCCAGAGGAAAAAAAGAGGGCGAGGTTTGTTTTACAGGTGAAAATAGGAAGATGCAGAAGTAGTGAATGGATACGTTTAGAACTGAGATGTAATCTGTACGATTGTCTGAAGGTTTCAGGAAGAAACTTCCAGTCCCTCAGTCCATGTAAGTCGGAAGGGTTGGCACTCTGGGCTGTGCAGATGTGCTGCTTGGCACAAAGAGAATAAAAAATGTATTAAGTGTGTTATAGGGAGATGAAAAAAGACCGAGAATAAGTCAAGATTGTAGCCTTTTCCGTCATTTCCACTTTGGGCTGAGGTCTGAACTATCCATTCTGGAGTCACATGTTTCTGTCTGCTGCTAGACTGCCCGGCATGCTTGGGGCAAAGTCAGTTAATGCCGCGGCTCCGTGGCTCACCTCTAACAGACGGTACTGAAGAAGTTTAGCAAATCAGTGCGGGAGGACCGGAGATCAAGGATGGGGAAACAAATGAAACTACCGCCACATCCTTGGATCAAATCCTGTGCCAAACAGGTGTTAATCACTCTCTCAGTTGTCGAGGGGAGAAGCCCAGGAGAGCATCTCAAATTTAGCCTCTGCTGTAACTGTTTTGAAGAATGAAAGACTACTCAGCTTTAAAGCATGGGGCCAAGTAGCGTGGACTTACAGTATGAGAACATGGTAGCCATGCTTTCAGGAATCCATAAATGTGTTGTGAGAGACTCATTCTGGTATTGTCTTCCACTGACAGTTTTGTGAAGAACTAATAACTAGTTCCCTTAGCGCAATGAATGCAAGAAGTGGAAATCAGGGTTGGAGCCCTGCACTGGGCTCTGTGCTGACCGTTCAGAGCCTGGAGCCTCTCCCTCTCTCTCTGCTTTCCCCCAGCTTGCATACTGTCTCTCTCTCTCAAAAATAATAAACATTAAAGAAAATTTAAAAAGGGGGGTAATTTGAATGATTTAGGTCATTTCATTTTTTTAAATACATCTTTCAATTTTAATGTTTATTTATTTTTGGGAGAGAGAGAGATCACAACTTAACCGGCTGAGTCCTCTAGGCACCCCTAGGTCATTTCTAAAAATTAGAATTCTTGTTTCCTTTTTTTCTTAATTTATGATGGTAAAGTTGATAACTTAAAATAATTTGGTTAGGACTCTAGGTTAAGTAGCATATGCTCAGTTTATATGGCTACTTAAAATGCTTCCCCCCATTTCCTGAAGTAGAAGGACTTTCACTCCTTCCTACTTGCAGTCTTTTCAGAGGCACTGGTGTTATCCAGGCTAGTGTAGTGAGAGGACATTCATCCATTCATTTATTGATTCATTCAGCAAGTGTTTTATTGAACATCTACTATATGCCAGACACTGTGTAATGGCATGTAAGAGGGAACAAGGTCGACGAGGTGCCTATTTTAATAATGGTTATGTGTCAAGAAGGAAAAAATGGCAATGAGATAGAGAGTGACTGGGTTAGGGAGAGATGTGTGTGTAGGAAACAGATTAGGTGATCAGAGAATGATTTCCTGAGGAGGTGATATTTGCTCTGTGATTTGAAAGACAAAGAAAGGTCAGTCTGATGACGATGACCTGGTAGTAAGAGATGCCAGGAAAAGGGACAACAGCAAGTTCAAAGGCACGAAGATAAGAATAAGCCTTGTCGGATAAAATACAGGATGTCTGGTTAAATTTGAATTTCATTTTTTAAAATGTTTGTGTGTTTGTTTGTTTATTTATTTCTGAGAGACAGACAGCATGAGCAGGGGAGGGTCAGAGAGAGAGGGAGACACAGACTCTGAAACAGTCTCCAGGCTCCGAGCTGGCAGCACAGAGCCCGACGCGGGGCTCGAACCCACGGACCGTAAGATCATGACCCGAGCTGAAGTCAGACACTCAACCAACTGAGCCACCCGGGTGCCCCAAATTTGCATTTCAGATAAATGATGAATACATACTATTTTAGTATAAGTATGTCCCAAATATTGTATGGGTCATACTTATACAAAAAATAATTCATTTTTACCTGAAATTCAAATTTAATTAGGTATCCTGTATTTTATTTGCTAAATCTGAAAACTGTAGCCTGAGGTATTTAAGCAACAGAAAGAAGTCCAGCTTTGCTGGGAAAGAGCAAATGAGGGGAAAGTGGTGGGTGATGGATGTTTGGAGATTTTGGTAGCGGCTGGATTGTTTAGAGCTTTATCAGCTGAAGTGAAGGGTTTGGATTCATCCTACATGGAATGAGGAGCCACTGGAGTATTTTAAGCGGGGGAGTGACAGTAACACGGGCCGATAAGAAAAGAATGGTCACATAATATTTGTATCTTGTTTTCCTCTTCTTGGTATAGGTAGGGGGACACCTTTACAAATGGATATCTTTTATGAAAGGGACATTTGTGCCCTTTTAGTGCAGAGAGCTCCTTCTGTGTCTACCGCTTCTCAGTTACCTTCAGCTCAAGATAATCCTTATGCCAAAGTGGCATATTTTGCGGTGGCATATTCTGATCCCCTTCAGCACATTTTATAATCAGTAAGTCCCTGTGCACCTTACAGGTGTTCTCTTGATAAGACCTCTTTCAGGTGTGAGATCCTGGCCCTTTGAAAACTCAAGGCAGTCTGTTGCTTGAGGCTATTTAGTCCCTCTCTGCCCTCCCCACCCCTACAGCTCTCCTAAAGAGTCCATATTAAAAGCAAAAGAATTAAGTTATCAGAAAGGGATTTTAATAGTCTGGGGAACCTAATTGTATAGATCCAGCCTGTCTTTTGGGAAAGTTACTCAGTTATCTTAAACGACATAAAAATAAGCTTCTAAATCAAAGTCACTTTCACTGCCTATTATCATCACTTTCTCCCCTCTCCAATGCTGTCTTCTATGGTTAGATTGCATCATAGGCATGAGTCGGGACGCTGTCCCTGTAATCTTCGTTCCTGTTGAACACTCGCACTTGGATTCACTGCACGGGGAAAAGCCATGGTTCTCTTTGACACTTTGAGTCCCTGAGCTCTTACATCAACTAATTATCAGCGAAGGAGCTGAGGAAGGAAGCACGGTTCATTGGTTCATTAACTCGCACCCTGTAGATCTGTGAGGCAGATGAGGAAAGCTCCAGCTAAAGCCTAGGGATTTAGGAAGGCTTCCCCGTCAGTCATGAGCTGGAGCAGCAATTGTGATGGGGATTGAGACTGCTCAGTGTGCCTGGGCTGAGGCTTTCTCCTTAATGAGGGTGAGCCTCCTCGTCTCCCACAGTGCAGGAAGCAGGCTGAGCCCAGCAGCACTACATACCCACTTCCTTTCTGTCCTTAAAACTTGGTTCTGTGTTTCGTCGTGATATGCATCACTTCTTCTACCAGCTGTGAGGGCAGGACAAGAGCAATTAAGGGCGCTATTCATCACCGAGTTCTCACTGAGAGGGGTCAGACTGCAGCAGGATTTGACAAAGCAACAATTCTATCGGCAGCGAGTTCTAAAAGGAGGTAGCTCAACATTTTAGAGCTATATTTGGGCTTGTTCTTTCTTGGCCCTAAAAAATCTTTTTGAAAGTGAACATCTCAGAGGTGATTAAAAACTTGCATTCCTTTAAGTTTTGGAATGGTTTGAGCTCTAACAATATTTGAGTTTGGCAAGCTTTGGGCCTCCTTTGGGATGTTGCAGCAAAAGTGAAGTGGATGATGCATCTGCTTTTACAGAAGAGAAAGGTCTCTGCCTTTTATTGTAGCATGTGTACTAGAATTTCTTCTTCACTAAAAATCCATGGAAAATGAGAAAAGCATTTTATGGAATTCCTTTTGTAAATGCATGTAAAATATCTATGGAAATTTTGTTCATCTTACAGGGTTAGTACCGGTCAACATTTTGGAAGCGGCAGTGTTTCTCTTGGTGACAACCCTTCACCCAAAAGCAACACTCACAGAGGGTCCTGCTGATGACGGCCTACGGGGGTTCCGACTGCTCTTTGTGCAGCATGGTGTGTGGTTCTTTCATCTTAATTTTCTCATTTAATCAGTCAAGAAATGTTTATTGAGCAACTGTTATGGGCCAGGGATACAGTAGAGAATAAAGCAGACATATTCTCTTTCCTGGTAAAGTGTATAATCCAGCAGGGAAGATAAATACTAAATGGTTAGACTTAGTTAAACATAAATTATAGATATCACATTATTTTAGCTTTAAAACCGTGAGTATGTACATCTAAAAAATAATCTCACATTGTCTTACCTGGGCTTCTGAGTATATTGTCTGTGATACAGGCAACAAACAGGTGGTTGGCTTAGATGCAAAAGACCAGTCACTTCCCAGTTATATGAGTGGCTCTGCTATGCTCGCCTCACCCTGGGGGGAAGCCTTAGCAGGACGCGCTCTGCCACGTGAGAACGCTGGTTAAGGTTTTTTTTTATAAAGAATATTTTTGGGAATTGTTTCCATTGAGATGGTGTAATGGAGAGTGGGGAAAAAGGAAGAAGACTAAATATGAAGATATTTAATTTTAGAGCCTCAACCCAAATACCCTAAAAGCAGATGGACTCGAGGAAACACCAGGCAGAGCCAAACAAATGTTCATTGGATAAGCAACTACAGCCCAGGAGAAGAGGAGGCTCAAATGTCCCCATTAGTAGGGCTTTTTCTTTCATTTATACCCTAAAGGACTCTCCTCTGGTCTCAGAGGGGACCACAGGGGACTTTGAGAAGCAATGAGTGTTTGAGTAGCCACCCCCCCCACCCCCCCAGATGCACCTGGGGACCTACAGGTCGAATATAATAGTTTAGAATTGAGATCAACCAACAGTTTAGCTTGGGCCGCCTTTGAAAAGCAAAATAACCAGTTACCCAACAAAGTTGGGCAGAGTGCAGAGTGCCTAGGGAGAAGCTCAGAAGACAAAGGGATAAATGGACATTGTTGAGTCCTAGGTCTACATCTGGATTAATACTTCCTTTACATAGTGCCCTATGCCACGTCTTTCTTTGCACAAGACCCTGGTTGTATAGAGTGTTAAAAAGAAAACCACAGGCTCAAAATGGAGTCACTTATGCTAGGCTAAGTGACCAAACTGGGGCTTAATACCTAACCTATTTGCAGATTCAGTCTGCAGAAATATATTCTTAATCAGTCGCTCAGGAACTTTCTGGTCAGCATCAATGAATAATCTGTTGCATGAGCCTTTCCATTCCTCAAAGGAAGATGAGGTCATCTACCTAATAAGACCCCCCAGTCCTTCCCCCCAAGGGAAAGTGACCTTGCCTGGACCAATCCTTTATTTTCTTTTACTAGTAACTTCCTTGCACCGTCCTCCTTCCCATAAAATCTTCGATTTTGTACGACTCCTTGGCATATCTCTTCGTTTGCTAGATAGGGTGCTGTTGGATTCATGAATCCTTGAATAGAGCCAATTAGATCTTCAAATTTACTCACTTGAATTTTTGTTCTTTAACAAGGGCCAAACAGAACAACTCATCCAAAAAGGACTTCTCATGTTCATCCTAAAATAATACTAATTTTGCTCAAATCCTAATCATTGCACAATGCTTAACCAGAAGTTTTAAGATAAGTTAAGCCTGTCCCAAACCCTGGTATTGAAAAAGTTACCAAGAAACCTTTGACCCTTTGATAACATTGGTTCCTTTAAATCATTAATAATCAGTCGATACTTGCCTATTTCTTTGTGAGGAGGATCAGTACTTTTTTTTTTTTTTTTAGTTTTTTATTTATTTATTTTTGAGACAGAGAGAGACAGTATGAGCGGGGAAGGGACAGAGAGAGAGGGAGACCCAGAATCTGAAACAGGCTCTGAGCTGCCAGTATAGAACCCAATGTGGAACTCGAACCCACAAACTGTGAGATCATGACCTGGGCCAGAGTCGGATGCTTAACTGACTGAGCCACCCGGGCGCCTTGAGGATCAGTACTTTTGACATGGGATTTGTCAGTTTGTATTTCATATTATGATTTGACTCAAAGACATTATATTATGATGTAGTGGTTAAGGGCATGGTCCTCAGAGAAGACTGATTGGGCTCACTATTTCTCAGCTGTGTGATCTCGGAAAAATTGGTTAACCTCTCTGTTTTTTAATTCCCTCATTTGTACGATGGGAATAGTTATAGTACTATGGTATAGGGTTATTTTGAAGACTGAATGAAAGTGTGTGTGTGTGGAGGGGGGGTGTGTGCTTGCGCAGAGGTGCGCATGCGTACTCAGGTCATGATCTCATGGCTCCCGAGTTTGAACCCCACGTCGGGCTACGTGCTGACAGCTCAGAGCCTGGAGCGTGTTTCAGATTCTGTGTCCCCCTCTCTCTCTGCCCCTCCCCTGTGCGATCTCTCTCTGTCTCTCTCTCTCTGTCTCTCTCTCAGAAATAAATAAAAAACATTAAAAAAAAAAAAACCCAGCACTTGGCACATGGTCAGTCCCCCAAAGGGTTAATTAAATATTATCATTTGAATTGTTTAGAATAACTTTTCTGCTCTTTGGAACAGACATGACCCACCTTAAATATGGCTGGTAGCTGTGACTTCTGTCAGTTGCACTGATGGGAGAGGTGCGGACGCGTGGATGAATCTTTCCCTAAGGACCATTTGTCTGGTTTGTAATAGAGTAAATGTAACTTTTGGGTCTCTTGAAGGACCCACCTAGGCTACATCATAATAAAAACACTTATGTGTCAGGTACTTTATTTGCATCATTTCATTAAATCTTCACAGAGGGCTTGAAGAGAAAGTACTATAAAAGTTCCCCGCTTTACAGCTGAGGGAACTGAGGCATAGGGAGGTTAATGAAGAAAGTGCACAAGGGCAAACAGCTAGTAAGAAGTGGTAAATGAGTTTTTAAGCCAAGCCTGTCTGATTCCAAAGACCGTTCTTAACAGTGATGCTGAGCTGCCTTGACCTCTTCTGAGCAAGCCCTCATCCTGAAATATGAGAGAATACCTTCTCTGGGACTCTAGGAAGCCAATAGCAAGGCCTCCACTTGCAAACAAAATGCATACAATGTCATAAAAAGAACTTGTGCCATTTGATGGAGGAGAATCATAAAGTGAGCACATGCAGGGACTAGAGATAATTCCTCAGGTAACTTTAAAAATTAAGTCCTTGGGGCACCTGGGTGGCTCAGTTGGCTTAGCGTCCAGTGTAACCAACTTCGGTTCAGGTCATGATCTCATGGTTCATGAGTTCGAGCCCCACATTGGGCTCTCTGCTGTCAGCACAGAGCTTGCTTCAGATCCTCTGTCTCCCTCTCTCTCTGCCTCTCTCTTGCTCTCTCTCTCTCTCTCTCTCAAAAATAAATAAACAGGAAAAAAATTAAATCCTGAAATGGTATGCAACATATTTCAGTAATCCCAGTCCTTCAAGGAGTCCTCAAGATCACTTGCTTCCGGGCCTGGGGGTGGCCTGCCACAGGACTGTCCGGGTCTGCTGCGGCTTGGGATTCCCTTCTGGGCTCCTCCGGCAGTGCTCATTCACTCTGTGCTCAGCTGGTCCCTTCCAGCTGTTGCCACACGATTCTCAAGTCAGTGTCTTATGAGAGCTTAGGAATTCTCTTTGAGCACTCAGGGCACTTATTAGTGATAGTTTCTAGTGCTGCTGTGATGAATTTTCACAGACTCAATAGCTTAAACTGATAAATTGATTATCTGTAGTTCCAGAGGTTAGAATTTCCAACATGGGCCTCCCCTGGGCTAAAATCAGGGTGTTGGAAGAATGCATTCAGTTCTCAAGCCTCTAGGGGCAAAACCTGTTTGCACGTGTTTTCAGTGTCCTTGGCCATGGCCTCCTCCCTGTGTCTTCAGAGCCAGCAGTGGCCTGTGGAGCCTTCCTCGTACAGCCTCTCTCTGCAGCTGTTGCTCCACGTGTCTCTGGCCGTGGCAGGAATGACACTCTGCTTGGAGGATTTGTGGGATTAGATTGGGCCTGCCTGGATAATCCAGGACCATTTCCCGAGTGTAACGTCCTTAACTTTAATCACACCCGCAAGTGACCTGTGCCATGCAAGGTGCCACATTCCCAGGTCCTGGGGACTAGGACATGGGCGTCTTTGGGAGGTCATTCTGCCTACTACAGGAATGAAACTGAAACTGGGGCGTTTAGCGTCATCAGTTTAAATGCGAAAAATGTCACCCCGTAGTGGTTTCCCCATTGCTACCCCTGAACCCCCCCACCTGCCTTTTCAGCCAGAGATCCTGGGTGAGGGGAAGCTGGGAAGGGACCCCCCTGTGATAAGGCCATGAACACCAGGAATTTGATCCAGGAAGTCAGCTGGATCGGTTAATACACATGTATTCTATTCAGAGAGAGAGAGTGTGTGTGCATGCAAGCAGGGAAGGGGCAGAGAGAGGGAGAGAATCTTAAGCAGGTTCCATGCTCAGTGCGGAGCCTGCTGTGGGGCTGTGTCTCATGACCCTGAGATTATGACCTGAGCCAGAACCAAGAGTTGGGTGTTTCACCAACTGAACAACCCAAGCACCCCAGCCTCAGTCAATATTGCCTTGCAGGGAGGAAAGTGGTCAGTCCTGTAAGAGTACTGTTCTAGGCGGCTGCTGCTCCCCACCGGCGGTGACTGGCCTGGCCTGGGCATCCATCCCACTTATTCAAGGCTGTGCCACAGACTGTGTGCTGGTATTGAAGTTGCCAAATACAAGGCTTGCTGCCAGAGCCATTCCTGCACTGGCCAGAACTGACGAGGCGGGGTGGGGAAGGGATTTTTCCCTCGTCCGTGGGTGCCCCGTGCCCAAGCAGCGCCAGGTTCTCCATAATTTCCTTTAATGGAAAGGTCTTTTCCATCTGTACTTGGATCAGCAGGCTTAGCTGCTGCCTGCAGCACCTGGTGAGATCCCTTTGCCTGAGCCCTGACCTCAGGATGATCTTGAGGAGTATTGTTGACCTTACCTGCCTCCCAACACAGGTCACAATTATGGTAACTTTGAAGCAGGAAGCAAAGGAGGTGAGGTTCTCACTTCCTTCCTATAGGCCCCCACCTGAAGCCTCCGGGCTCCTTAGCAAATTCAGCCACCCCATTTTGGGCAGTGTTTAAGCTTAGTCTCTCAGTGGGGTGAGGGTGAGGGAATTGGACCTTGATGCCAGCACAATGTCTATTAGTAATTCAAGGGCATTTTGGAGATGTCCAGGAATGTGAAGGCTCAAGGCAACTCCATGTGGCTACCATCAGAAACCAAAGAACAATAAGCAATTTCCAAATGGCAATTTTTTGAATAAAAAATCTTTAAAATTCTTGGGGCGCCTGGGTGGCTTAGGCGGTTAAGCGTCCGGCTTTCGCTTAGGTCATGATCTCGCGATTCGCGGGTTCGAGCCCCGTGTCGGGCTCTGTGCTGACTGCCGGCTCAGAGCCTGGAGCCTGTTTCAGTCTGTGACTCCCTCTCTCTCTGACCCTCCCCTGCTCACGCTGTCTCTCTCTCTCTCTCCTAGAAGTAAATAAAACATTTAAAAAAAAAATCTTTAAAATTCCATTTCACTGGGCATCATGCCAGGGTAGTAAGTCTTCAAACATTTTTGTTTCAGGACCCCAGTACACTCAGAAAAATGATTGAGTCTCCCAGTTTTAGTTGATGTGTGTTGGATCTATTGATAATTTCCACATTAGAAATTTAAAAAATTATACATCAATTCATTAAGAAACATTAAATATTAATATAATTATTCCATTTTTATGAAAACTAGCTATATTGTACAAGACAAAAAAATTTGGGAGAAGAATCACTTTGTTTTACATTTTTGCCAGTTTCTTATGTTTGACTAGAAAACAGTTGAGGTTTTTTTTTTTTTTTTTATCTGCTTCTGCCTTCAGTCTGTTAGAATATCACAGTTTGGACCAGGTATCCTGGGATAATTTCAAATCCTATGTGCAGAAACGCTTTGGAGATGGTAAAGCACCATAAAAAATGGTAGGTGTTTGCTGTTTCTATACAAGGCTGCTAAAAGAGGGGGTAACAGGAAATTCCTTCTTTGAGGCTCATCACACCTCTTTGGTTCAACACAGGAGAACTCAGCCCACCCAGAGGTGAGGTGTTTGTTTCTTTTTACAGAGTTTCAGAAATAACATTCTTTTTTTTTTTTTTTTTTCCTGTTTAAGGTATTGTCAATAATTTTACTACATTAGGAAATAGGTTTACTGTAGTAAGTATATTATTGAAGAGAAACCAGTGACAAAAAAATAAAAATATTATAGACAACCATGATGAGTATGTCATTAAAGGATTACTATTTATTTAATATTGTACACTTGTCCATTTAGACTTGAGAGAGAGTAGAAGAGGAGAGAAAGAAAGGTAAGGAAGGTAAGAGGGAGTTGAGAACAGTGAAAATGGGGCAATAAGTTGGCGAGTTTGGGGAGAAAAATGATTCTCAATAAGAAATAATGAGTTACAAAGTTCTGTTTTACTAACTTTACATTCAATATCTGGCTCTTTTTTTTTTTTTTTTTTTACAAATAGTTTATTGTCAAATTAGTGTCCACATAACACTCAGTGCTCATCCCCACAAGTGCCCTCCTCCATGCCCATCCCCTCTCCCCCCACGTCCATCAGTCCTCAGTTTTTGTCAGCATTCAAGAGTCTCTCATGGTTTGCCTCTCTCCCTTTCCCCCACCATTTCCGCCCTTCTTCTCCCCCTTGTTCCTCCGTCAAGTTCCTCCTAATCCTCCTATACGTGCAAACATATGATATTTGTCCTTCTCTGCCTGACTTATTTCGCTCAGCATAACACCCTCAAGGTCCATCCATGTTGCTACACATGGCCTGATTTCACTCTTTCTCATTGCCATGTAGTATTCCATCATATAGATAAACCACATCTTCTTGATCCATTCGTCTGTTGATGGACACTTACAGAAACTTTCATGACAAAAGTCCACCAGATACCAAACAAGTAACTCTGACTCCATACCAGACAGACTGTAGTTCCAAGAATTCCAAGAATTCCCAGTTGGGAAAACTGACATGACTCCATACTATAAAAAAAGTTTTTACATACTTTTTTCCCTCCCAAATCTGTGTACCTTTGAGAACTAGGTGTTCTGAGACCCAGAAAGATTAATGGCAAAATTACCAAAATGTCACACAGTTCTGATAAATGGTAAAACTGGGAATCCAGACCAGGTTTTCTGTTTCCAAATTCAGTAGCTTTATTCCATTGCATTACAATGCCTCTGGGTAGTTTATCTCATGCTTAGGGGGCTCTAAAGAAGAGGAAAGTAGGAAAGACATATCTAATTTGGAGGGAAGAATATAGGGAAAAAATTTAACCATGGCTGCCGCACACACAGCTGAGGGAACTATTGCCTTCAGGGATTACTGTGTCTTGGGAGATGGGATGGGAAATTGTAGGACACTAGATCGTCGGCAGTGGGGAGGGTAAGGATACCTGAGTCAGATTTTTCTCCTTCACAATTATAGCAAATTCTGTCTCTGATTTTAATATGGTTTCTTCAGCAATCCCTGACCAAGAAAAGAACCCAAAGATAGAAAATTAGCTCAACATTAGGTACTGTTATGTGAATGCCCCCAAATAGAGCTGAAGATTCTGTTCTTTCGCTGCAAGTGGCACCCAGAGATCTTGAGTGACTTATCCATCCAGCAACCAGCCAGGCCTACAATAGTGAAGGACAAGAAATGATTGCTCGTTGAGTTTTTTTCTTTCTCTTCATATGGCTCTCTTTTGTCTTCCTAATCAACCCTCAGAAACAGATATTTTGCTTTTCCAATTTGGAATAATCAGATAAATACTTCCCAGTCATTGTCTTCGTTGACTTGTCTGTGGCAGAACATCATGTGAAAAGACTTCCTTTGGTTTCCCTTGAGTTCTCTGGTGCCTGTGGGCCTTAGCTCCTTCTTACCTCAGCTCCTTCTTACCTCTTTGATGAACCATCTCAGTCTGTTCTGCAGGCTTCTGCTCTTGGCTGGCACTTAAGTAATGATGTCACATGAGACCCTCTTTGTTTTCCCTGATTCACTTTTCCTACTCAATACATTTCATCTCTTGGCTTCTATATCCAACTATTTTTTTTTAAATGTTTTATTTATTTCTGAGAGAGAAAGAAAGAGAGAGAGACAGCGTGAGCAGGGGAGAGGCAGAGAATGAAGGAGACACAGAAATCGCAGCAGGCTCCAGGCTCTGAGCTGTCAGCACAGAGCCTGACGTGGGGCTCAAACCCACGAATGTGAGATCATGACCTGAGCTTAAGTCGGACGCTTAACCGACTGAGCCACTCAGGCGCCCCTATATCCAACTATTTACCGATAATTTACAATGCTGTATCTTGGGACACCTGGCTGGCTCAGTGAGTTAAGGATCTGACTCTTGGCTTCTGCTTGGGTCATGATCTCACGTTTTTGAGTTTGAGCCCTGCATTGGGCACCGCGCTGACAGCATGGAGCCTGCTTGGAACTCTTCCTCTCTCCCTCTCTCTCTGTCCCTCTCCTGCTTGTGCTCTTATTCTCTCAAAATAAAACAACTAAATAAAAAGCTTTATCTCATGTCCAGATTTTCTTTCTAGCTTCAAATCCATCTATCCATTTGCCTTTAGGGGGATCTACATGCTCTTAAAACCAAACATGTCCAAAATGGAACTTATGTTTACTGCTGTCTCTCAACTTATTTCTACTCCGGTGTTCTCCACCCAGAAAATGGTACTACCATTTATCTAACTGTATAAATCAGTGGCTTAGAGTTACACTGCACACTTCTCTCTCTTTCATCCTATAAAAAAAAAACTATTTTTCTCCTCTGTTCCCAATACTTCTGACACTAGATGTGTGAGAGTTTTTTTTCACACCATGTAATTCTCTAATTCTCAATGATACTAACAGGGTACCCTACAAATTCAACTCAATTCTGACACTATTATCTGAAGATAGTAAGATTATGGACTCCGTTTCATAAGACTTTCCATGCTTCAGATGCCAATCTCAAGTCTAGGTTGCTACCTGTACCTCTGGCTGATTGGCTATAAATTAGAGTTCCTAGGGGAGCCCGGGTGGTTCAGTTGGTTAAGCGTCTGACTCTATGTATGCATATATGTATGTATTTATTTATTTATTTATTAAGTTTATTTACTTATTTTGAAAAGGGGAAGGGGCAGAGACTGACAGAATTCCGAACAGGCTGTGTCCTGAAGTGTGGAACCCAGTGCAGAGCTGACAGTGCAGAGCCTGCTTGGGATTCTCTCTGTCCTCCCTTCTGCCCACCCTGTCTGTCTGTCTGTCGTCTGTCTCTCTCATGCATGTATGTGCTCTCTCATAAATAAGCATTAAGAAAATTAGGGTTCTTATGGGTGCCACCCTCACAGCACCTCCATATGTTCACTAACCCAGAAGCTCATCAAATCTTATTGTTCAAGAGTTTTCATAGAGCTTAATCTACAGCTCCTCCTTCCCAGCATTGGTGGGCAGGGCTCAAAGTTTCAATCCCCTTATCACTTGGTCTTTCTGGTGACCAGTCCCATCTTCAGTCTATCTAAATAGGCCCTAGCCTAAATCACTCATAAGCATAAGCCTGGTGTGCTCAGAAGGGGCTCCTTATGAATAACAAAAGACACTCCTGTCACTAAGGAAGTCCCAAGGGTTCTAAGAGTTCTGCCAGAAACTGAGCACAAAGACCAAATACGGTTTTTATTATATCGCACACCCCATATAGATGATCAATCACTAAGCTTAATTCTGGCATAATATTAACCTGGGATTATTGCAGTGATTTCCAGAATGGCGAGACGTAACTCTGAGACTCTGGTCTTCCTCTCACCAATCCATGCTCTGTAGCCTTGTCTTCTGAATGTGGACCTGATTGTGCTCCTTTACCTCCTAATATTCAGTGGGTCCTCATTCTTAGGGCATAAGAATGAGGACATAATGTGATTTTCCCACTTCTTTTCTTGCCACTCCATTTTCTTGCATTCTCCACACCCAACCATACTAAATTTCTTTTAACTCCTAAAATGAACTGTGCCCTTTGTCTTGCTTCCTGATTTTACAAATGGAATTTACTCTCTTTTGGAACAGTTTCCCCTTTTCTCTACCT
Source organism: Hyaena hyaena (assembly GCF_003009895.1). Classification (NCBI taxonomy): domain Eukaryota; kingdom Metazoa; phylum Chordata; class Mammalia; order Carnivora; family Hyaenidae; genus Hyaena; species Hyaena hyaena. The sequence goes on from NW_024080919.1 coordinate 1,425,759, forward strand.
CTGTGCCTATCTAACTTAATCTTCAGATTAATCTGAAATACCAGTCCTCAGGAAGTCTTTTCAGCATCCCAAGGGAAGGCTAACTATTCCCTCTATGTGCTTGCACAGCACACACAGCTTTACCTTGGCTCTTACCAGTGTGTTGCAATTGCCTATTTACCTGTGTCCCTGTCTGTGGTGTAAGTTCAGTTAAGGCAGGAACCATGATTACTTCATTCCAGGCTGTATCTCCAACATCTGGCATTATTTTTGAGATACATTATAAGTGACCTTGGGCAAATTTTTAAACCTCCTTTTGTCTTTCAGCTTATCAAACTGTAAAATGGGAATTGAAATAGTACCTATTTTACAGGGTTACTCTGCGCAATGTCTATTTATTTAGAGCTTAGAGTGGAACAGTACTCAGAGGCTGTCTCAGTATTCACGTTTGAACAAATTCTGTCATGTAACTTTGGAAACCTCCCACCGTGGCTCACAAAGTCACGTAGAAACAGCAGAGCCCAATGGTTAAACTATGGATTCTGAAGCCAGGTTGCCTGGTTCAAATGTGGGTTCTTCTGTTTACTAGCTGTGTGACCTTGGGTACGTTATGCCTTCAGTGCCTTCTGATTTACTCGCTATAAAATGGGGATAGAAGTTGTATCTATCTCATAGGGTTGTTGTGTCCCTGGCACATAGTAAGGATATTGTAAATTTTTAAATGAAGTACAAAATAGAGAAAAGGGGAGTGAAAGGATGCAGACATTTGGCACCATGTGATTATCAGTGACAGTTGATATGGAATGACTTCTCCCTGGGTTATAGCTCCTGCTCAAACACCAAAGCCAGCATCAGTGTCTCATTTATTGGCTATCCACACCTGCCATTGAATAGTTTCCAAGACCCAAACTTTGTAATGGAAACCAGCCAGTTCTCTAGGGCAGTACAATGTCTGTGAAGTGGGTGCGTGGGTACTGATGACTTTCAGGTCAGGATTCACATAATTGCAACAATTTGCAAGGCTACTTAATGGCAGCAGGTGTAGGAGACGGGACAGGTTTGAAGGGGCCACGGCAGGGGGGCCTCCACAGATGTGAACTTTGTGCCTGGCTTGACAGACTTCGAGATTATTTCTGACAGTGGGAAGAACAACTGCCCTTTGCCTAAACTCTTGTCACACCGAGTCTGAAGGTAAATGCTGACATATTTGTGATAGCTCGGTTCATTTACCTTGGAAAGCACAAATGTTCATAATTAGCTCCCAATTATTCAACATGTGGCCTCTCTTCTGTTCTCCCTCCTGTCTAGCTTTTGACATTTTATGTATGAAGTAACTCATGCATAAGAAGACGTTAAATTAAATATGTCCCTCTTATTGTTCACTAATAGCTTTGGTGAAAGGATTTTAGGCCAGAAGACTAGAACCATTGGCCGGAAAAGAGTCTGAACTAGCCTAGTGTTTTGGGTTGACTTGTACGCTCCCCAAAAATATATGTTGGAGTCCTAACCCCCATTACTTCAGAATGTGATCTTATTTGGAGATAGGATCTTTACAGAGGTAATGAAATTAAAATGAGGTTATTAGGGGTGCCTGGGTGGCTCAGTTGGTTAAGAATCCAACTTTGGCTCAGGTCATGATCTCACGGTTCATGAGCCCTGGATCACGCTTTCTATCAGCGCAGAGGCTGCTTCAGGTCTTCTGTCTCGCTTCCCTCCGCCCCTCCCCTGCTTGTTCTCTCTCTTTCTCTCAAAAATAAACATAAAATAAAATAAGTTTAAAATAAATAATAAAATTAGGTTATTAGAATGGGCCCTCCTCCAATTACTGGTGTTCTTTAGGAAAAAAGGGGACATTTGGGCACAGAGATAGACATACATAGAGGGAATGTCATGTAAGGAGATATAGGGAGAAAAGAGCTGCATATAAGTCAAGTAGAGGAGCCCAGATCAGATCCTTCCCTCTCAGCCCTCAGAAAGAAGCAACCTTGGGAAAACCTGACCTTGAAACTGTAGCTTCCAGAACTATGAGACAGTATATTTCTGCTTTGTAAGCCACCAAAGTTTGGTGCTTTGTAACGGTAGCCCTAGGAAATTAATACTGGATTTAAATTCTTAGGTAAGTTCTGTATAAAAGGAACATATATATCTCTGTTGGGCCAAACATTTATGAAAGTTGTTTGACCACAGAACAATTTTGTCATATAACATATGGAGCATCTTTGGGAATTACAACCCATAGTGTTTTTGATGTTTTAGGAAAAAATCAAGGCTACTGTTCAAGGAGAAATCAGGATTACACACTGGGGTGGGAGGCAGAGTTCTTAGAATTTCCTTAGGATGGACATTATAGTCCTTAGTCTAAGGCAGATGATATCAGACTAGATAATTCTTTGCTGTGGGGGGCTATTCTGTCCATTATTGAATATTTAACAGTATCCTTAGACTCTACCAGTTAGATGCTAGTAGTAATAGTAGTAGTAGAGGTAGCTTACCTCCCACTCATGACAATCTAAGTGTGTTTAGGCATTGCCAAATGTCCCATTGGGGAGCAAAATTGCGCCTGGTTGAGAACCAGTAATCTAAGGTTATTTAAAAAGTTGGCAAACTGACACTTACTTTCCATATTAAAAGTACCAAGATAAAGAAGTGAGTCTGAAGGTTGAAGTGTGTGTGTGTGTGTGTGTCTTGGGGAAGGATAAGGTAGAAAGGTAGGAACTTCCACGGAGTCATTTGCAAAGAGATGCAGAAAAGAGATACAAGACAAATCTAGGCCCCCTTTACTCTGAGATCTCTGTAAGTTTACTAGTATCTTAGTAATTTTCCCATTTTGGTTGATTTTGCTATTGATTGGGTATTTCTCATTATAGCAAGTGTTAGCAAAACTCTTATGACAAAAAGAATCTGTGTGTTTTAGGGAACAAAAGCTATGAAGGAAGGTACCCACATAAATAATCTAGACTTGGTAGAAGACATGAACCAAACCAAGCTCTTTTCTGCCTCAGAATCTTTGCATGGGGTACTCACCTACCTGGAATGTATTTATCTTAGGATCTTCTCAAACATTGCTTTCAAGGAGAGACTTTCCCTGACCCTTCTCTCTAAAATAATGCTCCCTACGGCATAAATTTATTTTCTTAGCCTCAGTGATTAACTTTATTCCAATCAAGGGACAAAGATTTTTTTTTAATTTTATTTTATGTACTTTCCTAAAAATGCTTTCTTGTCTATTGTGTATATGGTAATTTCACCCATGTTACTAAAAAAGTGGGTATCAGAAAGTCATGTGTGAGATAAAGAAAATCTTAAAAAAAATTTTTTTTAATGTTTTATTTATTTCTGAGAGAGAGACAGCATGAGCAGGGGAGGGTCAGAGAGAGAGGGAGACACGGAATCTGAAGCAGGCTCCAGGCTCTGAGCTGTCAGCAGAGAGCCCGATGTAGGGCTCGAACACACGAACCGTGAGATCATGACCTGAGCCAAAGTCGGCCACTCAACCGAGCCACCCAGGTGCCCCAAAGAAAATCTTTTAAAACACATCTCAGGGAAAATACCAAGTGGGCCATTTAGTAATTTATTTATTGTTAATAGACTAATATTCAATTTCTGGTTTGAATCAAACCTGCACACATTTTGTCATTAGTGTGTTTTTCATAAATTAGCCATCAGGTATTAGGTATAAAACACTGTGTTTTTATAACTAGGCTGAGGGGTTTGTAAAAATGATATGTTTTCGTGTGTTTCATTTTGTATAACTTTCATAGTAGTTGCATTGAGTGTTTCAGTATAATGTGATTTACCACCACCTAATGATACCAGCATTTACCATTTCCAGTGAAGTGTTGAGCCCTTCCTTCTGTTTATGTCCTTTCCCTTTAACACTTTTAAATATCATTGTCTTGAGTATCAGATAGTGTTGTCATTTTTGCTTTAATACCAAATATAATTTAGAAAACTTGTGAGAACGGCAATCTATTCTGTTTGCCCATATTTCTGCTCTTTATGTTGTTTCTTCTTCCTTCCTGATGCCACAAGTTTCTTTCTTCTGTCATTTCCTTTCTGTTTGAAGAACCTGCTTTAGCCATTCTTTAAGGGTAGGTCTTCCAACAACAATTTTTTTTTTTTTTTTAGTTTTCTTTCATTTCAGAAGGTCTTTATTTACCTTTTATTCCTAAAGGATAGTTTTGCCAGATATAAAATTCATGACTGACAGTTCTTTTTCAGCTCTTGAAAAATGTTCTTCCTTCTTGCCTCCATGGTTTTAGATGAGAAATCTGAGAGATCTCCTGCCATTTAAGTTGGTGTCCTCTATAGGTAATGTAATTTTTTGACTGCTTTTGATTTTTCTTTGGCTTCAGTTTCCAGAAATTCAATTATGATGTGTCTTAGTATAGATTTCTTTGCACTTATCTTACTTAGGATCCACTCACCTTTTTGACTATGTGGATTTATTTATTTATTTACATTAATTACCATATTTGGGGATTTTTAGCCACTTTTTAAAAAGGTTTTATTGGGGCGCCTGGGTGGCTTAGTTGGTTAAGCGTCCGACTTTTGCTTGGGTCATGATCTCGCGGTTCGTGGTTTTGAGCCCCGCTTCGGGCTCTGTGCTGACTGCCAGCTCAGACCCTGGAGCCTATTTCAGAGTCTGTATCTCCCTCTCTCTCTGACCCTCCCCTGCTCATGCTGTCTCTCTCTTTCTCCCAGAAATTAAAAAAAAAATTAAAAAAAAATGTTTTATTTATTTCTGAGAGAGAGAGAGAGACAGCGTGAACAGGGGAGGGTCAGAGAGAGAGGGAGACACAGAATCTGAAGCAGCTCCAGGCTCCGAGCTGTCAGCACAGAGCCCGACGTGGGGCTCAAACCCACGAACTATGAGATCATGACCTGAGCTGAAGTTGGACGCTTAACCGACTGAGCCACCCAGGGGCCCCTAAAAATTTTTTTTAACGTTTATTATTTTTGAGAGAGAAAGAGACAGAGCATGAGTGGGGTGAGGATGACACAGAAACAGAAACACACTCCAGTCTCTGAGCTGTCAGCACAGAGCCCGACGTGGGACTTGAACCCACAAACTGCGAGGTCATGACCTAAACTGAAGTCAGAGGCTTGCTTAGCTGACTGAGCCGACCAGGTGCCCCTTGGAATATTTTTTTAGCTACTCTCTTTATTGTCTCCTAGGACTCCAGTGACGCTAATATTGGATCTTTTGTTGTTGACCCTCAAGTTTCTGAGACTATTTGTTGTTTGTTTATTTTTTGGTCTATTTTCTCTCTATTGTTCATATTGGGTAATTTCTATTAATCCAGGCTCAAGTTCAGTGATTCTGTCCTGTTATCTCCACTTTGCTACTGAATCTATCCAGTCAGATTTTAAAATTTTGGTTATTGTATTTATTACTTCTATAATTTCCATTTCTTTCCTATTATTTCTAGTTCTTTGCTGAGATTTTATATTTTTTCATTTGTTTAAAGAGCATTTTTAATTGCTTACTGAGGCGTATTTAGGACGGCTCCTTTAAAATCTTTGTTGGTATTTCCCAACGTCTGATTTATCCAGGTGTTGCTGTCAGTTGATTGTCTTTTCTCATTCAAGTTGTGATTTTCTTGTTTCTTGGTCTGATGGTTTGTATCCTGGATATCTTGGTTATTACATCAGGAGACTCTGAATCTTATTTAATATTTTGTTTTAGCAGGTAGTCACCCTTTTTAGGTTTAGCGTGCAAGTCCTGGCCTACTTTTGTAGGCTGCGATTTCAGTGACAATCTAATTTTCAGAGCCTTTGTTGTACTATTTTGGTCTGATTGGTGCCCTTGTAGTTTTAACAGATCCCTGCCGGTGCTGCCTGAGTGGGTTGAAGGAGCTTCCCCGGGCTGCATGCATTCCCGGTAAAGACGAAGAGCACTTCCTGGGTTGAGCACTTGTGTCAGAATCCTGTCTCCTGACTACTTAGTATCATCCTTCAGAGAAGGCTGTCTTAGGCCCCGGGAGGAAGGAAAGTCCTTGCCATTTAATGCCAGGGTAGCTCCAGATTCTTCTTGCTGGTTCTGTAGGCTTGATCAGCCCAGATATTCTATAGCACAACACCCTGTTTCCTTCATAGCACTTGCTGTCTGAAATTATATTTAGCTATTATTTTGCCTTTTCAGTGTCTGTTTCCCATACTAGAAATAGCTCAGTGAAAGCAGAGTTTTTATTTTTATTTTTAAAAAATTTATTGCTGTTTCCCAGAACTCAGACAAAATAGGTTCTTAATAAATATTTATTGAAGGAAAGAAGAAATCCTAAGAGGCAGAGAAGAGAACGACAACTGTAAGGAGGAGGGGAGCATACTGAATTCTTAAAATATATTGTCTGTTTGGACAGTAAGGCTGAGATTAAAAAAATATTTTTATTTTATTTTGTTTTTTTGAATAGGGAGTTGAATTTTTATTTTATTCATGCGTTGATTCGTTCAGCAAATATTTATTAGGTACCAAGCACAGTGCTGGGGATTTAAAGGTGAGAAAAGAAGTCTGTGCCCTCATGGGCACCACAGTCTATGTAGGAGCTGAAAGAGAAATGGCCATGCAGTGCAGGTTACGAAGGAGAAGTTCAAGATGTGGGGCAGGTCTCATCAGGCTCCTGGGGGTGGGAGGGTCTCCAGCCTTTCACATCCGCATAGCCCCATGTAACGGGGCACTGGGAACTCCATAATCTTAGAACCCTCACCATCACTAATGCTGTTTGCACACTTTTTAGGTGCCAGGCACTCAGCCATTGTTTTCCAAGTCCTGGCTTCTCTCTCTCTCTCTCTCTCTCCCCCTCCCTTTTTAAAAGTAGGCTTCACACTCGGCATAGAACAAAACGTGGTGCTTGAACTCATGACGCTGAGATCAAGACCTGAGCTCAAGGGTCTTGACCTGAGCTCAAGAGTCGGATGCTTAACCGACTTAGCCACCCAGGTGTCCCTTTAAGCCCTGGCTTCTTTAGTCCCCACAACAGTCCTTCATCATGAGTTCTCTTATTGTTACTCCCCTATTTTATAAACAAGGAAACGAGGGCTCGGGGAGGTCACCTAACTGGTTAGGAGTGGAGCCCAGTGCCTGCTTCCAGGGTCCATGCCCTCACACCTCACCACCTCCCTAGTGGGGAGAGCTCATCTTCACCTCTCGTCAGCCTTGTGCACTTACGTCAGATTCCCCTGCCTCCCTGGTGCGCTGGTTGCCTGAGTTGCCTTTCTGCGGCTTCATTTGTACAGAAAGAGTGACATGAACAGGTTCTCCTGACCCAGCATGGTTTTGGTGGAAAACAAAATGCTGTTCATAGTCAATGCTAGGATTGAGAGGATCTTCTTCTTTAGGAACTGAGCCCTGGATAATGGTCCATGTTAATTGTCTAAGGTTCTTTACCCCACCAGTGTCCATGGACATAGAGTTAGTACTGGGTGTTCCCAACCTAATGGGCTGTTCATTTCACTGATGGCTGCTCTCTTCCTTCCTCAGGTTCTCAGGTTCATCACTGAGACAGACATTCCCAAAGAGGAATTTCATGATGTAGAGATTAATTAAAGGCAGACTCTGTAGCCACATAGCTGGGCTCAAAACCTGGCTCTGCCACTAACTGGTGACATGACCTTCTGTGGCCATGTGATTACACAGCTCATCTGTGGTGATGGTCCATGTGCTTCCTGTGCCACAGCTGGAAAGTGAAAGGACCACTCCAGTACTAATACAGAAATACCTATAGCTGCTGTTTATTGAGCACTTACCATGGGCCAGGCACTGGGCTAAGTACTTTATATCACTGTCTCATTTTATGTGCATAGGCATCCTTTTATGGCATTTTTCAAAGGTAACAACCCAATATTTCCCATCTCACATGCTGCTCTTACAGGGTGGTAGTATCAGAGTGGTGAGGTGTATATTCCTTCTCCTTGAAATTGGGTGGACCTTTGTGACTTGCTTTGACCAACAGAGTACAGCAGAAGTGATACTATGTGACATCCAAAACTAGGTCATAAAAGTGCCATGTACTTACTTTGCTCTCTTGGGTCAACTTGTTCTTGAAACCCAGCCACTTCAGTGTGAGGAAAGGAAGCCCAGGTCACATGCAAAGGCCCTGTGTAGGGTATTGCAGCTGATATCCCAGATTACATCCCACCAAAATGCCAGCATTAATTCCCAGATTTGTGAATGAGGATGCCTCCAAGGTGATTCCAGCCCAGTTACTATCTGACTGCAATTGCATAAAAGACTTTGAGTGAGAACTATCTAGCTGAGGAAACTGAGGCTCAGCAAGGTGAAGAAGCCACGGTCATGTGGCCAGTAAGTGGCAGAGCTGGAGTAAGAACCCAAGATCCTTAGTCTTGGCTGGAGAAATAATGCAAGGGGATGATTTCGCACAGACACAGACTTCGTCTGTGGGTCCAGAGGGATCCAGCTGGGACCCCAGGCACAGAAGCTATTGACAATTTTATTTCTACACATTTATTGAGTTTTTCTTCAAAGCCAGATGCTGTGTTAATGGCCTGTAAATTCACAGCAGCTTTTGTCCCCAAGGGGCCTATGATGTAGGTGAAGAGATAGACTGTGATTTCTGTATTCTTATGTATTCTCCAACCCTGCAAAGGCGAAGGAGTGGCTATATAAAACATTGAAAAGATTACCTGGCCCAAGCAGCCTATTCTACGTCCTCAACTTTGAGTTTCTCCAAAGATATCAAACTGAAATAGTAGTAGCTGGTTATTTCCATATTTAAACAAGGGTTCCTCTTGCATGACTACCCTGAAAAGGAATTCTAAAGACGTTAGGCTTTTTACTTGAGTGGAAGAAATGGTGTGTAGTATGCCAGTATCCATCAGAAGAAGGAGATGGGTGGATTCCTTCCTCTCTGCTGTATTTTCACATGTATTTGTTGGGTAGCAAGCATATATACTATGCCGAGGATACAAAAGTAAGACAGATCCTTGCTCCAGTCTAGTGTGGAGGGAGATGTGAAAAGTGTAAGACTGTGAGATGGTCACTCCAGTGGAGGTAGGGATAAGTGTTGGCGAAAGACAGGAAGGAGCTCCTCCATCTGCAGTGGAATCAGGAAAGGCTTCCCAGGGAAGCGAGGCTTTGCTGGCCGTGAAGAACGACAGCTTTCCAGATATCCAGCCAGAAGGGCGGCCTCCCAGGGGCTGGAGGAAGGAGGAGGCTGTGTAAGCAGTTACGGAGGCAGGGCCTGTCTGAGGATCTGCAAGGGGGCCACGCGGTGAAGAAATAAGTGGAAGTGAAGCCTGGCCCCAGAGTGCGAGGCGTCCGCCGTGCGGGTGCAGGTGCGTGTCTGTTGTGGCTTGTTGTGCTGGTTTTCTAGCTGCCGTTAGAATTATCTGGGAGCCTTTCAGGAAAGACTAGTGCCTGGCCTCAGTTACAAACATTCTTATTTAGTATGTATGGGGTGAGGCCTGAACATTAGTATTATTTTCAAACATTTTATTGGAATAAATTATATGTGTTTGTCTCCATTGTGCTGTTCTTTTTTCTCCCCACGTGTCTTTTCTTTTGTGCGTTATTTTTGACCCTATTTCCCTAACTCTTGATTGGCCATCATGACTCCAGTCCAGCATCACTTACTTCAGGAAACCTCTGATCTTTGCTGGCTGAGTTATGAATCCTTTTTGTTGTTCCATAGCACCTTGTACATAATTTCCCATGAGATTGGTGTCCAGTTGACTTAGTTTGGTTTTGGACGTAATACCATGACTGAGTTACTACATCCAGACTGACTGCCGCAGAGGAGGCAGAATCGGACGCTAATGTAAGAAGCGTGGCGGCTACTGGGCATCAAAATAGTGAATATATTTTTCGATCTTCTATAAACCTGTGTTGTTCCTGAAAATATTTAAAATGGTTGTCTTTCTACTGGACTGATGCAAATACTATGTAGTATTGATCTTTGTAATTTTTTTTATGTTTATTTATTTTTGAGAGAGAGACAGAGTGCAAGCAGGGGAGGAGCAGAGAGAGAGACACACACACACAGAATCCAAAGCAGACTCCAGGGTCCGCCGAGCTGTCGGTACAGAGCCCGACATGAGGCTCGAGCTCGTGAACCGTGAGATCATAGCCTGAGTCAAAGTCGAACACTTAACCAGCTGAGCCACCTCGGTGCCCCTGTGGTATTGACCTTTGAATACTTAGCTCCAAGTCAGGTTCTTGCTTTCAGATTTAAAAATGTGGTTTAATCTGAAGTCTAGTCTGAATACCATTCATCCTTTTTAAAAGTTAGTTTCCCCTTTATTCTTTCATGCCCCCAGGACTTCAAAGATGGGGGGAAAATTTGCACAATGGCTTTTGAAATTATCGCCAACCAGAAAACATCTCAGAATTTTATTAGCTCCTCTCCGTTTGGCCTCCTGAAAACTGCAAGGATCAGTACTAGGAGAGAGGCAGTCAGGCCAGAGAGCTCAGACCCAAACCCGCTAGTCCCATGGACAAGACCCTCGGTCGCAGCCGGAACTCGCGCGATGATAAGCAGGAAAGTGGCGGATTTTGGACTCAGGCTGAGAGGTGCCCAGCACGTATTAAACTGATTGGTCAACTGGCACTGTGGAGGTAGAAAATGTTGCTTTACTTCTGCCCCACCCGCTGAACTTTCTCTAAGGGTCTCTTTTAACTTACATTTTAAAATTGGAGTGAGAAAAAAAATCTGGCAGGCAAGGAAGTTTACATTTCATTGCTAGTTTGTAAGCAATTTCCCTAAGTCCTAGGTCATTTCAAAGTTGCCATTTGATGGATACCATAGTGTTTCCCTGGAAAAAGTAATGTGTTCAGTCAGACTCACTACCCCTTCAGGGGCAGACTTGGATTTGGTTTTGTGGATGCAATGATTTTTTCATAAGGTGCACTTTGCTTCCACATAGGGTGGTATGATTCATAAAATAAAGTTTTTATGCTTTCATTATTCTTTCTAGAGTAAACCCTATTTCCTACAACTGTAATTCCCATTGTAAACCAGGTAGGTCCTTGTGCATAATACTGTGCAATTGATTGTTCCCTTGTGTGGCCACATTAAGTGTCACAACATGCTTTATTATAAGAGATGAAAGGGAAGAGGGAAGAGGCGTAGAAGGAGAAAACATGGCAGAGGAGCACCTGGCGCTGAGTCTCCCCTGCTCCGCAAAGAGAATGTCTCTAACACCCGGGTATCCACGGGCGCTCAGGCCAAGTGGGCACGGGCTGAACTTGTTACTGACCTGACCGTCTCCAGAGAAGTTTGCTCCAAGTGATCAGAGCACTCTTCCCGAGACTGAAGAGTGAAGGGCTCACCTCAGAGCTGGCTACTCTCGCCTTTCCTCCGCTGTCCCTCATTGGCCAAAACTTACCAGGGCAGATGGGATTGCTGGGCTACCTACTTAATTAAGTAGAAAATACGAGTGCTGTCGTGGCCTGCCTGTCACTCATTCATGCACCCCCTCACCCCCCGAGTAAGGAAGGGGGGCGGGTAGAAGAGAATCTTGCTTACCTACATTCTCCCATTGGAGGCCTCACAGCTGGCTTACAGGAAAGAGTCCGAATTCTTTGGCACGGGATACAAGTAGGCAGCATAACAAAGGGATATTTTGGGAATGATAATTTGGCAGCACAAACCAAAGGCAGGGAGTGAATTAGTAGTCAGTTAGAACAGTCTGGCAGGAAATGGCCCTCAACCAGGAAGATGTGCCAGAACTATTATTTATTATTTAGAGAGAATTTGGCCAAAGAATATACATACATACACTGAGAGCCTGTTAGGAACCAGGCCCTGTGCTAAGTGCTTTACATATATTATCTCATTTATGACAAAAGTAATTCCCTCTTTAGGAGCGCCCATACTTCTTTGCTGTGGCACCTTTTACAACTGGCAACTATGTATTTATTTGTGTGGTTAGTTTTAATGTCTGGCTCCACCCACTGAGTTCCTATCTGTGTTCCTGTCACATAGTAGCTGCTTGAAAATGACTGTGTCTTAGTTACCACTCTTGTGCACCCTAGATTCGTGAGAAGAAGCTTCATGGAACTGAAGGAAAACCGGATAAGCAACACGCTGAAAGGGGCTCAGCCAGGCAGCTCCGGGACCCTCGGCAACTCGACCACTCGAGACTCTGGCCGTTAACACGGCAGCTCCCACTGCTGCCACACGGGTGCCTTCAGTTTAAATGCTTGAGAGAGAGATTCCGACCGGCCCAGCTTGGGTCAGGTGTCCACTCACGGTTCAGTCAGCTATGACCAAAAAGGTAAAGGGGTGTGCGTGTGTGTGTGTGTGTGTGTGTGTGTGTGTAGGCAGTTCTGAGGATGAGGGTTACTGGGGACTGTGCAGGGAACCTAAATGGTGTTTACTGTGATACAGGACAGGAAGGAAGAAGGTGACAACAATGTGGAGAGATGTTTTGAAAAGATGTGCGTTGCGGTACCGTGTCTGGGCTGCAGGGGTCCATTCCTAGACCCCGTACTTCCTGCGTGATCCTGGGCAAATTACTTAATGTCTCAGGCCTTCAGTGTCCTTATCCATAAAGTGAGGATCATGACAGTATTCACTACTTGGACTTGTTACGAGTTTTACAAGAGATGATGCACGTAAAACGTTAACAGTGCCTGGCACTGTAAGAACTCAGCAGATGTTGGTGAGGTCATTCTTGCAATGGAAGATGAGGAATATCTTTTTTCCTCTTAGTGAAATAAACAATCCCGTCAGGACTCTTCTAGGATGTTGACTTCTGGGACAGAGTAGGGCTTAGTGTGCTGAAGAATTTCAAATGTGGGGAGAGAGGATTTCAACAAGCCCCAAATGTCCATAAGATCATTTGCTCTTCAATTTTAATGGTTTATTAAAACAGCAAACTAGATTTAACATCAGTCTCCACAAAAGCCCTTAAAACCTCCGTGTTTTCTTATCTGTTGCCTATACTGTCCGTGGAGGACAGAGACTGCCATTCGGAGCATTAGCTCCTCACCCAGACCAGTGCTGAAGGCCAGGACCCGTAGACCCGTGCTAATAGGGAGGTGATGGCTGTTCAAGGCTTCTTCAACACCTACTAATGCTTTTTTTTTTTTTTAATGTTTATTCATTTTTTAAAAATGTTTATTTTTGAGAGAGAGGGAGAGAGAGAGTGAGCAGGGGAGGAGCAGAGAGAGAAGGAGACACAGAATCTGGAGCAGGCTCCAGGCTCTGAACTGTCAGCACAGAGTCTGATGCGGGGCTTGAACTCATGGGCTGTGAGATCATGACCTGAGCCGAAGTTGGACTTTTATCTTTTTTTTTTTTTTTTACAAATAGTTTATTGTCAAATTGGTTTCCATACAACACCCAGTGCTCATCCCCACAAGTGCCCTCCTCCGTGCCCATCCCCCCCCCCACATCCATCAGTCCTCAGTTCTCAGCATTCAAGAGTCTCTCATGGTTTGCCTTTCCCCCTTTCCCCCACCATTTCCCCNCTCCGTTAAGTTCCTCCTAATCCTCCTATACGTGCAAACATATGGTATTTGTCCTTCTCTGCCTGACTTATTTCGCTCAGCATAACACCCTCAAGGTCCATCCATGTTGCTACACATGGCCAGATTTCATTGTTTCTCATTGCCATTTCGTATTCCATGGTATAGATAAACCACATCTTCTTGATCCATTCATCCGTTGATGGACACTTAGGCTCTTTCCATGTTTTAGCTATTGTGGAGAGTGCTGCTATGAACATCGGGGTACATGTGCTCCTATGCATCAGCATTTCTGTATCCCTTGGGTAAATTCCTAGCAATGCTATTGCTGGGTCATAGGGGAGTTCTATTGTTATTTTCCTGAGGGACCTCCACACTGTTTTCCAGAGGGGCTGCACCAGTTTGCATTCCCACCAACAGTGTAGGAGGGTGCCCGTTTCTCCACATTCCCGCCAGCACCTCACGTTCCTTGATTTGCTCATTTTAGCCACTCTGACTGGTGTGAGGTGGTATCTCAGTGTGGTTTTGATTTGTATTTCCCTGATGAGGAGGAATGCTGAGCATCGTTTCATGTGTCTGCTGGCCATCTGGATGTCCTCTTTGGAGAAGTGTCTGTTCATATCTTCTGCCCATTTCTTCACTGGGTTGTTTGTTTTTCGAAGTTGGATTTTTAACTGACTGAGCCACCCAGATGATCCTGTTTATTCATTTTTGAGAGACAGAGAGAGACAGAGTGTAAGGGGGGCAGGCAGAGAGAGAGGGAGACATAGAACCCGAAGCAGGCTCCAGGCTCCGAGCTGCCAGCACAGAGCCCGACACGGGGCTTGAACCCACAGACCATGAAATCATGACCTGAGCCAAAATCAGATGCTTAACTGACTGAGCCACTCAGGGGCCCTTCACCTACTAATGCTTTAAGTACAAGGTTAAAATCTTGTAATCTTGTATAGCAGGCAGAACAGGCAGTTGGATATGCTTATGGATCTATTTGAATTAAAGATCATTGCTCTTATTTTTTTCACATTTAGCACATATATTATGCTAAATTGTATAATTTCACTGAAACACGTATTACAAATGTCAACCAGCACTTCTCAAAGCCTAATGAATTCCTTTATGAAAGGCCACAAAGGGCAGTGAGGAACAGCTTGGAAAAGGGCCCTTCAGAAAATCTGTGAAGTGATTGTACTATCAAATATGTCCTTTTCTTTATATTTAATTATGTCTCCCTTTTTGTTCCCTAAGTCTGAGTTCTTGCTTTACATGCTGAAGGATTTATTGATAACAACCTCCATTTTAGGTCAGTTTACATAGGAAGATTAAAATTATGATACTTCCTTTGAGATTCTGATTTTTTTTTTTTAAGTAGGCTTCATGCCTTGTGCAGAGTCCAGTGCAGGGCTTGAACTCATGACCCTGAGATCAAGCCCTGAATAGAAATCAAGAGTCATAAGCTTAACCCACTGACACCCAGGTGCTCCCAATTGCCTTTTGATTGTGTCATATCCTTTGGTTGTCAGGTCATTTATCATTTAAATGCAGATGAATGCAGGTTGAGCATTAAGGTGAAGGATTCTCCTTTAAAAATATTTCACTCCAAGTTTCAGGGAATGTTAGCACTGGAAAGTAATTTAGAGTTTGCTGACCCATACCCTATGTACTGAAAACTAGACACCTGAGAAGCTACTTGACTAATTCAAGGCCACTCATCTGTATAGGGCAAGTGATGGACTCTGGGTTAATAGATGAAAGGTGAATCCACTGAATATCATGATCAAAAAAGTTATACATCCTATAGAAAATTTGGTTACTGTGAGGATTATTTTGTTTTACACTTTGTGGCTTTGATGTTGTTGTGTAGACAATTCAACTTTTTGTATTTGTTCTCCAAGGTGCTTAGAGCTCTCATGAGTACACTTCTATGTAGAAGGTTCTAGGTACTTCCACCAGATACAATTTTATGCATTAACTTTTGTGGCTCAGGTATGGCTTTGGCTAACTTCATGATTTCATTTGGCTACTTCTGTTTCATGGATGGGTGTAAATACATTGTATTCATTACATTTTTTGCTTATTTAATTGTGAGATAAATGAAGCCCTCCAACTCAAATATAATATTAAGAAAAGGCAAGTGAATTGATGTATGCTCTTAGTAAAGTGGTAATCATGGGGAAAAGCTAAAAAGCCTCTTTGCAAGTACATCTTGCTTGTCTTTCCTCCTCATCTCATATGAAAATCTTACTTGGGGAGCATTCTGACCATTTTAAAGAGCATTAAAAATTTCTTTTTATTATAAAGTGTACCATATACACAGAATGGTACCTATGTGCATATTTTATTTTTTAATATTTTTAAATTTATTTCTGAGAGAGAGAGAGAGAGAGAGAGAGAGCGTGAGCAGCGGAGGGTCAGAGAGAGAGGGAGACACAGAATCCGAAACAGGCTCCAGGCTCCCAGCCGGCAGTCAGCACAGAGCCCGAAGCGGGGCTCGAACCCACGAACCGCGAGATCATGACCTGAGCCGAAGTCGGACCCTTAACCGACTGAGCCACCCAGGCACCCCACCTATGCGCATATTTTAAGTAATTGTAGTAGGTTTGACTTTTTAAAAATATGTTTTAAAATTTTTAAATTTTTTTTTTTTTGAGAGAGAGTGCATGTGCACGCACATGCAAACAAACACACGTGGGGAGAGGGGCAGAGAGGGAGAGAGAGAATGCCAGGCAGACTCCATCTCTCAGTGAAAAACCCAGTGTGCGGCTCAATCTCATAAACCATGAGATAATGACCTGAGCCAGAGTCCAGTGGGACATTTAACCCACTGAGCCTCATTTGGCTTTTCTTTATAGAATCACACCTATTTGTATTCAACAAAAAATGAAGTATTAAAAACTCTATGTTTTATAAAATGGGATCATATAGTGAGTATTCTTTCATTCAACACGACATTTGCATGTCATCTTTCATTCTACGCTAGTGAAAGTCATTTGTATTGTTGCATGTCATTGTAGTTTAAAAATGTTACTGTATGGTATTGCAGTTGTGTAACTATTCTACAGTATATGTACCCATTCTACTAAGGATGGGTATTTAGGTTGCTTTCAGTTTGGGGCTGTTATGAATGATGTATTACAAATAAATCTGTATATACCTTCTGATGAACATTTACAAACATTTTTTTAATTTTTAATTTTTAGTTTATTAAGGATTTAAAAAAATATTTATTTATCTTTAAGAGAGAGACAGAGACAGAGAGTGAGCAGGGGAGGAACAGAGAGAGTGGGAGACACAGAATCCAAAGCAGGCTCCAGCTCAGCTGGAGTGCTGACAGCTCAGAGCCTACGTGGGGCTTGAACCCACGAACTATGAGATCATGACCTGAACCAACCTGGAACGCTCAACTGACTGAGTCACCCAGGTGCCTCTACAAGATTTTTATAAGGTTTACATCTAGGAGGGAATTGCTAGATTACAGTACATGCTCATCATTAAATTGATTTATAATAATTATTATAAATGCTCTTTTCCAAAGTATAGTCCATCTTCATTATTTGCAGATTCTGCATTTATTATTTCTCCTACTTGATAGAATTTATCTGTAACTCCGAGGTCAATACTTATGTTGCTTTCACGGTGAATTAAAGACAGGTGCAGAGTGGCAAATTGTTTTGAGCTGCTAGTGTGCACACTTCCAGCTGAGGCTCACTATGGTGACATTGGCTTCGTGTTTCAGCTCTCTTACTCTAAACAAGTGTTCTTTATGTATGTGTCTGTTAGTGCCAAGT
Organism: Hyaena hyaena; assembly: GCF_003009895.1. Classification (NCBI taxonomy): domain Eukaryota; kingdom Metazoa; phylum Chordata; class Mammalia; order Carnivora; family Hyaenidae; genus Hyaena; species Hyaena hyaena. Next base: position 1,442,952 of record NW_024080919.1, read on the forward strand.
TTTCCATATTTTTGTTCTTTTCATTGATTTCACCATTTAAAATGGCCCCCAAGTGTATGTGCTGCTAAAGTACTGTCTAGTATTCCTAAGCACAAGAAAGCTAGGATATGCCTTACAGAGAAAATATGTGTTTTAGATGTTTCCTTTAGGCATTAGTTATATACTATTAGCCATGAATTCAATGTTGGTGAATCAAAAACATATATTGAATAAGATATGTCTTTGAACAGAACACACATAAAACAAATTTCTGTTTTGATTGGTTGACAAGAACACTGTGACTAGAGACTTGTGGGAAAATATTCCTTTCCTTCCCCCAGGAGCAGTGGGTTCAACATTTGCTAATTCAGTGTTTATGGCAACTTTATAGAACATAACTACTCCCGATAATGAGAATCAAGTGCAGCTGGATATATTTGCACTTCTGTCAGCAATGGATGAGAGTTCCCAGTGAGCCACATTCCTTTATTTTTTCCAATGAGCCACATTCTTGAAAACATTTCTTAGTGTCAAATTTTTAAAGACTTTGCCCATCTTGTACATGTGCAATAATATTCCACATATATGTTCTTTTAAGTTTATTTATTTATTTTGAGAGAGAGCATGAGCAGGGCAGGGGGCAGAGAGAAAGAGAGAGTTGGAGAGAGAGAACGAGAGAGTGAGAGAGAGAGAGAGAGCGCGCGCGCGAGAGGAGTCCCAAGTAGGGATTCTCTCAGCAGGAATGTCAGTGTGGAGCCTGATGCGAGGCTCAATCCCACAAGTGTGAGATCATGACCTGGGCTGATACCGAGAGTCAGGCCCTCAACCAACTGAGCCACCCAGCGGCCCCTTCATATATATGTTTTGTGATCATTTTTTCCCAATCTGTGACATGCCTGTTCATTCTTTCTAATTATGTGTGTGATTCTCTTCCTTTTCCTTCTTCTTCTAATGGTAACAGTTATTCTCTTATGGGGCTGCCATAAAACAGAAAATAGAGGGTGTGGAAATCAGAGGCTATGCGTGATTCACTTCCTCTAGGTTTCTGTACTCCTTCAAAATAAGGATTCTTATGAGTCACAAATTCACTTTATAGACAGGAAATTCAGATTATATATTAGAGTTATACTGATCTACGGCCTTAGTGTTTTTTGTCGTTTTTTAATGAGCTAGTCAGGGGCCAGGCACAGATCTGGGTTGAAGTTAATAGTGAGCATTTTTGGATTCATGGGTTTCATGTCTTTATTCGTAGATCTTGTCAGTAGCTCCTGTGCCTTAAGTTATTTCTATGACCGATCAACCGGGTAGTGATTGAAATCCTGCTGTCCAGCCTGTTATGCTAGGTGACATGTGGGGGTCGGCGAAAGACCTAGAGGCCGCGGCTTCTGCCTGCTCTCCCGGGGAGCACGCGTGGGCAGACGGGGCCTGCGTGGCTGCAGCACAGCGTCGGTACCACAGTGCGTGGGACAGACATTCAGGAGAGCATTTAGATTTAAACGTGTCAGCCGTTGATACACAGTAAGTGCACAGCAAGTTAAAAAGGGAGATTTTCCTTTAAATACTTTCCTCTAAATATTCCTTATTTAGAGATCTCATTATCCCCCTTCTTTTCAGCTTTTACCTGAAAGCGTGTATTTCTGTATTTATTTGCTTGCTTACGTTCTTGTCTGTCTACCCAGACTTACTAGGATGTCAGCTTCACGAGCGGCTCGCGTTTGCTGTGAGGAGAACACCTTGTAAACAAACAGTTACACGCTGTGCGATAAATGATATACGAGGGGTGTTGTGTGCGTGGCCTGGCCTCCGAGTGCAGAAAGAACGTCCTAGAAGAGCTAACGCTCACCCTGGGGGAGAAAACCTCAAGCTTGCATTTCCTGAAGTGGGTAGTTGGATCAAATCGGATCAAAACGAGCGCACATTTAACATGTTGTTAGATGTTGCTACGTTGTGTTTTGAAGAGGAAAGAGTGGGAGTTGATGTGGCCACGGAAGGTGCGAGAAGGGCGCCGCTCTAGGCGCAGGGGCGGCTGTGCAGACCGTGAGCCGTTCGCGGGGCCGCGCGGCGGGAAGGGCCCGACACGCGCCCGCCGCGGGGCTGAGGCCGGGCTGAGACCCGGGCGGCGGGAAGGCGGTAGCGGCGGGCGTCGCGGTGGAGCTAAGTGACGGCGAACTTGGAAACGCGCAGAGACTGCGAGCGTAGGCAGGGCGTCGGGCTCGTTCCCGTTCCCGCGCGGCGGCGTCCCCTCGCCCGCGCCGCTGGGGGCACGCGGGGCACCGCGGGCGACGGACGGACGGACGGACGGACGCACGCGCGTCGGGAAGACCCGGAGGGACGCGTGAAGGGAAGCGGGGGTCGGGGGGGGGGGCAGGGCCCGGGCGCCTCCCGCCGCAGCCCTGCGCGCCGCGCTTGCTGCCGGCCTCGCCGACCCGACGCTGCAGGACGTGACCTGTCCCTGCGGCCGCCGTCTGACGGCGTGACACCGCGCGGGCCGCCTTCCTCGTCGCCGTCGCCGTCGCCGTCCCCGCAGGGCCCTTGAGGACAGGCTGCGCTGTTGCAGGTGGGGACGCCGCGCTAGCGCACGGGGCCTCGAAGCACAGAACTCTTGTTTTAAAACAGATGCCGTTGCTGAGAAACCCAGCAAATTACATTTTTTTTCTTCTCTTGATTTTCAGGTCGTTGGTGAAACGCGGTCGCCGCTGCGAGGCGCCCCGCCCCTGCTGCGTCGCGCGCACCCGCACCTCCTCTGTGTGCTGTGTGCTGTGTGCTGTGTGTCCACGGCCGCGTTGCCCCCTCTCCGGAAGGCGGGGGGCCTCTCAGGTTGTGCTCCTCGCCCCGTAACGAGAATTAGCAGCAGGCCTGGAGGGGTCCCTCAGCAACGCCAGCCTGCTCTCCTGCAAGCGTCTCTAATAACAGATGACGAGAAAGGCAGAAGGTACAACATATTCATTTCTTTATTATAGAATGTCCCTGTGGGTTTTCGGTGCCTAAATTTAAACTAAAAAAGAAAGCAAGCTGTAATTTGGGGCACTTTGTTTGCAAAGGGAACAAATTCAGTGTGAAGTGCAGTGAGGACTCTCTGGTTTCGGAGGAATTTCCAGACTTTATGGAGGCAACTTGTTTCTGGGTTTCATTGGAGATAGTTTTAATAAGGGTGATGTCAGATTATTTGTGAACAGTTGATCTGAGCAGGAAATGGATTGTGATTAGAAATGTGGGTTAGATCCACCTTGAAAACCTTCAGGAAATTATAACTCGAGGCCTTTGTAGGAGAAGTTTTTGTTTTTGTTTTCCAATATGGCAGTAAAGACTTGGAAGTACCAGCTTTTAGAAACATGGAGTGTTGGAACTGGGAGAAGCATTAGTGAGCCAGCCTTTTCATCCTGTAGTTGTGAAAAGGGGATCCGGAGCCATAAAAGGACTCACTGAGGATCACTCATCCCAGGCAGTGATTGAGGCCTGCTGACAACTCAGGTCTGTTAACTTGTGCACATTTCTCTCCATTTTTGATAAGTAAAAGAGCTCGGTGGACTGTCAGGTGTTATACGTATGTGAACTGCTATCATCCCATCATCTCAGTGTGCTGCCTCTTATCCTGATTTGACCTCGGTGGGCCTTAGCTTACTCGTGTATAAAATAGGTGGCCTTAGTTGGTACATGCCTAAAATTCCATTCTTTTATGGTTCTTTTTTGAGAAAATAGAGATCCTGATTGGAAGCGCCTTCGAATTCACCGAGAACCTCTAGACTTTTGCCTCCCTGGACTCTCCTTCTTCATTCTCACCTCTTGCCACATCGCGCCATCTCACTCGCTCACCTATTGACTGAACAGCTGCCCAAATGTCCCAGGTTTCCTCATCGTCCAGACCATCCTCACATGATGTGCCCTCTGCTGTCTCTACCCCACTGACTCCTGTTTTGTCCTTTAAGGCTTGGTTTGAGCATCAGCTTCTCAGGAAGCCCTTCCTGATGTCTTCTTATAAGCTTCCCCAGAAGCCAGTGCTTCCTGCCGTCACAGTGTTTATCGTGCTGTGTAGTAACTGTCTACTTAGATCTCTCATTCTCTCTCCTTCTAGCCTGTGAACTCCTTAGCTCTGAATACCAGTGTCTGCACTGTGCCTGGAACGTGAAAGAAGCTCAGTAATTGTTTGTAGTATGTAGATAGACTGTTGATTAGCTTTCTGCAGGAGATGATGAACAGTTGCACACTGATGTCCACATCCTGGTTTTCAGCAAACTTTGACTTCTGGGCACTGGATGGTGGGCACAGCCCATCTGTGTCTTGGATGGAATGATGAGGGTATTGAGATTCTTTTTCCATGAGCTGTCTCTGAACATTGCCCCTTTGGTGCCATTTGCTGGTGGAAGAAGCTTAAGGTGAATGACTTCGGAACCTTCATCACTGAGGATGGCGTGAAGTAAGTCACTTGCCGTCTGGCATGGCCTGAGCATGCCAAACCATGTTTTATGGAGGGAGCTCCAGAGAGATATGTTGCAGACCCAAAAAATGGATGGCTCCCTGTGAGTTTACAAGATCTAGTGTACATTAGCAGTCTCTTTAGAATTCTGAGGAGATAGGTGTAAGGCTTCTCTCTGCAGCTGGAGGCTGGGTAAAGGTCAGCCATTCTCCAAAATTCTCAGAGGTTTCTCCGTCTGAGTTTGCTGAGCTGCTGTCAGTGGTTGCTGATTACTGGTGTTTTGTTGGCATTAGCAAAGGCATGTCTTAAGACAGCAGGGGTAGGGATAGAATGGTGTAAATGGCGCTAAGGTGCCAGAAGACCCAGAGGCCTAGACCTAGGCAGCCCCGCAGGCCCGTTAGCAGGGAAGCCCGGAAGGAAAAGCCCAAGGCCACGAAGATTATGGAAATGATGTGATTCTGGGAGGAACGGGGATTCTGGTGTGTTAATTTTCACACCATGCTTGAAAGTTGGCCACTGAGCTTGAGGAAAGTTCCTTCTCAACACCTCAGTGTATCTGAATTCTGAAGGAATCTAGAATCAAAAAAGAGAAATAATACCAGATAGAAATAAGGAAATTCAAGATTGTGAAAATTAACGAAGGGTATGTACACAGCATGCAACATAAAAGTAATTCCAGGCTGTTGTTACTTAATTAGTCATTGGCTTTCTTCCCCTCTCTTCAGTGTAGTTGTGAGGGAGCTTCCCCTTCATCTCTTCTCTTCCTTCTTTCCTAGGCTGGGTCGGGAATGTGGATGTGGGCAGTCCTTTCTATTATTCACGTATGGAGCTTACCGACTACTATAGTAGCCTTTCAGAAAAAACATGAAACTAGATGGAGTTTAAAGTATTTTAGTCCTTCCTGCTTTTTCTTTATTCCTCTAAAAGTTTAACCCAGCTATTGACCCTGCTGGGATGCTATTTCCTTTTCATTGGATAGAGTAAGATGGATGATGTGTGTGTGTGTGTGTGTGTGTGTGTGTGTGTGTGTGTGTGTGAGAGAGAGAGAGAGAGAGAGAGAGAGAGAGAGGGAGACAGAGATTGAGAGAAGACAAATGAACATTGCTTACCCAGAATTCAAGCAGTGAGGCTCTTAGACCCTATCTGTACCCTATCTAAATGTGTTAAATTATCCTGATCTCTTTTCTCTCCCTGTGTGTTATAAATGGATTTTTAACAAACCATTCCACGACTTCCTCACAGTATTTTTGGAATTTTGGTAGCCTGAAATGACATCAAGATAATTTTCTATAGGACACTGGTGGATATTGGCTATCAGGACCTCAGCAGGACCCCTGCCAATTGTGCGTGAGACCCTTGTGGGCAGAGATAAGCTGGGAGGTACTATAAACAAAGACACTCCGTTTGCTGTTGGGGCAGTATTCTGCTACTGGTGCCCCGGAAAGAGGTTTCTGGTCATGCTCCACCTCTATGGTCTGTTCTGGTGATTAGGTAAAGACACATAAGATAACCTAATCAAATTTAAAGCTGTGGTAAATATTGAAAGGTCTTCATGTTGGAGAGAGATTTCATCTGTTCTGATTCTGTGTTGAGTTGTGGGGAATCAATTCCATTTCGGGCCCAATGACGGGATGTAATGGGGAGGGGCGGCGTGGGGACTGGTCATGGAATGGAACGAGGTGCTTTCGAGTCCACAGAACTCTGAGTGAGGTGAGGTGAGGAAGAATGAGAACAGGGCCCAGTCCCAAGAGGTGTGTATGGCAGGAGGGAGGTAAGAAACCAAGTCCCAGATGAGGAGTTCCACAGGGCAGGTGAACAAAACCCACGGTGTCCTAGTAGAGGGATCAGTGGTTTCCCTGGGGAATATGAAGGAAGCTGCTAACACCCAACATACTGGGAGCCAGATCTTTCCAGTATCTAGGATCTACTGTACCTGTGATAAGTCCTCCTGGCTCACTACATACTATTCATATGTGTAGGGAGTATGGATGCCCCACACCTGTTCCCGCAATCACTGAGGTTTCTGCCCTCATACTGGTACTAGTCAGTTCCTATCCTGATTCCTTCAAACTCTGAGTCATTGTGATGTGAACCTTTGGGCTGAGATTTTGAAACCTGGCTTTTCTAAAGAAGTGGTTTTCGGGATGCCTGGGTGGCTCAATCAGTTAAGCATCCAACTTCAGCTCAGGTCATGATCCCACAGCTTGTGAGTTCAAGCCCCACGTCAGGCTCTGTGCTGACTGCTCAGAGCCTGGAGCCTGCTTGGGATTCTTTGTCTCCCTCTCCTTCTGCCCCTCCCCTGCTCACACTTGCTCTCTCTCTCTCTCTCTCTCTCTCTCTCAAAAATAAACATAAAAAAAACTTAAAGAAGTGGTTTTCAAAATTGTTTGACCTTGACCCACAGTAATATATGTTTTCACATCACAATCCAGCATACATACATTAACATATACACCTATATGAAACGAAGCCAAGAATTTCATGAAACTTACCCTTATCACATTAGATGAACTCTGATGTAGTCTGTTCCATTACACTTAAAAACCTGCTAATCATAGCATAGTAAATTGATGTGCATCTCACTAATGGATTGTGGCCCATAGTTGGAAAAAAAAAATAGTGTTAATGGATTCAGGCTTAACTTTTGCTCTTTTTGCTGTGAGGGCACTGTGCTGCCTTAGGTAGTAACCTCTGACCTACTTCATCTCATGGAACCCAATCCCTGACACCAATCAAATGCCTAAATTTCTTCCTCACGGGTGGACCACAGATGAATAGGCACTTACTAGGGAACCAGAACATTTATGACCCAAATAATTTGCATATATTTCTTCATGTAATTCTTTTAATCATCTTATCCATTTGAATATTTTAATTCTTCTTTCACAAATGAGGAAAATGAGAAGCAAAGACACTGTGTGATTCATCAGTGTTTACAAAGGTAATAAGTGGGATAATTGGGATTTGAACCCATGATTGTTCGTCTGCAGTTTCACAAGGTACCTCTCCTTGTACCAATGAGACTCCTACCCACTAATCTCTCTTATAGAGCAACTCAGGAGCTTGAATTCCCTTTCTGTTTTCCTCCTGAATCTCAGACCCTCTCTTTGCTATATATGCTACTGGAGAGTAACTCAAGAATGAAGATTTTACATAGCAATTTTTTTTTTGTCTTGTACACACGTTTGGTGACTGGCCTCAGTCCCGTGAGTAACAGTATATATAACCTTATCTTACCCTGACAAACATTTCCTTTTCTTAATTTTTTTTAATGTTTTATTTATTTCTAGGAGAGAGAGAGAGAGAGAGAGCATGAGCAGGGGAGGGTCAGAGAGAGAGGGAGACACAGAGTGAAACAGGCTCCAGGCTCTGAGCTGGCAGTCAGCACAGAGCCCGACGCGGGGCTCGAACCCACGAACCGCGAGATCGTGACCTGAGTCGGAGTCGGACGCTTAACCGACTAAGCCACCCAGGCGCCCCTGACAAGCATTTCCTAAGCAATATTTTGACTAATGCAAAAGATGGCACCACAGAAGCAGCTATTATGTTGTCTCCAATTGACATATGACAATCTTCCTCCTTAATTAGGGACAGGATGTATTTATTATTTATGTCCTCAAGCTATGCCTCTTAACATGTGAAGTTTCAGTTGTTAGTATGTGACGTACTCTTTATAAAGCCTAAAGTAAGTACAACAGGATGTGAATGGTAAAATAGCAGACACACCAGGTTCTAGTAAAATTTCTTATTATCCTGTATCTTCTTCTTTTTTCTTGTTTTTAATGTTTATTGGTTATTGAGAGAGAGAGAACATGAACTGGGGAGGGACAGAGAAAGAGGGAGACACAGAATCCAAAGCAGGCTCCAGGCTCTGAGCTGTCAGCACAGAGCTTGACATGGGGCCTCAACTCACCAACCATAAGATCATGACCTGAACTGAAGTTGGAAGCTTAATCGACTGAGCCACCCAGGTGCCCCCCTACCCCCCATATCTTCTTTATGTATGAAATAAATGTGCCAATACATGGCATATGGAGAGATGTAGGATAGTAGAATTTTAAAGTTCAATTATTTATGTTCAAATTTGGGATCAATGTCTTTGTGCTTTAAGGATATGTGGTAGTTAAGGATGGTTTTATTGCTAAAAAGAACATGAATAAGTAGACATGATCCTAGAATTATTTCAAGAGAATGGAAGCTTAGTCATTTAGAAAAAGACAACCTTTTTTCCTAATAGAATGAATACACATTTATTATAGGCAATTTTGAAACAAAAATATATAAAATAGAAAATAATATAGCTAGAGTGTTGATGGGGGTGGTGAGGGAGAGGGGCGATGGGCATGGAGGAGGGCACTTGTGGGGATGAGCACTGGGTGTTATATGGAAACCAACTTGACAATAAACTATATTTTAAAAAAAGAAAATAATAATAGCCTTAATACCCGAAGGTGAAATAAATGTGCCAATACATTTATTTCACTCCAGTCTTTTTTTCAATTAGTCAGAGAAAGACAAGTATCATATAACTTCACTCATATGTGGAATTTATGATACAAAATAGATGAACATAAGGGAAGGGAAGGAAAAATAATATAAAAACAGGGAAGAGGACAAAACATAAGATCCTCTTAAATACGGAAAACAAATTGAGGGTTGCTGGAGGGGTTTTGGAGAGGGATGGGCTAAACGGACAAGGGGCATTGAGGAAGGCACTTGCTGGGATGAGCACTGGGTGTTATATGTAGGGGATGAATCACTGGCTTCTACTCCTAAAATCACCACTGCACTATATGCTAACTAACTTGGATATAAGTTTTAAAAAAATAAAAAATATGTACACATATGTTTGTAAAATACTGAAATATAGTTCTCTGTCTCTGCCGTTTAAAAAATAATAGCATTGTATAAAGAACTTTCCCCTATGCCACTATATATTCTTTGGAAATGAATATTTTAAAATTAATTTATTCCTTTCTTGGACATTCTAGCTTCTTTTTAGGATACTGAACATATAGTCAAATATTGTTATGCTTTTACATCCAAAATTGTGAAATCCCTATATACAGGAAAAGCGATATGAGAAGCTGGAAAACATTAAAAACAAACAGTTCATGGGGCGCCTGGGTGGCTTAGTTGGTTAAGCGTCTGACTTCAGCTCAGGTCATGATCTCACGGTTCGTGGGTTTGAGCCCCGCGTCGGGCTGTGTGCTGACAGCTCAGAGCCTGGAGCCTGTTTCAGATTCTGTGTCTCCCTCTCTCTCTGACCCTCCCCTACTCACACTGCCTCTCTCTCTCTCTCAGAAATAAAATAAAATAAAATAAAATAAAATAAAATAAAATAAAATAAACAGTTCATGTAAAAGCAGTGCTCACATTAACATTGCCTGCTTCCAGTGGTTTGGCTTATGAGGGCTCTACAGGTACATTGTGTTGGTTGATAGCATAGGTATTTGTTTATTGTACATATATTTGCCTTTGTGCAGCACTCTTCCTCCAAACCCCTTCCTTCTGTTGTGATTGGAATGCTGCCCATGTCCCATTGGTGATTGATGCCAGCGGATGGTGCTGATCAATTAAACTATTGGTGTCAACTTTAGAAAGAGCACCTTTCATTAACTGGCATTTGTTGACGAATAGATTTCTCTTTAAATGTCATGTTCCCATAGTAAGATGTATTAGTAAGATATAAAATGTTTCAATAAGTTACTCTTTTCAAAAAAGTTTATTTCATAAAGAAGGGAATTTGAAAGGACCTTCCCTCTCCCCGCCCCCAACCTTTTCCTGTACTGTGTTACCATTCACCTTATAACTTAGGGAAGCAGAGATGGTTGGAGTCACCTGGCCTGGGCTTAGTCTCTGGCACCCAGAGACATTCTTGCTCTGGACCCCAGGACCGCCTGTGGGGCTGCCCTGCATGTCTACCACGCCTGGAGATTCCTGTGGTTGTTTCCACTTAGTGTTCCTCAGAGAGATCTGATTTTCTCTCTGTCTTATGCTACTAATCTAACCATAGCACGGAGATTTTCAAACTGCGTTCCACAAAGTATGAAGGCAGAGATCTCCCAGGTTACCACAAGGTTGTTAAATATGCTAGTCCTGGACCTTAATTCTAGATATTCTGATGCAGTACGTCTGGTATGGGGTCCACATTTTTGAGAACCACCCTTCTAGGGAGAGGACTAGGTAGTGGTAGGCAGTTGAGTGGGCTTAACAAACCTTCCCTATTTTCTACCAAGATACAGGTTTTTTTTTTTTTTTTTTTAAAGCCTGAAAACAGCTTTTGTAAACAATGCTGTGTTTATCCCACCCTAATGTGACTTTCAGAAGCTTAGAAACTTGAAGAAACTTGCAAGAAGTGACTCTATAACACATGGTGGTTACCAGCTGCTCCGCTTATGGATGAACTGTAAAGTGCTTTGTCTGCTACTTCTTTCTACCCCCGTCCTTTACTTCTCAGTGATTGAATTCTCTGTGATGTGTAGGGGGATGCTAATGGGTCTTTTCATGGAATGATTGATTAAAAAATTTAAGAGACACTCTCCCACTCTTGCAAGAAAGGGTATAAGGATATAGGAAGCCTGCCTTCCCTCACAAGGGGTTGGTACCTGATACCAGAATACAATAAGTTCTTGTGTTCCTACAATTTAGAGAATTCTGGTCACTTGAGGCTGATTGAGAGATTAACTCAGTTTTTCCTCTAGAATTCATATTTTTCTTGAAAAAAAAAACAAAACTAGGTATGGTTAGAGCATTGAAGAAGACAGCCTGTGACTTTATCGGCTAAAACACAGGTTGCTTTCTTGCTATCTGCTAACGGATGCTTGTGTTTTTAGCAGAATGTAACCTGAAAACTACTTTATTCATGGCCTGCCAAAATTAAAGGATTTATTAACAAGCTGATACAAAAGTACTTTCATAGAAGAACATTTCTAATATCAAGATTATAATTAAACAATCTTGAATTATTAAAATGAATCATTTTACATTACAGGAAAACTCTTAAAGAGAAACCACATTTTCTGATAATAATCAGAATAAATATAGGTTCAATTTAAACTTTATGATAACTAGTATATGTTTATCTGACAATAACTATATTTATCTGATAATGAATATATTTATAGGACAGTGTAATGGCCAGCTGGTGCTTTGTCTTCTCAAAACATCTGTGTTTTAGTCCTTCAGTTCTTTTAACTGCTCTTTGTTAAACAGCTAAGGAAGAAGGACTTAGCACTTCTGGGAAGATGGAATAGACATACTTTTCCCTATTTCTTTGGTTAAATATAATCCAAACCCTGAACAGTATATATACAACACACATAAGAAGATTATGAAAGGTGGAAAGAAGAAGAACAGCTCGGAACCTTAGGACTCAAGGACAACATAATGGTCAATTCCTTGAGTCTTCTTTTTGTCTCATAAATCTCAGACTTGGAGCTTGATAAGCCATAAGTAAACCTGGAAACACCAAGTGCAGACAAATCTCCAGCACAAGCCTGCTCTCTGTAGCCAGAGGACTGGGAAAGGGGCAGCTTAGGAAGACGGAACCCTTTTATTATTTACTTATTTAAGAAGAAAACTTTTAGATAATAATTGCTCTACTCTAGTCAAACATCACAGAAAACTATGGCCCTACCTTAAGCGACATTGGAAAAGACTCCCACCTTCTTCACCTTTTAACAAGGACACCCCTCTGCTGGAATGCGGTCAGAGGAGACCTACTGGAGAGTTAGGACTCTCAGTGGTAATGAGACCACTTGTCAGTGGAGGTAAGTTACCTATATATAACATAATACCTCGAGCAACTGCTAAGAAACTTTAAAAGAGGTACATTAGAAAATAATATACATAAATCTAAATGGATTTTCAAAAACATGTTCAAGTAACAGTAAAATATGTTAAGATAGTCAAAACAAAACAAATGAAAAACTGGAAAAAAACAAAGAGAAACAAAAGATATAATGGCAGCTTTAAGCCACAGCATATCAATAATTACATTAAATGTAAGTGGTTTAAATATACCAACTATAAGTCAGAGATTGACAGAGTGTATTAAAAAACACAGCCCAACCATATGTCTGTAAGAAATTCACTTCAAATATAATAATATAGAAAGATTAAAAGTAAAAATATGTATTATGTAAACATTAACCAAAATAAATCGGGAGTGGCTATATTCATATCACATAAAGTAGAAAGAAGAGAAAATATGGGTCAGAAAGGAAACTTATATAATTATAGAAAGTCATTTTACCAAGAAAAGATAGTAATCCTCAAGGGGGAATGCACTGTATGACAGCAGAGCTACAAAATATGTGATGCAAAAATTGATATAACTATAAGGAGAAATTGTAAAATCCACAATTATAGTTGGAGATTTCAGGACTCCTCTATCAACACTGATAGAACAACTAAACAAAAATGAGCAAGAATATAGAATTCAACATCATCATTCAATAAAATCGAGCTGACATTTATAGAAAGCTTTGCCCAATCACAGCAGTATATAGATGCTTTCCAAGTGTCCATGGAACATATACCAAAATAGAGCATATTTTAGGCCATAAAACAAACTTCAAAAAAATTTAAGAGATTAGAAGTCATAAGTATGTGCTTTGTACACACAGTGGAATTATCCAGAAGTCATTAACAGAGGAATGACAGCAAAATTTTCAAGCATTTGGAAATTAAGCAGTGCAATTCTAAGTAATCCATGGGTCAAAGATTATATTGAAGTAAAAAAAAAATTAAATTGATGAAAATGAAGATGGAACATAAGAAAAATTTGTGAGGTGCAGCAAAATAGTACTTAAAGGGAAATTTATAGCACTTAATGCTTTCTTTCATTAGAAAAAAGGAAAAACCTCTCAAAAAATTAAAAATAGAGCTGCCCTATGACCCAACAATTGTATTATTGGGTATTTATCCAAAGGACACGAAAATGCTGATTCAAAGGGGCACATGCACCCCAATGTTTATAGTAGCACTGTCAACAGTAGCCAAATTACAGAAAGAGCCCAAATGTCCATTGACTGATAAATGGATAAAGAAGATGTAGTAAATATATATGTGTACACACACACACACACACACACACACACACAGAATATTACTTGGTGATCAAAAAGAATGAAATCTTGCCATTTGCAACAACATGGATGGACCTAGAGTGTATTATGCTAAGGGAAATAAGTCAGAGAAAGATGTCAAATGATTTCACTCATGTGGAATTTAAGAAACAAAACAGATGAACATAGGGGAAGGGAAGAAAAAATACGATACAAACAGATGCTTAACCAACTGAGCCACCCAGGTGCCCCCAAACCAGAAATATTACTATATGTCCTGCAAATATTAAAAGGATAATGAGGGAATAATACTCACAAGTCTACGTACATACATTTGACAATTTAGGCAAAATAGACCAATTCCTTGAAAGATACAAACTACCACTCTCACCCAATATGAAATAGACAAGGTGAAGGTCCCTGTAACTGTTCAGGAACTTGTATTTGTCATTAATAGCCTCCTAAAATAAATCTCTAGACTCAGAGGTTTTCACTAGAGAAGACTAACAAGTGTTTAAGGAATTAATGCCAATTCTACAAATCTTTTCAAACATAAAAGAGAACACTTCCAATTTATTTTGTGAAATCAATATACCTCATATTAAAACCAGACAGAGACAGTACAAAAAGAGAAAGAAAACTATAGACCTGTTTGCACTATGAACATAGACACAAAAGTCTTAATAAAATGTTGGAAGGAGAATTTGGCATTCTATAAAAACAATTATACACCCTGACCAAATGGGGCTTATTCTAGTTATCCAAGGCTGGCTTAACATTTGAAAATCATACAATGTAATAGACTCTATTAACAGGCCGAAGAGGAAAAATCATATGATCATAGCAGTAGATGGAAATTACAAAAAGCTCAACATAAAAAAATTTTTTTAAATGTTTTATTTATCTCTAGGAGAGAGAGAGAGAGAGACAGCGTGAGCAGGGGAGGGTCAGAGAGAGAGGGAGTCACAGACTGAAACAGGCTCCAGGCTCTGAGCTGGCAGTCAGCAAAGAACGAAGCGGGGCACGAACCCACGAACCGCGAGATCATGACCTAAGCTAAAGTCGGATGCTTAACCGACTAAGCCACCCAGGCACCCCCCCAAATTTTTTTTTTTAATTTTAGAGAGAGTATGTGAGCAGGGGAGAGGGGCAGAGGGAGTGAGAGAATCCCAAGCAGGCTCAGCATGGAGCCTGATGTGGGGCTCGATCCCACAACCCTTGGACCATGACCTGAACCCAAATCAAGACTCTCAACACACTGAGCCACCCAAATGCCCCCAAAATCAACATTTTTTTAATAAGAAAAATGCCCTCTCAGAAAAAAAACAGTACTCGTGGGGAATTCCTCAGCTCATAAAATGAATCTACAAAATCCTAAAGCCAACATCAAAGTTAATGGCGAAAGACTATGCTTTCCCCCTAGAAGTGGAAAAAAGCCAAGGATATCAGCTCTCACCACTCTTATTTAGCATAATGTTGTAAACTCTAGCCAGTGCAAAAAGCAAGAAAAAGAAATAAAAGATATACATATTGTAAATGAAGAAATATAGATATATCTCTATATGTAGATGACATAATTGTCTATGTAGAAAATCCTGAAATCTGCCAAAAAGGACTCCTTCACAAGACATGCTGTTAGATAAACGGGCTGTGGCACGAGAGAACTAAAATCCCTCAGGGGACGTATTAGGGTGTCTGGGTCCTTCGGGCCCTTCAGGTTCTGCCTGGTTGGCTGACCTCCAAATCCTGTAGTGCTTCCAAGGGTTCCCTTAACCGTTGGGTGACTATCTGGGGTGACCCCTCCTCCACGGAACCCACGCCTTCATGGGCTCCTGAATGCTCTTTTGGGATTTAACCAGACATTGGTCCAGATCAAACTGGTAGCATCCACAGCCCCAAATGATACTGTCCTTTCAGCAGTGCATTTCTAACAGAAGAAGAATGGTGGTTTTGAGGCAAGGGAAGGTATTTAACGTGTTCTCTCTGCTGATTGCTTTTGAACCCCGGGCGTCTGGGCTCTTGCTATTTGTCTGGCTGTCCTGATGTCTTAAGCTCCAGGAGTGACAAGTACTGTGTACTGGGTTGGAAAGGTCAGCCTTGCCAGAAAGAGATTCTGTCCTTGTTAACATCTTGGCTTGATTAATCTCTGCTGTTTCTGTTTTTCCCTGCATTTTTTGGTCACTGAATCTTTGGTTTACCAATTCTCTTATTTACTGAAATTTAAAGGGTGGAGAAAGAAGAAAAGATTTTTAAACTTTGAATTCTCACTGTTTGGGGTTCAGCACATGATTTTTTAATTTAGATTAGAAGCATTTGAATAAGGCTAATTTTAATTTTCTCTTTAGTAGATAATCCTTTTATTCTATCATTGCGAAAATTCACTGTAAGTTTGTATCAGGATTGTTTTGTATTGCAGAATTCTTCAGGCATGAATGTGCTTATTTATCCAGCTGTCTTCAGCATCCATAATACACATATAGATATTCAGGCTTTTTAAGAAGAGTTTATTTATTTATTTTGAGACAGAGACAGTGCGAGTAGGGAAGGGGCAGAGAGAGAGAATCCTGATGCAGCAGGGCTCAAACTCATGAAGCCATGAGATCATGACCTGAGTGGAAACCAAGGCTCAGACACTTAGCTGACTGAGCCACCTGGGTGCTCCAATATTCATTTTTGATGATAAAGCTTCTTAAGATGAAGAGTGGCATAGCTGTTCATATGGGAAGTTCTGGGTGGTAAATGGAAAATAAACTTCATTTTTGTGGCAATAAAACACCAAAGAAAATAACCACCTGTCATACTTATTTATAAACTACAATTCCTTGTAGGATCTGAAACAATAATGGAAAGGAAAACAGAAATGAGAACTTGTCCCCCCCCCCCCCCCCCCGCCCCGAGAGTTAACTTTTTTTCACTCTACACTCCCTAGCCGGAAGCCTCAAATTTTTAATCATGAGTTTTTAAGAGGAGCATCATTTTGCATTTCCTGGACAATATATCATGCAGTGACTCACAGAGCTGGGGTGTGCAGGGCAGGCACATCGGGTTGCTCTAACTGGGAACAAGACGACATGATGTCACAGAGTCATCTCTGTGTAATGCGTCATCCACACAGCATTACCAAGCAGCTCTTGGCTTGAGTCTGGATCTCAGAAGATGCTGCAGAATGCTGGAGGGAAGAGAATCTGTCTAATGGGACTGTCTACTGCACACATAAAATAAAAATCAATTTGGTCCTTTGGAGGTACCTTTACTCCCAAAGGATCCCAATGTACGCAGCTCCTGCCCCAGGAGTATTAGTCATATGTCTCTGAAACATCATCTCCTCTGTGCCAGAAAAGACAGGCCCCTCTGAGGCAGGCTTCTCTGCAGGTTTTATTTCGAATGGGATATTAAATAGTATTTCTAAATAAATGACGGGTAATTATACGGTGGTGAAATACAATTTCCCCTGTTGGAATTTGAACAAGACCGTTTAGTTAATAATCCTCCCTTTTGTAGAGGACTGTATGGTTTCAGAGGAAAGCCCCCTCTTTATTGCAGAGAACGTAGTGTGAGTTCACAGGAACTTGGATGGGATGAAAGGGTCTGCGGAAATAGATGAGAACAGTTGAAGGAAAAGTAGACAGTAGTCAATAACTGTCTTTAAACCAGTAGGTTTAAATGGATGAGACCGGGATTAATTAGGTCGTTGCCTCTATGAAAATAATGTCAAGTGTTTCAGAAATGATTATGGGCCGCCTGGGTGGCTCAGTTGGTTACGCATCCAACCTCGGCTCAGGTCATGATCTCACTGTTCGTGGGTTCGAGCCCCACGTCAGGCTCTGTGCTGACAGCTCAGAGCCTGGAGCCTGTTTCAGATACTGTGTCTCCCTGTCTCTCTGACCCTCCCCTGCTCATGCTGTCTCTATTTCAGAAATTTAAAAAAAAAAAAAATATTAAAAAAATAATTAAAAAAAAAAAACAGAGATGTTTGTTAGAATTGAATTGGCCATCAAATGACATGGTACAATTTCCATTTGAAGCTCTTGAATGTCCTGCTTCTTGAAGATGGAGAGTTTTTAAAGGACCATCTGCTCCATCTCTTGCATTCAGGTTAAATTGTTTAAGAGCATCTCAACAAGATAACAAGATGAGAATCCACCCTACCTAAAAAACAATTCCTGGGAAAGAATACAAGAAAACAAAAGGTAACGTATTATCTAACTTAAATTCCTTAAGTTTCAACTAAAGCCAGGCTCTCCTTGTTCTTCGTAAAATGAAACGTAGCTTCTCGCTGCGTGAAAACCATTCCTACATTTGAAAGATATTATTGTGTGGCTTTCTGCTAAACTCTAACTCCATTTCCTTAAAGGTTTTGCTAAGTTTCATATCTTAATTCTGACTGTGAGAATTAGTAAGAGGTCCTGATACTGAATGGGAAGGCACTTGAAACCTGCCAGAAGGTCACTTATTTAAAACAGTGTTATTGCTATTATTTTATTATTTTGTATTCATTCTGAAGAATCCACTATGACTGAGAGCTGAAGAGCGTGACCAGATGTGAAGGAGCCAGTGTAATCCTTGGCCTTTCTGTCTGTGCAGCCTCAGGACCAGGGACGTGAGCAGCACGAAGGCCCCTGACCGAGCTGGGCTCTCGGTTCTGGGCAGGTGGCCCTGCTGCCCCGGTGCCCAGTCCAGTCGCCTTGTGACGTCCCACAAGGCTGCCCCCGTTTCCCTCCCCGCGGGTGCCAGGTGGCTGGCCCCCAGGTGGCTTCCTGGCGGCGGTCAGGGTCAGCTCGGCACGGAGCAGGCGCCGCCGCTCCGCAGGTCCCCGTTGGCCGGGTGATGTCCCGGGGACGTTGGTTTCCTCCTTTGCAATTTGTCTCTGGTCCACGTAGGTCGCACTAGGCGGCTGGTAGTGTCTGGCTGACAGAAGTTCATCTTATTTTTCCTGTGTGTACATAACTGTGTTAAAGTGACACCACATGTTCATTTGGCCGATTCTAGCACTAATTAAAAGGCTACAGTTATTTTTCTAAATAACATATAGTCATAACAAAGTAAAAAGCCCAAATATGATAAATATGATCAAATGTAATTTTTACTAACTTGAACTCACTTCAGTTTCTACTAGGGCTAATCCTGATTCCAAGAAAATTTTTAAAGAACATTCAACAAGTATGCTTGGAGCATCCTTTGGTACCATGTGTTATGCTAGGCACTGGGGTTACAATAATGAATAAGACAAAGTTGAAATTTGTCCCAGAGGGATGATAGTATGCAGGAATGCAGTCTTCTTAGGGACTGGAAGCCTCTGGAATTGCAGCTCTTTAAGGGTGTGTGTGGTGCGTGGGGTCTGACTGTAGTTCCTGAGAACTTCAGAGCAGGAACTGTGCTAACACCCTTGTCGGTAGAAGGGGTCAAAATTAAAAATGTACCAGGTGAAGGCAGGCTTTCAATGGTCTGCTTCTAGTTCTCAGAAGAAAAGTGGTGTTTGATCCTTTGTTTCCCTGTAATAAAGCAAAAGAGAGAAAGGAAAAATGTGGGGTCGTGTCCACAGCGTAAAATCTCATGACTTTTTTTTTTTCCTAGAGGGCACTTGCCCTGGTAGCTTCTAAGTCACTTCAGCTTTCCCTCATCTTTCATTGGATGGCCAGCTTAGTTTCTGTTTCTTTTTTTTTTTTTTTAACGTTTTCTTTATTTCTGAGAGAGAGCGTGAGCAGGGGAGGGTCAGAGAGAGAGAGGGAGATACAGAATCGGAAACAGGCTCCGGGCTCTGAGCTGTCAGCACAGAGCCCGACGCGGGGCTCGAACCCACAAACTGTGAGATCATGGCCTGAGCCGAAGTCAAACATTTAACTGACTGAGCCGCCCAGGCGCCCCCAGCTTAGTTTCATATAGTGATTTTCTTACCTACTTTTTTCTGATGTAATTTTTATAGTGTGTCCTCTGAGACCATTTACTTATATTTTAAAATAAGTGTCTATTATAAAATATGTTCTATTAAAAATTATACATGTTCATTAGATTTGGAAAACACAGGTATATAGAAAAAAGAAAAAAATCTATACTCTCCCTACCTAAACATATCCACCATTGTACTGTGGTGAACTGTCTGCTAGACTATATTTTAAAAAGTGAGATCGTAACATATATTATGCATGTTTTGTTCCCTTTGTCATTTGACTCAGCATTACATCGTAAGCCTTTTCCATAGGATAACATTCTTTTCAGGATTCTTGTTTCAATCATGTCCATATTCCATTGAGTGGAGTCACTTTATTTTAACTATGTTCTCTCACCTACAGATTTCCAGGTTTTCATTACAAACAATGGTAAAGTGAATCTTGCTGTGCACAGTATCTTAATCTAAAGCTAAGAAGATACCAGTTTATCTGAAAACTGATTCATCAAATGGTCTTGAAAAAGACATCGGGCTTTGAAACAGAACTCAGTACCTACTGCCAGCCTCTCTGCTCGCCCTCTCTCCTCTATGAGGAGGAGGATCTTGCTGCCTCTGTGGGTTTCTCCTTTCTCCCATCAACTGTGTCATTTCCCCAATCCAGCCCTGCCTGAATTCAGCCCTGGACTGTTAGGTTCTTGAATGACCAGACCATCTTTCTGGAATGGTTCAGTCAGCCTGTGCGTTTCTGCCTCTAAGTGAAGCATAGACTTTGGCAACTGTCTGATAAATTTACCTCAAGCTTCCTAGAAACAGTTTAGGTCTGAAATATCTAGTTTGGTGGGTGTCAGAGACGTCATATAATTTAGTGATAATTGCTATGTTTGGTCAGAGAGGGGGCCAGGCCCCCAGGGGTAGCGTGAGATGAGTGGCAGGCGTAGTGGTCACGCACAGAAGCCCCAGAGGCTGTAGCCGGGAAGAGGGCAGCTTGGGAGAGGGTACACGGGGGAGGCTTGGTCATTCTTCATCTGAAGTCAGCTTGCAGCCTTGGCCACAAATGACGAATTTAGACATGCTCACGTGCTTGGCTGAATGTCTGGGTGAGGACCTGAATTGGAAAAAGAATCTCATGCAGAATATTAGATCTGTTTTTATTGATATTTCCTAAGATAGGCAGTTGGAACCTTAAAGATTTTGGGGGCCAGTCTCATGCTTTAGAGCTATACAATGGCATATTAATTATGTGATTAATTAATATGATGCGTTGAAATGGAAAGTAAGATGTTTATGATTGCTTTAGGTAATTTTACCATTTGATTATAAGTTTCGAGCTTGACAGTTTAGGAAACAACTAAGACCAATGAGTAAGAGGATATGAAACATCACTGCCATCCCATCTACCCATGATCATCCAGGACTTCTTTCTCTGTACCGTAGCACCACACACAGGAGCTGCTTCAGGTGCAGGGGGCAAGAACAGTGTGTGTGTGTGTGTGTGTGTGTGTGTGTGTGTGTGTGTATGTGTATGTGTGTGCGTGGTGGTGGTGGTGGTGCATGTTACTCTCATATGAGCACCTAGAGTCTAGACTCTCCTGGGAAGAGTCTTAGAACAGGTCATTACTACTGTTCTGTGTGCCCTACATGCTGATGGTTGTGACTCTGTAGATCTGTGTACCCGGCTATCATTGCAGCTTCCTTCGGGGTATCTGGATTTGATCAAGGGTATTGCTTGCCCTATGTAAATTGTCACTTTTACCAGTCAGGGCCTCCTATGTCTCCTCTTACCCACCAGCATGATCTCCTTGCTTAGGAAGCAGTGGGCAGTAGTTAGACACCAAAGAGGCTGATTTTCAAGTCCTAAACAATTTCAGCTCTCTGCTTTCTTGAGGTTGTGCTAGGGCCCTGGGAAACAGGTGAAATTGTACCCTACCTGCCATATTGGGCATAAACTTTTCCTCCCACAGCTTCTGCTTCAAGCAGGGAATCACACTACTGACCTGCTCTGTGATTGTGTGCCAAGAAGCTCTCTATTGTCTTCTACATGCATCGCTTTCATATTACACAGAGACCGAGAAATAAAAGGGAGTTGAAGTGAGGTGAGAGTGAATTATACACACGTGTATGATTGTGGTTTTCTTTGTAGTACTTCTCCCCATTAGTATTTAGTCACTCAGAGTGGTTGAGCCACATACAGGTCACGATGGCCTTATAAAGGGAGACTGTAGGGGCGCCTGGGGGGCTCAGTTGGTTGAGCATCCTACTTCGGCTCAGGTCATGATCTCGCAGTTCGTGGGTTCGAGCCCCGCGTCGGGCTTGTGCTGACAGCTGGCTCAGAGCCTGGAGCCTGTTTTGGATTCTGTGTCTCCCTCTCTCTCTGACCCTCCCCTGCTCATGCTGTCTCTCTCTCTCTCTCTCTCTCTCTCTCTCTTTCTCTCTCAGAAATAAATAAAACATTTTAAAAATGTAAAAAAAAAAAAATAAAGGGAGGCTGGATCATCCCACCAACAGCTGCTGTCATTCTTGAGGCATCTGCCTTATTCTGGCTCTGTACAGTAGGGAATAAATGAATGATGTTGGTATGTTTTGGTGCTGATGGGAGGTAAAGAATCTGGGATGTTATTCATGGTGCCTAATAAATTGTCTTAAGAGAAGTGCCAAAAGCTGTAATGTCCACTCAGTTCAATTTTAGTGAGGAATTAAGCACTCTACCAGGGCACAGTCTAGTCTAGCTGCTTTCATGAGCCAAACTGACCAAAATTGACTCAATTCTCTTCTTTATTTAGCATATGAAGCCTCAACCATGTAGCTACCCTGAGCCAGACATATCATCTCTTACCAGGCCATTCCCAAATGTTACCCCAAAATGGATTCTCTGTAACCCTGATGGAAAATTACCGATGACTGGAATCAGACTGTGGGCTGATGAAAGTCCATGTTAAGATGGGGAGAACTTGTTTGAGGAATGCAGCTGAGATGGGTGGGTGACTGTGATGTCACCCACCTCAGAGAGGAATAGCTGCTGCTGCTTTTTGTTTGGGTTTGTGTTTTTGTAACAGAGGAGTGGCGTCCGAAGCCGCGGTAGGGAGCAGGCAGAAGGTCCACCTGTCTTCCTGGTGAGTGGGAAGCAAGTGAATGAGCATTTGCCCCGAGAGGCCTTCAAGGAAGCCGATGTCATTACTCATTCAGTAAATGGGTATTGAGCACATCTGGGTGCTGGGGAAGCAATGTGTCCATGTACTCATGATCCGGGGAGGCAAACACGGTACAGTATCGAAATCGATGCTCTTCCGATCCAGCTTTCAGTCAAGTCAAGGAGGACCAGTCAGGCAGAAACAGAGCTCCACCAAGTCTGAGTAATTCATTTACAATGGACAGGAGTCTAGGCCAGGAGGGAACGTGTTAGAGAGAGGGAGCCATGAGGGTCTAAGGTGAAGGAACCCAGAAGTCCCTCTCTTGTCACTGTTACTTCTGCAGCTGCTTCTAGCTTCTCCCCCCCCCCCCCCCCGGCTTGCTCTACTCAGAAAATATCAGACATTGGCTGAAAATGGCCATCCTCAAAGCTCTTGGGCCTTCCCTGCTCTAGGGACCGGCCCAGATTAAAACTGAACACTCTAAGCCCCAATTCCAGATACCCGACTGTGGCCCAGCACAGGGTCACCTGCAGGCAGGAGGGCGGGGTGCAGAGTACAGATATGCCTGGAATGCCTGGCTTGGCCAAGGGGGTTTTCCAGAGAAGGGAGACTTGAGAACTGGGTGAAGAGCCTAAAGGGTGTCTTCTCTGGGCCGCTTTTCAGGGTTGGGGAGTATGCTGGGTGTCAGTCCTCTGGTATAGAGTTTGTGTAGCGATGGCTGCCACGGCTGGGTTCTCTGGCACATTGTCAGACAGCTCCAAAGGCAGAAAAATGCCAAAATATTCTCCAGTCTTATCAGATAATCCTTAATAAAGAGACAGCTTCACTCCCCTGCCCTGGTATTAAAAGGAATCTACATTGGATTTCCATCTCCTAAAAAGGTCCCTGTTAATTGGCAGCATGGTTTTGTTCGTAAAGAAAATGTAGTATACCTTTAATCCGTATGAAAAGTAAATTTACATATAAATGACAAGGTAACAGGTCACGAATTTCTCTCCACCAGTTAAGCTTCGTATCTGTGCAGTTCTTGTCTTGCTGCACAGGAGGCCTCTTTGCTTCTCAGGCACGCTCTTCGTGCATCCAAGGCGATCCGTCAGAGCCAGGGCAGCTGCTGCCGTCCCCGAGCTACTGGGCCCGCATCACTCTTCCTTTCCTGCCGCTGACGGCGAGATCAGCCCTATTGTTGGCCATGTCAGGCTTGGCCTTTGGAATCTGATGGACGGAGCTTTAGCTCGCGTTTATAGATTATATTTTTAATGGGAGACAGTCAAAACTCAAAGAGCTTGAGGGGATCCTTGGCTTAGCACTTCCTGCTTCGGACCCTGCCAACTAGATGAGACGGATCCGCTTTTAGAGCAGATGGAAGAGACCTCTCAGAGGCAGGGAGAATAAACCGAGCTTTATCCCTAAGTTCATTTACTCCATTCATTTATTAATTTGTGTTTTCAATACAGTATTGCTCACTTGATGCACAGTAATGACACAGTGATCTGTATCCTACCCTCAGGGAGCTTTCTGTCTAGTAACTAGCAATTTCCATCAGCACGAGTGCTTCAGGAGGCAGCAGAGGTTTTAGGAGAGAACGCTTAGTGTCTGACCTGCACATAGTGGGAGCTGAGAGCGCGCCACACGGAGGCGGTAAGTAAGTAGAGACGTGAGAGATGAGCTGGTAAGGCAGGCATGGAGACCGTGCTCAGGGTACAGGCTCGGCTGCTTTGGAGACAGGAGAGCAAGATGTGTTAGAACATATATGGAAGCTAAGAAGCGCAGGCGTGGGGTGGCCAGGGTTAGGGTCGGAGCCACACTGTGCAGGCCACGATGCCGGGACTTCCTCCCAAAGAGAACGTAAGCTCCTCTCCTCCGTTAGTGCCTCCAGCTTCTCCTGTAGGGTCAGCAGTGCTTTAGTTAAATGCTGTGATTCTAGTGTGGTAAATGTCCCCACGCCCATAGCCATTTGGCCATGTGCGTGAATTAGAAGCGAGTTAAAACAAGGCCTATTTGGTCTGTCCGCTGGGGTCAGCTGAGGCCCTTTCTCAGCTTCGTCTCTTTATCCATCCGGTTCCTGCAAACCTTTGGGACTCAAATCCTGGACTCCTGTCCAGCCGGGCGTCTCGCCTCGGTGGAAGGATTGGCTTCTGCGGGAGCCCGTGATATATGTTTGTCTCTGCCCACCCGGTAGGAGCTGGGTTCCCTTCGCCGTGAGGCGTGCAGGAACCTGGGTCATTTCTGCACAGTCTGTAGGAAGTGTGGGGACAGGAACCCAAGTCACGGCTGTGGCACTGTGGCGGTGCAAGGGTCCCCGCAGGGCCCGACAGGCTGGAGGTTTACTTGGGTACCGGCAAGTGCTTCTCGTCTCTTTGGAGCTGCTTTAGTCTCTGCTTCCACACGGGTGGTCTCCTTGCCTCATCCCACCGGGTGCGTCACCAGCCGGGGGGGCCGGGGGTGGAGGAGACAGTTGAGGGAGCTGCCAGTTATGTCCGTAAGGTCAGTTTGTGTGTCTGCGCCGGAAGCGCGGAGGACACGGTTAAGTTCTGTTCCGCTCAGAGTTTTATTTCTGACTGTGGTTTCTGGAGACCTGAGGGCGTGAAGGGGGATTGAAGCAAGAACGCGGGCCCCGGACCCGCACACGCCCAGGCTGGCCCGCTGGCTTTGCCGCCTACGGACCGCGTGCTCATGTGGCCGACAAGCCATCAGTTTCTCCTCTAATGGAGTGGGACGGGGCTCAGAGGGTTGCTGTGAAGGCTTTTCTTTACAGTCGTATTGAGCTATAATTGACATACAACGTTGTGTTAAGTTGAAAGCGTACCGTGTGATGCTTTGCAAAGTGATTACTATAACAAGGTTAATTAACATATCAATCACCTCACATCGTTACAGTATTTCTGTGTGTGATGAGAACACTTAAGACCTCTCTTACCAACTTTAAAGTCTGTAACACTTTAGACTGTTAACTATAGTCACTATGTCACATATTAGATCTGTAGAACTTACTCATCTTATAACTGGAAGTTTATGCCCTTGGACCAATATCTCTCCAATTCCCCCAACTCCCAGTCCCTGGCAACCACCTTTCTAGTCTCTATTTCTATGAGTTTGCCTCTCTGAGACCCCACACGTAAGGAAGGTCATACAATATTTGCCTTTGTCTGACCTATGTCATTTAGCATAATGCTCTCAAGGTCTATCCTTGTTGTCAACGGCAGTATTTCCTTTCTTTTTATGGCTATGTAATATTCCTGTGTGTGTGTGTGAGGGGGTGTACTACATCTTCTTTATCCATTCATCCATCAGTGGACACTTAGGTTATTTCCAGGCTTTGGACGTTGTAAATAATGCCACAGTGAACATGGTGGTAGGGGAAACAGATATCCCTTTGACACAGTGATTTTATTTTCTTAGGGTGTATGCCCAGAAGTGGGATTGCTGGATCATATGATAGCTCTCTTTTTAATTTTTGAGGAAACTTAGACTGTTTTCCATAGTGGCTGAACCAGTTTACATTTCCACCAACAGTGCACAAATGTTTCCTTTTCTCACATCCATGCCAGCACTTGTTATCTCTTGTCTTTTTGGTAATAGCCATTCTAAAAGTGTGAGGTGGTATCTCGTTGTCATTTTATTTGCATTTTCCTGATGATTAATGATGTTGAGTACATTTTCATGTACTATTGGCTATTTGTATGTCTTTTTTGGAAAGGTGTCTGCTCAGATTCTCTGCCCATTTCTTAATCAGATTATTATTGTTATTATTATTATTACGCTATTGAGTTGTATGAGTTTTTAATATATTTTGGATATTAAGCCCTTATCTGGTATATGACTTGCATATATTTTCTCCCCTTCCATAGGTCACCTCTTTTTTCTGTTGATTATTTCTTTTGCTGTGCGGAAGATTTTTAGTTTGATATAGTACTACTTATTTAGTTTTGTTTTTGCTGCTTGTGCTTTTAGTGTTATATCAAAAAAATTGTTACCAAGACCAATGTCAAGGAGCTTTCTCCCTATATTTTCTTACAGGAGTTTTACGGTTTCTCATATTTAAGACTTTAATCCATTTCAAGTTAGTTTTTGTGAGCAGTGTAAAATAGGGGTCTGGTGTCATGTTTTTGCATGTGAATATCCAATTTTTACCAGTACTGTTTATTGAAATGACTGTTTTTTCCTCATTGAATATTCTTGGCTCCTTTGTCAAGTAATAGCTGACCCTGTATACATAGGGTCTTGATTCTATGTCCATTGATCTATATGTCTGTTGTTATGTCAAAACATAAAACCATGTCATGTTTTGATTACTATAGCTTTATAATATAGTTTAAAATCAGCAAATGTAATGCCTCCAACTTTGTTCTCCTTTCTCAAACTTGCTTGGAGTATTCAGGGTCTTTTGTATATCCCTATGAATTTTAGAATTTTTTTGTCTACATGTATGAAAAATGCCATTGGAATTTTGATAAGGAGCGCATTGAATCTATAGATAGTTTTGGGTAGTGTGGACATTTTAACAGTATTAGTTCTGTTCCACAGACATTGGATATCTTTCCATTCATTTGTGTTTTCTTCAGCTTCTTTCATCAGTATCTTATAGTTTTCAGTGTAACAGATCTTTTACCTTCTTGGTTAAATGTATTCCTAAGTATTTTATTGTTTTTGATGCTGTTGTAAATGGGATTATTTGTTTCAGTGTTAATATATAGAAACGCAATTGATTTTTATGTTAGTTTTGTATCCTGTAATGATACTGAATTTGTGTATTAGTTTGACATTTTTTTGGTGAATCTTTGAGTTTTCTATATGTAAGACCATGAATTCTGCAAACAGAGACAATTTTAGTTTTTTCTTTCCTATTTGGATGCTTTTTATTTCATTTTCTTACCTAATTACTTCATCTAGGCCTGCTGCGAAGACTTAATGGTACTTAATAGATGCTTAATAAATGACCACAATTATTATTAATGAGATGATACACAATACAAAGCTAGCTATTATTAGTATAACAACAAATGGTGGAAAGCAAAAGCTCAAAGTGTGGGAATCCCTATTCTTGAGAACATTAAAGAATCTGCAGCACGGAAGCCGCAGGATTCTTCCCGAATGAGTACGTTTCTGCCTGTGTTGCATTGGTCCTCTCAACCTGGTCACATCCTTTGCCATCACCGTGGGCGAGCTTAGCACATCAAAAGGATGTATATAAGACAAATTGGAATTATGCTGCCACAAACCCACCAGAGCACACTGAGAACAAAAGAGTGCGTCTAAACCAATGTTCCTTGACTGGACTCACCTGGGTGAGCAGCCCGCACAGAGGCAGCAGCCCTGTTTCACAGTTCACTTGGTTGGAGAAGAGTCAGCACAGGCACGTTCTTAGGCGTGGCAGTTATTGAAGGACAGCTGTAACCCATGCTTCTAAATGAGTCTTCAGTGCTGTTACTCTAGCTGAGGTGGAAAGCGGTGGTTTTTAATTTTGGGACTTGCTTTGAGAAGGCCCGGCGCTACAGACAGAAGCGAAGGAGCGGCACCAGGCGCCGCGCCTGGCTGCTCTGGCCACCGAGGGCTGACCGGCTCCAAGGAGCCTGTGGCGCAGGGGGCACGGGTGTGAAGAAGCAGTGACTTCTCCCTGTGCTGGCGGAGCAGTGAGCTGCCCATTGTCGACCCGAGCCTGCAGTTGCTGTTCTGCCTCAAGGCTCTTCATCTAGAAGAATGGGTTCACAAGGCTCAGGGAAAGGTCAGTAAGAAAAACAACCCGAAAAATAAATCTCCCTTTGTTTTGGCAACCACTCATGAATAGAGCTTGAAAGATGATGTTCAAGGCCAGGGTTTAGAGATCGTGAAATTTCACCCCATGGGTCCCTGTCTTTGCTGAAGTTTCCAGCTGTCCGGACCAGGCTGGCATGAGACAAATGGACTGAATTTGCCAGCTCACCTAGTTCTCCTTGAAGCTGGCGTCTGGACGAGGTCACGCAAGCCTGCTGACCATGTGTCTCCTTGCACTCCTGTGGTGAAGGAAGGTAATGGGGCCAGCGGCACAGCTGGCAAAATCCATCACCATCTGTGTTCATTTGTCAGCAAATGTTTGATGCCGTGATGTGCCCAGCCCTGGGCTGAGGAGGACCTGGGGCCACAGAGGTGAAGGTCTTGGTTCCTTTTCCCAGAGTCATGGTAGGGTGGGGGACACAGACAGGTGTCTTTACGGTATGACGTGACGGGGACTAGGCGGGACATCAGGGAAGTACAGGGGAAGGGGCACCAAGTCCAGCTCAGACAGGAAGTGACGCTTAAGCTGTGGCTTTAAGGACTGTTATGAGTCGAATAGTGTCCCTCCTGCAGAACATATGTGGGAATCCTAATCTCAGAACCTCAGAACGTGACCTTATTTGGAGTTAGGATCTTTATGAGATAATGAAGTTAAATTGAGGTCATTAGCATGTGCCCTAACCCATTATGTGTCCTGATAAAAAGGGGGAAGATTTAGACACACACACACACACACACACACACACGGGTAATGCCACAAGAAGATTGGAATTATGCTGCCACAAGCCGAGGAGCTACCAGAAGCCAGGAGACAGTCCTGGAACTGTCCCTTCCCCTAGAGCCTCCAGGAGAATATGGCCCTGCACATGTCTTGATCTAAGACTTCTGCCCAAAGCACTCTACACATTCAATGCAATTCCAATCAAAGTTGCACCAGCATACTTCTCAAAACTAGAACAAACTCTCCAAAAATTTGTATGGAACCACAAAAGACCCCGAATAGCCAAAGTAATACTGAAAAATAAAACCAAAACGGGAGGTATCTCAATCTCAGACTTTAGCCTCTCCTACAAAGCTGTCATCATCAAGACAGTATGGTACTGGCACAAAAACAGACACATAGACCAATGGAATAGAATTGAGAACTCAGAGCTGGACCCCAAGGTGTACAGCCAACTGATCTTTGACAAAGCAGGAAAGAGCATCCAATGGAAAAAAGACAGCCTCTTTAACAGATGGTGCTGGGAGAACTGGACAGCAACATGCAGAAGAATGAAACTAGATCATTTTCTCACACCATGCACAAAAATAAACTCAAAATGGATAAAGGACCTGAACGTGAGACAGGAAACTATCAACACCCTAGAGGAGAAAGCAGGAAAACAACCTCCTTGACCTCCACCGCAGCAACCTCTTACTTGACACATCCCCCAAAGCAAGGGAATCAAGAGCAAAAATAAACGATTGAGACCTCATCAAGATTAAAAGCTTCTGCAAGGCAAAGGAAACAACCCACAAAACTAATAGGCAACCAACGGAATGGGAAAAGATAGTTGCAAATGACATATCAGATAAAGGGTTAATATCCAAAATCTATAAGGAACTCACCAAACTCCACACTCAAAAACCGAACAATCCAGTAAAGAAATGGGCAGAAGATATGAACAGACACTTCTCCAAAGAGGACATCCAGATGGCCAACAGACACCTGATATGAGGCTCAGCATCCCTCCTCATCAGGGAAATACAAATCAAAACCACACTGAGATACCACCTCACGCAGGTCAGAGTGGCTAAAATGAGCAAATCAGAGAACGCGAGATGCTGGCGAGGATGTGGAGAAACGGGCACCCTCCTGCACTGTTGGTGGGAATGTAAACTGGTGCAGCCCCTCTGGAAAACAGTGTGGAGGTTCCTCAAAAAGTTAACAATAGAACTCCCCTAGGACCCAGCAATAGCACTGCTAGGAATTTACCCAAGGGATCCAGGAGTGCTGGTGCACATGGACCCCAGTGTTCATAGCAGCACTCTCAACAATAGCCAAAACATGGAAAGAGACTGTGTCCATCAACAGATGAATGGATCAAGAATATGTGGTTTATCTATACCACGGAATACTACATGGCAATGAGAAAGAATGAAATCTGGCCACGTGTAGCAACATGGATGGACCTTGAGGGTGTTATGCTGAGTGAAATAAGTTAGGCAGAAAAGGACAAATATCATATGTTTGCACGTATAGGAGGGTTAGGAGGAACTTAATGGAGGACCGTGGGGGAGAAGAAGGGGGGAAATGGTGCGGGAAAAGGGGAGAGGCAAACCATGAGAGACTCTTGAATGCTGACAAAAACTGAGGACTGATGGATGTGGGGGGGGATGGGCACGGAGGGGGGCACTTGTGGGGATGAGCACTGGGTGTTATATGGAAACCAACTTGACAATAAACTATTTGTAAAAAAAAAAAAAAAAAAAAAAAAAAAAAAAAGACTTCTGGCCTCCAGAACTCTGAGATAATAAATTTCTGTCCTAAGCCAACCAGTTTGCAGTAGGTTGTTACAGCAATAACTAGGAAACTAATACCTGGACGTGGGGTTATCCAGGTGGAGAAGAAGGGGGAAGGGAGCCCCTAGCCCAGCCAAGGAGATGGGACATGATATGCTGCTCGTTGGTACAACTGGGGCAGAGGAACAGGGTGAGGCCGTGGTAGGAGTTGAGGTGAGAGAACACTGAAGGGGTCCTTCCCTGCCTTCCCTACCTGGATAATTCCTGAGTCCTTGTATTAGTTTCCCACTTCCTACTATAAAAACGCTGGAAAGGAGAGTGTATTGCTTAAATCACAAAGATCTTGGCCTAATGCCATACTAAGGAGTTTGGATTTAATTCCAAAAGTGACGGGGCACTACAGAGGAACTCCATCCCAGCCAGCCTGGCAGCAGTGCAGAGACGTAGTTGCTGGGGAGTGGGGGTGGGGTTTAAGGAGGGAGGTTGCTGTGGCAACGCTGGCAGGGAGTGATGAGCTCCAGAATCAAGGCAGAGGCCAAGAGAAAAGGGGCCGGGAGGAGGCGCTGCTGAGGAGCTGGTAGCTGGCTGGCTGTGGTGCGGAACGGAGGGTCGGGAAGTGATGAGTAACTGGATGCTGGTGGTCTTCGGTGCAACAGGGAAGACAGAAGAGGAGAAGTTGCCTGCCGGGGAAGACTGGTGCTGTTCTAGGCCTGCTAAATTTGAGGAGCCAGTGAAACATCTTAGTAGAGAAATCTTGGAGGTGCCTGGTTGGCTCAGTTGGTTAAGCGTCTGACTCTTGATTTCAGCTCAGACCATGATCTCACAGTTTGTGAGTTCCAGCCCTGAGTCGGGCTCCTCACTGACAGTGCAGAGCCTACGTAGGATTCTCTCTCTCCCTCTCTCTCTCCCCACCTCCGCTCCTTGTGCGCACATACTCTCTCTCTCTCTCTCAAATAAACTTTAAAAAAATCATGCAGAGCCCTGTATAAATGTGAGGACCTCAGGGGACCCTGTCCAGGCCCTTGTCTGGTATAGATAGAGTCATCTGTGAAAAGTGTGGAGAGGAAGCCAAGGCCGAGGGTGGCCTTGAGGTCCCACCAGAATGCTCCCCACCCCCTGCTGTGCTCAGAGGGGCTGTGTTGCAACCTGAAGGGACCCCACCTGGGATCCCTGGTTCACACCAGACAGACCACACCTGGCAACTCAATCTTGCTGACCCAGGGCTAGGCTAAGAGGTGTTTGGTCATAGGGCGATCTTTGGGAAACCCATCTTAGACACCTGAGCTCGTCTGGCAGTCTGAGCCTAACAACTCCTAATCCAAATACCTCATTCTTCTGATCTTACTGATTTATACTACCCTTCATCGCTGTAATTATGGGATATGGGCTGATGTCAGTGGACAGAATCCTGGGCTGTAAATCTGGAGATCCCCCTCGTGGGGGGTTTGACTCTGTCCCAGGTGGATTGTGCAGGCAGCTTCATTTTGCTTAGTCTCCCCATGCCTCAGTTTCCTTACCTCAGTCATACCCATAGTCATCATCCAATCAGATTGTGGAGGGTAAATGTGAGACAATACAAGAAAATACTTTGACCTTGAGAGAAAACTACCTCACAACTGTACATTTAAAAAAACCTTATCAGTGGTATTAAGAACATCTTGCCTGTTGGAGGGACCACTGTATTGTTTTGGGCTCTCTGCTGGGAGGTCATGCTCAGTATTTGATACCTTACCTTTTCCCAAACCGGCCCTCTTTTAAGACTTACTTTCAGGTTACCTTAAGACAGGTTTTCCGTTGGTATTTTTCTGTCACCTTTTCAAGTGACTCTTCCAGCACTTGATACGCTTCTTATGAAGAACTCACTTTCTCCCAGCCTGAGCTGAGAGCCTGGCCTCTCTCTCAGCAGCTGCTGGCTACATTCAGGAAGGTTATACTCATTTTCCTGCCTTATAACTAGGTGAATTATATTATATTCAGCTCAAGACCTGTAAGTCAACCATTCATAGTGAGATGGCAGAACTAGATTCCTCATTAGAAGATACTCAGAAGGATTCAGGGAAAGGCTTTATTACTATTAATATCATCTGCTAGATGACCACAGGGCACAAGCCTCTGTACAGCACAGAGAAGGGCGCGGCTTTGTCGTTATCTAGAAATTCTGGGCTGTTGACCAAATAAAGGAGAAAATCCTCATATGGATTCCAATCATTGACAAATCCTTAATATTGGGTACTGTGACTCCCCACCTGGCTCTGCATCAACTCCCCAGCCTGGATGTACGGAGTCTGGGAGGGTGAGATCCAGGAAGTCAGTAGTTTTAAGAAGTCCTCCAGGGTGATTTTAAATTTGAGGGCTACTGTAATGCTCCCAGAGGCACCCTGATGGACTGTGCCATCCTGGGCTTGGAGCAACTTGATTGCCCTCACTCATCTTCCTCTGTGCTCACTCTGGTTTACTCAGGCAACACGTATTTGTTTTATTGAGGGCTGGCTCCAGGTCGGATGCTGTGCTTCATGCTTGGTGCTCTAGACAACACTCCAATGAGTAGAAAGGACATATAGTCCATGCTCTCAGGAATCCAGCATCTTCTGCTATCACCTCACTGAGGCTCAGCTGGATGAGAGGCCAGGAGTTCTGCAGACAGGCCATCAGAGTCTTTGTGGCTTGAAGCATGAGGAGCTGTACAAATAGGGGAAGACCCAGGCAACTCCTCTCTGCTGCCTTTCTTGCTTTTGCCTTTCTGCCACAAATATTTATGGAAGCAACACTTTATGATGTGGAGGCTCTGGGTCTAAGTGTCGTCCACAGGCACTGTGGTGCCAGGCCAGTCCCTTCTGTGACATGGGACCTCCTAGTGTAGAGAGGATAGCATGAAGGTGTGGTTGTGTGTATGAAATCAAGGCTGGGACACAGTGAGAGCTCAATGAAGTAACACGACAAGGTCCTCCTCTCATGGAGCTCACATTCTGGCAGGAAGAAGCAACATGAACAAGAAAACAATGAGGACAAAATAAGTTCAGATGGTGATACTTCCATGAAAAAACTAAAATCAGGTGGTGAGATGGACAGTGTATCTGTGGGGGTTTGGAGTGTTAGGGGTGACCCCACTGAGGAGGTGCTGGCTCAGCTGAGATCTAATAGCCAGTCTTGCAAAGAACGCAGGTGGGGGCATCTCAGGCTAAGGGAAGGGCGGGGTGAGCTCAGCTCTCTAGGTCATGAGGGGTCTCTGGTAGTTGAAGCAGAGCGAGGAAGAGGAGAGGGTTGGGAGCTCACTCAGACAGGCACACCCTTGTGGGGCTGGTAAAGATAGAATTTTACCTTATGTGACAGGGAAAATCACGTAGGGTTTTAGGCAAAGGAGACACGTATATGATTTAATTTATGTTTTAAAAATACCCACCTTCCCTTGTGCAACGAAAATATCACCAGCACCTGCCTAGACCTGAAGCTGGTTTGGTTTCTGACAAAATTTAGGTCTCACCATGCACTGGTGAACTGGCCTTGAAAAGGCAGCAAGATTTAAGGTAGACTCTGCATCTCTGAAAACAATGCCTAAATCTTGCTCCCCATTGTTCCTTGGGACGGGGTGCCTCTCTTCTGCCTTGGGAGTTGCTGGTGGCTCTTGGGTAGTCACTGGCCTTGTGAGAAGCCTCTGGACCTTCTTTCAAGCCTGTATCTACCTGTGGTCACTGGTTCTATTTTCCTTTCTGGTTGTACTGTTGTACAAGGTTAGGCTTCTCTTTTTTTTTTTTTTAAGTTTGTTTGTAATTGAGAGAGAGAGAGAGAGAGAACGAGAGAGAGAGAGAGAACGCATGAGAGCTGAGGAGGGGTGAAGAGGGAGAGGGAGAGAGAGAATCTCAAGCAGGCTCCATGCTGTCAGCATAGAGCCACACATGGGGCTCAAACTCAGAGTCTCACTACATGGGATCATGACCTGAGCTGAAGTCAAGAGTTGGATGCTTAATCAACTGAGTGACCTACGCTCCCCACAAGGTTAGGCTTCTAAGCCTCATTTTCTTTGCGGTCTCTGGTTTGCCTGGAGACCTGTGTCCAGGACAGTCACAAACTCATTCACAACTTCTTGCGGCTCAGTGAGGCAGTTTGGTGTAGCGCGGTTGTGAAGGTGTGTGGTTTTCCTGTGTGGCCCACCTGGCACTCAGCTGGGACTTGGGCTGGGAGACAGGGCTTCTGCTTCCTGCTACAGAGCTTCTGTTGTGAAGCGTTCTCTCTAGATTTTCCTGGGGCCTCCAAGTGAATCCCCTGTGGAGGATGTTTGTTGGCTTATTTGTCATACTCCTACCTTACTCCAAATGTGCTTTAAGATTTCTAACAAACATCAAGTACAGACCAGAAAAGGTTGAGAAAGAGGAAAAAGGGTGGGAATAAAATGGTATAAAAATGAGGCCAATTCAAAATGCGGACTGGAAATTCTTCACACTTGCTTACAGGTGGGTGACAAATTTGCTTCTCCTACGAGCCACGCGAAGGACAGCCTTGTCCCTGCCTACCATGGGCAGTCTCCGTGGCTGATTGCTGAGGCGCAGAGGTGTGCTGGGCCTCAGCCTTGACATGCAGGGTAAGGTTCATCCCTGCTGGGGACGATGCAGACGGGGTCGGCAGGTGTTCGTGAGGCAGGGCTTGCAGGAGTAGAAGGATTGGAACAGAAAAGCTTGTGTGCCGGGGGCAGGGCGCGTGTCAGTTTTCATCCTGCTGCTCTGCTTATTAGCTGTGTGATGCCAAGCAGTTTTATCAACCCTTATAAGTATCAGTTTCCGCATCATAAAGTAGGGCTAATAATGCTTACCGCATGAGGACTGACTGGTCTATGTAGACTCGTAGAATGCGCGCCACAAGCGTAGCCGTTAACACCGTGGTCACCAAGAAGACCGTGTTGAAGACAGTCGGCTAACATTTATCGAAAGCCAATTGTGTGAAGATCTGTGCCACCTTACCTGTCCCCGCAACAACCCTGGAAGGAAGGCGTCACTACAGACTAAGAGAAGTTAGGAATTTGCCTGGAATAGCCAGCCTTATCTACCTTGTCTTGAAGAGGTTTAAAAAAAATACTTCAAGGAAAAACTTCCTGCCCAGGGAGTACTGACAGTGAAAGTAATTATAAAAATGGGGGCTCCTGGGTGGCTCAGTCAGTTAAGGGTCCAACTCTTGATTTTGGCTCAGGTCATGATCTCGTGGTACATGGGTTTGAGTCCTGCACTTTATGACAGCATGAGACTGGCTTGGGATTCGCTTGCCCTCTTTCTCTGCCCCTCCCCCCACTCACGTACATTCTCTCTCAAAAGAAACTTTAAAAAAATTGTGCAAAGATCCTTATTGGACACTGAACCTAGAGGGCTGTCTGAGGCAGGCCAGGATAGGACCTTAGAACACCCTGGCAGGAGCGGAGAGGCGGGTGGAGAAGGAGGGTGGTGTAGACACGAGGCTCGACATTAGGCCTCATGTTAATGTATTTTACGTGAACTGTCTTACTTAAGCTTTAAAACAACTCTCTGGTATATGTATTGTTCTTACGCTCGTTTTATCTTTAAAACACTGCAGCGTAGAAAAGTTACTTTAGCAAGTTGAGAATCCAGAATTCTCTAGACAAGCACAGGAGACTCTGTTCATTTCCTTGTTCAACAGCTAGTCATTGAATAGCTACTGTGTTCTAGTGTCTGTGCTCGGCCCTGAGGATTCCATGATGTACCAAACAGAAAAGGTCGCTGCCCTCAGGCAGCCTGGGAATCTTACGGGGGAGATAGTCCCATCCAGCAGAGCAGGGCTCAGATAGATATTAGTCCCTTGTCTCTAATGTTGGGTTTCTTTCTCCCGTACTACATTGGGAGCTATAGGTCACCTTCCAGCCTACTCGTCTGGTCTTAGGCCATTCGTATTTTTGTAAAGCTAGATGGAATTTCATCAAAGCAAATGGCCTCATTTTATGGTTTGGTGTTTTGTTTGTTTTTATTTGTTTGTTTTAGCTATAGACCTCTTCCTTCAAATAGAATCTTCCATAGAAGCCCTCTGTAGGCACGAGCAGTTGTGTATGTGACTATGTATATATAGACATATATGTACACATACATGTATACACATACACTATGTAGGTGTGTAAATACATATACACACATACAGATTTTGTGTGTATAGGGGAAGAAAAAGTTTGCCTCTACCCTCTTAGGTTCAGTGTTTGGGGACCTTCAAATTAAACTGACAAGACAGATTAGTAACAGAAAAGACAGATTTTTATTCATGTAAGTGTATGCAAGGGAGTTCACAGAAAAATATAACTCAAAGGGGTGGTTAGCATTTGGGGCTTATTTACCATCTTAATAGGGAAAAGTAAGAGGAAGAAGGGCACTTATAGAAAACAAATGACTTCTTAATAGGGGAAAGGGTGGGGATCACAGGGCATTTAAGGGAAAACAAATGACTTTTTGGAAAGACAAATGGACTTTTGGGAAAACAGATGGGAGATACAGTTTTTTGACAATGTCTGTTTGGGGGGAAGATTGGATCTCCTGTGGTTGCTTCTGGGGAGGGGATTTATGACGATTGAGTTCTTTTGTCTTTTTTAGTAGTTCTGCTTTTAGTCGGAAAAGGCATTCAGGAATTCAAATGCTTTCAGCTCAAAATGATTTTTATGCCATCGTGGTGTATTCCTGGTATATATGCTTCCACGATCGGTCCGTGCCCATATCCCATCAGGCACAGAGATAAGGACGGGTGAGAGGGTGCCTAGAATGGTAGCATTTCCAGGTTTCTTTTGTCAATCAGGGGGTGTAGGCCTACTCTGAGCAGAGGTCGTCCATTTCCATGGTGTGGGAGGCAGAAGCTTCCAGGTGTGCTGGGAGGAGAGCTGGAAAGTCCATACTGACCACATTTGTATCACCTTCTGTTCATTCCATAAAGACTTCTTGATTACTTGCCAGATGCCAGGCATGCTGCTAGCAGCTGGGAATAGAAGAGTGAGAAATATCCCCACTTTTAAGCAGCTTACAGCCTAGTGGGGAGACAGCAATGAAACTCATAATTAACTGTTATGTGATAAATATTAGGATAGAGAAGGGCCTCACAGTGCTGTGAGAACTAGCAGAGAATTCTCACCTCTGCCCAGGATGGGGGAGAGAAGTAAGAGACCTCACAGAGGAGATGGCTTTTGAACCGAGTTTGGAAGGATGGGTGGGGGCGGGGGGGGTTGGTCAGCAAGGGTGCAGAGACATCGCAGGCCGAGGGAATGTGTGCAGAGGCCTGCGAGCAGACACCGCGTGCAGTGTTTGGGGATTGCTAGTGCTCAGAGCACAGGTATGTCACTGGGTTCGGTGTTAACAGGGATGCGGACGATGAACCTAGAGGCTGTCTGAGGCAGGCCGGGAAAGGGCCTTAGAACACCCTGGCAAGCGGGTGCAGAGTAGGGCGGAGGGAGAGGGTGCTGTAGACAAGTGGCTCAGCTGCAGAAGTGAGAATGGATCAAGATCGAGCCTGTGAACAGACTGCAGTTTCACGCAGGCACTTTCACTTTCCACCTGGCTGGGCCAAGCAGAAGGCTGAACGCTGAACGGCCTCCTACAGCAAGCTGGAAAAATGCTCTGGAATATCTTCTTTGGCATCTAGCTTTGATTATTGTAATAGCACATGCATAACCAGGAAGAAATTATACGTATGCATTTCCCAGTGGCTAAGGCTAAGCGAAAGGGAAAAGAACATTTGCATTTCTTAAGGAATTGATTGAGATTCTAAAGCTACACTGGAAAGTTAATAGTAAAATGCACAGCTTGAAAGACTGCTTTTTGGCACGAGAGTGCGGACCAGATTGACTCTAACTGTGACACAGTTTTTAATTAAGTGTTTATAAAGAGACATTTATAGCCACTCAAGAGGTCTTTTTGGTTCTCTGGGGGGACATGAAGGAGGAGATGTTTATGGTTCTAACAGAAATTAATATATAAACAGACTTCAATGGCGATGCCTGGGCGGCTCAGTCAGTTGAGTGACTTCAGCTCAGGCCATGATCTCATGATTCATGAGTTCAAGGCCCGCGTCGGGCTCTGTGCTGCCAGCTCAGAGCCTGGAGCCTGCTTCAGATTCTGTGTCTCCCTCTCTCTCTGCCTCTCTTCACTCACACGCTCTCTCTCTCTCTCTCAAAAATAAACATTAAAAAACTTTAAAAATAAACAGACTCAGTACATTTAAGAAGAATCAAATAGGAGGAAGCACTCTGTGAGGTGAAACTTGTCACACAAATTAAAATTGAGTACAAGGGGGAGAAAACTTGGGAAACACATTGGTTAAATGTTTCACTCACTCCAAAGTGTTTGATACTGGAAACCAGCGTTAATATGATTAGAAAATTAGGTAACACTTTCATGTTAATTAATTCACATTAATTTTTATTTAATAAGCATTAAGTAAATACCAACTGTTTTCTTAAAGCAGTAGAACTAGAAATTTCCACGAAGTAGGTGCATCCTTATTTCTGTGGACTCATTAAGCTCCGGCAGTGGCTTGAATCCACAGGGACAGGACACGACAGTTAAACAGGGATTTGGCTAAAAGTAGACTCAGTTATGTTATTAATAGCAGGAGTAAGCTATACAATAGTAACTAAACTTCCTCCTCCTTGCTCCATACCTCTGAGCAAATGGTGTCAAGCTCTGCTACTGCTCTGATTTCTAGATGTGTCTTTCTTAAGCTGGGATGTGTCAATGAGAGGAAGGATCAGTGTCCAATATTTGTGTTTTCCTTTGTATTTGGCATTTATGTCTATTT
This sequence comes from Hyaena hyaena, assembly GCF_003009895.1. NCBI lineage: Eukaryota > Metazoa > Chordata > Mammalia > Carnivora > Hyaenidae > Hyaena > Hyaena hyaena. Next base: position 1,482,450 of record NW_024080919.1, read on the forward strand.
GGGACTCATAGTGTTGGCTCAGTTCTTTCCAACTAATATTTGGCTGCCTTTATGAAGACCTGAAGTTAAAAACAAAAACAAAAAGATACTATTAAGGAAAGCTGCTTGAAGTGGCTAGACCAGCTGATGTTTGTAGTTATTACATGAGTACCCATTTCAGACACAGCAAGAGAAATAGACTGTCTTCTAGAAAACACCACCAGAATGAATTCCCATTTGTCTGGCCACACAGTGCTAATATTCTGGGAAATCAGTAAATATCCACTCTCTTCACAATACACTCTGGCTATGGTCCTTCCTACTCCCTTCTTTCCAGAAGCAACCTGCCTACTCCTGGAGGGCTCTCGAGGGCTTAGAGCACTCTTATCTGTCCTAACTTGCACTTTCTCTGCCCTAGTGCAGGGATGATTAGGACCTGAGAGCCGTTGGGAACGAACATTGTTTTTTTGTTTGCTCTGTTCTGTTCTGTTTCTCGTTTTTAACCTCTCAGACACAATATTTTTGAGAGTGCACCAGTGTCCTTCCCTGCCAGATAACTGACCAGAGCTCAGCAGTGAGATGGTTTACCTCCTGTCTCAAGCATGCAGCACTGAGGTGTACACAGAATGAGATAACCGGTGTAAGAAAGCCACAATACTCTCCCCTCTTACCGCTGCCTCTGGATGACCATATGCCATTAGACAGCAGGTGCTGCACCCAGCTCGGGTACAACAGCTCAGGGAGGTCTCACTAGATCTTTACAGAAAGTTCTGTTCAATTGGAATTGCACTAAGAAAGCTCTCCTGTGGGTACACTGACCTCCCTGTACTTCCTAGGCCTGAGGGCCTGGAATGCTCTTTCCTCTAAGAAGTTAGAATCTGCATTCAAGTCTTTGCTCTACTGAGATCTTCCTATCACTCAGTATAAAACTGCACCCTCCCCGCAGTCTGTGCTCCCTTAGCCTCCTCTTCCCGTAGGACTGTCATTCTCTGACATATCATATAATTTCCCTGTTACACTTTTTCCTCATTGTCTGTCTCTTTTTCCTGACCCCTTTCATGAAAACAGGCATTTCTCTCCCTTCTCATCATTCTCTTCCCCTCTTCTTTTTCCTTCTTCATTTTCTCTGCTTCTACTGCTTCTTTTTTGGTCTATCGATGTATCTCAAGTACCAAGAATGGGCAGGCCAGCATGCAAATATTTATCTTGAAAAATTATCTGCCTATGAAATTATCACCTCAGTGAAGATACAGAACTTTTACTTTGCCCCCAAAATCTCCCTTCTGTCTCTTTCCAGTCAATGCAGAGGCAATCAATACCACATGTCTTGATTATTGTAGCTTTATAAGAAGTTAAAATCGCCTAGTGTGAATCCCCTAACATTGTTCTTCTTTTTCAATGTTGGATTGACCACATTTACATTATATTATATTTTCATAGAACTGAGTTATTGAATCTTACAGAAGTTGGTGCAGATTTTGATTAGGATTGCATTAAATCTATACACCAGTTTGGGGAGAATTGAGATTTTAACAATACCAAGTCTTCTAATCCATGTACATGGTATATGTTTCTATTGATTTAGGACTTCTTTAATATCTCTGAGCAATATTTTGTAGTTTCAATGTGAGATCTCACACAGCCTTTGTTAAATTTATTCCTAATTATTTTATATTTTGGATGCTATTGTAAATAACTTTTTGCTTAATTTTCTAATTATTTGTGGTTGCTATATAAAAATATAAATTTTTATATATTGATCTTTGAACTTGACTTATTCTAGTAATTTTTGTAGTTTCCTTAGGATTCTCTATTTACACAATCATGTCATCTGTGAACTAAAATAGTTTTCTTCTTTTCCAATATTTGTCTTTTGATTTTCTTGCCTTTTTGTTTTACTATACTTACTTGAGTGGTTTTTTCCCCCTTAGATTCATTGAGATATAATTGACATATAACATTGTAACATTCCTATTCTTGGTGTAATAGTAAATGGGATCTGTTTCTTGATTTCTCTTTCTGTTGCTTCGTTATGGTGTATAAAAATGCAACCAATTTCTGTACATTGATTTTGTAGCCTGCAACTGTGCTAAGTTCATGGATCAGTTCTATCAGCATTTTGGTGGAGTCTGTCAGGTTTCCATATAGAGTATCATGTCGTTTGTGAAAGGTGAAAGTCTGATTTCATCTTTGACAATTTTGATACCTTTTATTTCCTTTTGTTGTCTGACTGCCGATGCTAGGACTTCCAGCATTATGTTAAACAACAGTGGTGAGAGTGGACATCCCTGTCGTGTTCCTGATCTCAGTGGGAAAGCTCTCATTTTTTCCCCATTTAGGATGATATTAGCTGTGAGCTTCTCATAAATGGCTTTTATGATGTTTGAGTAAGTTCCTTCTATCTGACTTTCTCGAGGGTCTTTATTAAGAAAGGATGCTGTATCTTATCGAATGCTTTTTCTGCATCAATCGACAGGATCATATGGTTTTTATCTTTTCTTTTGTTGATGTGATGTATCACATTGATTGATTTGTGAATATTGAACCAGCCTTGTAACCCAGGAGTGCATCCCACTTGATCATGGTGGAGAATTCTTTTTATGTGCTGTTGCATTCGATTTGCAGGTATCTTGTTGAGGATTTTTGCATCCGTATTCATCAGGATATTGGCCTGTAGTTCTCTTTTTTTTTTTTTGCTGGGTCTCTGTCTGGCTTGGGAATCAAAGTGATGCTGGTTTCCTAAAATGAGTCTGGAAGTTTTCCTTCCATTTCTATTTTTTGGAATAGCTTGAGAAGAATGGGTATTAATTCTGTTTTAAATGTCTGGTAGAATTCCCCAGGGAAGCCATCTGGCCCAGGACTCTTATTTGTTGGGAGATTTTTGATAACTGATTCAATTTCTTCACTAGTTATGGGTCGGTTCAGATTTTCTCTCTTCCCGTGTGAATTTTGGTAGTGCGTGTGTGTTTAGGAATTGTCCATTTCTTCTAAGTTGTCCAGTTTGTTGGCATATAATTTTCAATAGTATTCCCTGATTGTTGCTTGTATTTCTGAGGAACTGGTTTTAATAAATCTATTTTCATTCATGACACACAGACAAACACACAGGGAACAAAGGCATGCAAACACACAGACAAATCCAACAAACAAGCAAACAGAAAGGGAAAAAGAAAAAGAAAAAAAGAAAAACACCCCAAAAGACAAAGGACAATCTAAAAGCATAAAACCAAAATTCCCAGCTACAAAAAGAGCAGGGTATATGCAGTCCTGATGGAAGAGCATATACAAAGAAATGAGAGGGGCAGGGAGAAAGCGAAATTGTACAATGACCAGGCAGAGAGACTAAGAGGCTTAATTCAGAGAGAGAAAGAAGAGAATATGGTAGGAGGCGAGGGGAAAGAAACGAGGATAATATTATCCAAAGAAACTATATAATCCGTTTATTCCAGAGAGTGGGAGAAAGGAAAGTAACTATGGAGGTGTAGAATATGCATCTAGAGAATGGATTAAATGTGACTGTTTAAGCAAACCAATGACCAGAGTGCCCAGTCCAATGGAAGTGAGGGATAAGAATGAGACAAGGGAAAATACATCTGAATAGAAAGAATTGATCTAGAATTAATCACAGCAATACATCAATGTTGGTTTGTCCCTGGGCTCTGGTAAGAAAAACAAAAGCAGCTCTCCAGCGCGGATGGGCATGGTTTGGTATAGGCAGGTCTCACCTCCACTGAGGTCCCCAAGGGCCACTCCCTGAGGCCCCACCTTGGTGGTTGTGGGGAGAAAAATGGCGGCGCCCCAGTCCCTTCTCCAACCAAGCGTTGCAAATCACTCTATTGGGTCCGATCTCCTTGTGCCACGGGCGTAGCCAAGGTGGGCCGTGTTCTATGTCCCAAGCCCCACCTCATTTTCAGATCTTAGTCCACATGCTTTAATGATACTGCCCCAAATGAAATGTAATCCTGCAGGCCGGGCCACTTCCCAGCCAGGGATCCAACCGGGAGAGCAGTGGAGCGGTTCCTCCTGGCGCCGCCGGGGACCGGGGCACCCAGCCCGAAGGAAACATCACAGCTAGAAATAGGATCCTTCTCTGTCGTGGGATGAGGATTTTCTCTTCTCCAAGACAGTTCTATGAGCAGTTTCAGCCGCTCTTTCTCCTCCCCTTGTCTGTCCACGGCTCTCCATGGAGGGGCTCCCTCCCTTCTGTGTCTCTGGGTCCCGGCCCGTTTTTATCTTCCCCAGTTCACAGTCACACACGTATGAGGCTGTCTTCTTCGTGGACTCTGTCTCTTTTCCTCCCAGACTCCTGCAGTTCAGTGTCCTATGGCTCAGGCCTTCTCTGTTTGAGAGATGCAGGCGAGAGAAATGTATGGAGCTCCGTACTTCTCTGCCATCTTGACTCTCTCTGTTTCCATATATTTTAAAATTTATTCTTTAATTGCCTGGTTGGTCCATTCATTCTTTAGTAGGATGTTCTTTTACCTCCATGCATTTGGAGGTTTTCCAAACTTTTCCCTGTGGTTGACTTCAAGTTTCATTACATTGTGACTTGAAAAGTGTGCATAGTATGATCTCAGTTCTTTCATATTTATTGAGAGCTGTTTTGTGACCCAGTATGTGATCTGTCTTAGAGAATGTTCCATGTGCACTGAAGAAGAATGTGTATTCTGCTGCTTTAGGATGAAAAGCTCTGAATATATGTGTCAAGTCCTTCTGGTCCAGTGTATCATTCAGGGTCATTGTTTCTTTATTGATTTTCTGCCTAGATGATCTGTCCATTGCTGTAAGTGGAGTATTACCGCAATTCTTACCAATAGGATTGCTTATGTTTGTGATTAATTGCTTTATATATTTAGGTGTTCCGAATTGGGTGCATAAACATTTATAATTTGTTAGCTCTTCTGGATGGAGAGACCCCACAGTTATGATATAATGCCCTTCTTCATCTCTTGTTACAGTCTTTTGTTTAAAATCTAGTTTATCTGATATAAGTATGGCTACTCCAGCTTTCTTTTGACTTCCAGGAGCATGATAAATGGTTCTCCCCCTCACTTTCAATCTGAAGGTGTCCTCAGGTCAAAAATGGGTCTCTTGTAGACAGCAAATAGATGGGTCTTGTTTTTTTAAATCCATTCTGATACCCTATGTCTTTTGGTTGGAGCATTCAGTCCATTTACAGTCAGTATTATTATTGAAAAATATGGATGTAGAGTCATTGTGTTACCTGTAGGTTTCATGCTTGTAGTGATGTCTCTGGTTCTTTGTGGTCTTCGCAACATTCCACTCACAGAGTCCCCCTTAGGATCGCCTGTAGGGCTGATTTAGTGGTGATGAACTCTTTCATTTTTTGTTTGTCTGGGAAAACCTTTATCTCTCATTCTATTCTGAAGGACAGCCTTGCTGGATAAAGCATCCTTGGCTGCGTATTTTTCCTATTCGGCACATTGAATATTTCCTACCACTCCCTTCTGGCCTGCCAAGTTTCAGTAGACAGGTCGGCTACTACCCTTCTGTGTCCACCCTTGTAGGTTAAGGCCCATTTGTTCCTTGCTGCTTTCAGAATTTTCTGTCTTTGTATTTTGCAAGTTTCACTATGATATCATGCAGAAGCTTGATTCCTGTTAGTCTGCGCCTCTTAGATTTCAATGCCTGTTTCCTTCCCCAGATTGGGGAAGTTTTCAGCTATGATTTGTTCAAGTACCGCTTCCACCCTTTTCTCTCTCTCTTATTCTTCTGGAACTCCTATGATACAGATATTATGTTTCATTGAATCACTTAGTTCTCTAATTCTCCCTTTGTGGTCTATAATTTTTTTCTCTCTCTTTTTCTCAGCTTCATCTTTTCCCATAATTTTATCTTCTATTTCATGCATTCTCCCCTCTGCCTCTTCAGTCCTCGTGGTCACCGCCTCTAGTTTATTTTGCACCTCATTTACAGAATTTTTTTAGTTCATCATGACTGTTTTTTAGTTCCTTGATCTGTGTGGCAATAGATGGCTGTCTTCTATGCTTTTTTCAAGCCCAGCAATTAATCTTAAGACTATTACTTTACATTCTTGTTCAGTTACATTGTTTATATCTGTTTTGATCACGTCTTTAGCTGTCATTTCTTCCTGGAATTTCTTTTGAGGAGCATTCTTCCATTTCATCATTTTGGCTAGTTTTCTGTCCCTTTTGTGTTCTAAAACCTTGTTATGTGCTGTGCACCTGCGAGCACTACTATATTAAAGAGTGGTCATACACTGTCCCCGGCCTGGCTCTTCAGGAGGTGTGTTTCGGAGTGTGTTACTTGCTCTCTGTTGTTGTGACTTTGGTTGGTTTATCTCCCTACTTGTAGTGATGTTTTGGACCCTCCACCAGGTGTGCTTTGATTTGTTCATTGAAGTAGCTCTGGAAAGGAGAACAAACTAACAAGCAGACAAACCAACAAAAAACAACAAACGTACAAACTGAAAAGAAGAAATCAGAAACACCAGCTCTAAGTAAGCACAGGGTGGGGTGGTGCTGATGGAAAAGGCCTTTTCCCATACAGAGAGAGACATGACAGGGATGGGGGAAAAGAGAAGAAGACTGACCAGAGAAACTCGATGGCTTAATCCAGAGAGAGAGGAAAATAAATAAGAATGCGTAGAACAGGTGTAAAGAGAATATATATGTCTGCATAAACAAACCAACAACCAGAGTAACCAGACTAGAGAAGGGAAGAAATAAGGAGAAACAACCAGAATAACCAGACTAGAGAAGGGAAGAAATAAGGAGAAAGGAAAGGAAAAAACGCATATATAATAAGAACTGTCCGAGAATTAAGTCAGTAAACACAAACCCGCCGGGTGCGTTGGAACCAGTGCCCGCGCTGGTGCGGGGGAGGGGCTGTCGGCTCCTCAGCGTCGGCCCCGGGCAGGTGCACGTGCAGGGGCGTGGCTTCCGGCGACCGCCCTGCCCCCCCCCCCCCCCCCCCC